>NC_079382.1:18437500-18753333 GCF_021018895.1 Seriola aureovittata | reverse complement strand
CAGTGTCAGTCAGAAAAATAACATCCTCTGGACAAACAACAATGTTAAGTAACAACATTTTTCATCTTCAGGCTCAAGGCTTTGCATCTGTTTTTGTCAATTTTACTTTTCTTGCTTCACTTCCAGAGATACCTGCTGTCCTGTGGGGCAGTTGGTTAAAGGAGCTTTCCCAAGCTGCTACATCAACTGTGCCTTTAAGCTAGCTAGAAAAAACCATTTCTCAAAAGCAAATAAAGACAAACCGTAACTAACAATGGTGAAAGATCAACAAACATCGATTCCTGAAGCACTTACCTACAGATTACGATCTCTATTTATCATTTTTTACCATGTCTTTGTGTAGTCGACAGAGGTGTGATTATCTTCAAAGAGCAAAAGAGGGAAATGGGACAGATGTACCAAATTTACACACTCAACTCAACTCAGCTCAACCACATTTACACTCAGCTGGAGGTTTATTAGAAACACATAGCTAAAACTAACGCTGTCTCATACAACAGTCCTGTCTTTATATGTTATAATGTTCAGTTGTTGTGGAGGATGCAGTTTGTTTTGCTGTTTCACTGTATAATCTTAAACTGACAGTTGTTTCTCTTAAAGCTGTGACTAATAATTATTTTCATTATCAATGAATCTGCTGCTTAATTGTCCATAAAATGTCAGAATGTCAAATAAAAAAGACTGCATTGTATAATTTCTTACAACCCAAGAAAGCATCTTCAAATGTC
Organism: Seriola aureovittata; assembly: GCF_021018895.1. Lineage (NCBI taxonomy): Eukaryota > Metazoa > Chordata > Actinopteri > Carangiformes > Carangidae > Seriola > Seriola aureovittata. Next base: position 18,752,605 of record NC_079382.1, on the reverse strand, counting down.
ATGTTTTGTCTGAACCACGGTGCAAAATGTGAAGATATTTAGTTTGTTAAGTTTAATCATGTACAACAAGGAAAAGCATCAAACTGTTTACTTAAAATATTACTAAAACAATCAATTAATAAACTAATGAATGCAGCTCTAGTATCTATTATTTACATCCATTAGGGTATACTGCATTTTAGCATTGCTGGTTAAATCTCCATGAGGGTGTTTATTAATAACATGAAAATATAAATATATAATGTAATATTTAAAAATCATACATATAAATAAAGAATAGGTGGAAATGAAAAATGTTAGACTTACTGTATGTGTATTAGAAATGATCCTGACTGTAATGAATCAACGGTAGTAGAAAACACACTGCATGGTTTCTCTTACAAACAGCACTGTCAACTACTTTCTAGCACAGCTGCCTTAAATTAAAACACTAATTAAGTGTCCAATTTGGATCTGGAAGCTTTAATAAATAGTGATTTTACATGCAAAGATTTTGATCTTCACGCTGACACACTCCATTTACAAAAAACGATTTATGACACAGAAGACGCAAGAAACTAAAAAGGACTGTCGGATATTTACAAACACAGGATCATATTTTTTTCACTGACTTTTATAGTAGATTTTTCAGTGAAATTAAATGAATGTAAACACTCAGATTATTGTAATGAGTTAATTATAGTTGACTTTGCTTCCAGTCAACAACTTGAGTTTGCTATTACTACTACAGGTGCTACTACTGCTACATTTATATCACCATGACTATTATATACTACCACCAACACTACAACTACTACTAGTGCTATTTTGCTACTATCACTACTGCTACTATTAAAACCTCTACTACTACTAGGACTATAAATATTACTATCTTTACTACTATTGTTATTACTTTCACTATTGCTAGTGCTACTTTAACTACTCCTCCTACTACTATAATGCTATACATTCTCTACTGCTACTATTATATTTCTACTGCTGCAACTACTATTACAATTACTACTTTTACCAATACTGCTATTACTTTAACTACCTCTAGTACTACAGCTACTACTACATGGTTTAGAAAAGTGTGATAGAGAACATATAAATGAAGTAATATAGGACCTTGCAGTGTTAGTTGTATTATAAAATCTGTTTAAGTTTTAGTCCCACAAAGTTATTTTTTATCCACCAGCCGCAAATTATGAAACTTTCTGTCAAACACTAGGAACACAACCACAATTTTTCCACAATCTCTCTGTGATCTTTGTGGTTTTGGGCACAAAATGGAAACCCCAGAAGAAACCAGACCGAGCTGCATATGTGACGAAAGCAGACCAAAATCTCCGGTTATCGAGACACACTAAGTCTAAGTTAAGACCTTGACAGTAAATAATTATAGTTTAGCGTTTGACTAGATAAAATCTAGTTATTAGTGTGCATGAACAGTTCCATTATTTATACCAGTTGACATCACGGCAGACTGTGGCCGTGGGGGGATTTTCATGTTAAAGTACTGTGTAAATGTTGGGAAATGTGCCAATATACCTCTTTGCTCCTACTGTACTTCAAACTACTCTGAAGTGTTTAAGCAGAAGCCACAAGCACAACACACACACGTATAAAAACCTCACCAGCTGCTATGCACATGGTGCCAGTGGCGAAGAAAAAAGAAGAGAAACAAGGGAGAAAAGACAGAGGAAAGAGGAAGAGACTGACACCTATCTTAAGTTTAGTGAAAAAGAAAAACTGAAGAGCAGACAGAAAAAAATAAGAATGAAAGCGTGAAACAAAAAAGGAAAGAAAAAAATTAAAGCTTGAAATAGTTAAGGACCATGTAGCTAATCTAATCATCCATGAAACCATCATCATTACTGTAATAATGTGTGTGTATTTGTGTGTTCTTGTGTTAGAGGTGAATGAGCGAATGAAGGAGAGAAGTGAAGGAGAAGGAGGAGGAAAAAGTGAGGCAACCTCCCTCTCCGTTCTCTATAGTTTGTGTCACTGACAGCTCCACCCTGAGCTGAGCTTCGCACAATAGCTCTATTCCTGGACACACTCCACTGTGTGTGTGTGTGTGTGTGTGTGTGTGTGTGTGTGTGTGTGTGTGTGTGTGTGTGTGTGTGTGTGTGTGTGCGTGTGTGTGAGGGAGAGAGAGAAAGAGACAAACAGAGAGAGTAATAGCAGTGCACTGTTCACTGACCAAGAAGCTTCTGTTTCAAGTACATGTATGTACAACTACATTAAATAATACTGCTTATTGTATTGATTGTACTACAAGTATCACAGTATGATACTACTACAACAACTGCTACTGGTGCTACTGATATTTCTATCAGTTCAGTTTTAAATTCTTGGTCAACTTTGGATAAAATCAGCAAATATGACGCTGTGGTTTGTTCACTTCTGCTACTGTAGCACTATGGTTGATAAAGCTACTAAAACTACTGCTAATAATGAAGTAAAAACATCACTTACAAACACACACACCTTTTGTAATACACTTATGTTTCATAGTGCAGCCCTGTGTGTGTGCGCGCGCTCGCAACAGGATTTATATTAATCCTGCCTGTCTTGTCAGAGCTCAGACATCAAAGCATGATCAGACCTGCTCTCCTCACATGAATGCACACACACACACACACAACACACACACTCTGGGGTGGTTGTTTGATCAGCTATATTGACTTGCTGATTCCACCACACAGTTCAGTCAGCACACAAGGACACACACACACATACGGTGAGCGATGAGAGGGTGAACGAAGAGAGAAATATGGAGGAGAGGAGCTGCCAAAGACCTGACCTGTCAGTCAGAGTGAATAAATATACTGTACAGTGTCATTACAGTAATAATGCAGCAAAGATTACTATTATTGCTGGTCTAAAGGTGACTGGAAGGTTGCCAGTTTAAACCTCAAGTGGGGCTTACAAACGCGAAGTACAGTGAGCAACACAGTCACCTTGTAAAAGTAAAAGTACTCAGCCAGCCCCCAACTAAAAGTAAAAAAAACCCAAAAAACTACAACTGAACTGGAAAAATTTGCAAATTTTACTAAGGTTTCCTTAAAAACGTGCAAACATGCAAAGTAAAAAGGTCGAGCATGAGCAAATGTGTGAGTATAAATTTCCTCTTATACCTATCATGGCATTAAAGTTAACTTTATATACTTTGTCTTGTGATCAGTACTGGTCATTGTTTTAAAAGATTTTGTAATTACCAGTTCAGTAGTGATCAAAAGTTCTGTAGTTGGTAATGAGCAGCTTAAGCCAGATCGGTTGCATTTGGCTGTTATGTCTTTCATTTTGTTCTTTGAATGATAGTTGTGTTTTTATATTTTGTTCATTTTGATGTCACTGTAAAGGTGTCTGTAAATAATGGACTTCAAAATACTCATATCAGCTCAATCTCAGTGAGGTTATTTGTTAACTAAGTATCAAACTAGCATGACAACAGACCTTTTTGCAATTAAAAACAAGACAAGGTCCAAACCTAGTATATGGCTGGACTGTCTATAGTCAGTGTGTGAGGTTCTGTTGGGGAACCTATGACTACCTTCAATGGAAAGTAGCTTAAGCTTGAATAATGTCGCTAGATGACGTAATACGCTAATTAGCATATTCATGATGTGAGTGCGTCATATTTACATTCTGCCTAGTGTCATTCTGTTACGAGAAAACTGATTTTTCAATCTGCAGCTCAAATCAGTTCAGTTTTAAATTCTTGGTTATTTTTTGGATAAAATCAGAAACTATGACGCTGTGTTTAGTTCACAACTTCAATGACAAAGTTTTTAGAATTCATTGCGCCTCAGATTGCTTCATCTCCATGACAACAGCAGCCAAGGATCATGGGTATTGTAGTATTTTTTTTCAATAAAATCTCTAGTTCTAATTTTATGTAGGCTGGGTTTAATTGCTGTGTCTTATCAATACTGCCGTTTATGTCAATGAATGTAATCTTGTATGTATGCTATAATTTAGGCTTCTTTACTTTCAGCGGATCAAACACCTGCAGTCATCACACAAGAGGAGGACTGATATGTAGGTCTCCAAATTTAGAGAGGTGTGCACATTTTACACATGTGGCACAGCATCATTAACTTGACTGATTATTTAAATCTCCTGACATGCCAACAAGATCAGTCAGGATCTAACAGTATAATGTTTTTAATAAAGTGCTCTAGATTTACAGTCTATAGAGTTTACAAGCATTCTGCCAAGGTATCGCAGTACTAAATGAGCAACAAGATTTCTCAGAGACAAAATGAAATCATAAAATTATATGATCATTGCATTTCCAGGGAGAGTCTCATGTTTCCACGAGAAGTAACACTGATGATTTCATTAAAATAAATTTTTCAATGGGAATACAGAATGGTCAGAAACAAATGGCTCCACCGTCTTTGAAATCCCATTAAACAAACAGAATTTGTTAGAAAAAAAAAAAGTAAAGACACTTCATTTGTGCTTTAAGGACACAGTCAAGACAGTTTTGTGAGTCGGAGGAAGATGTGTTACTTGTTCCTATCAAACTTCGCTTGTACCAAGTAGTTAGCAGAGAAATATCATAGTAGGAAGTGTGTGTTCAGATATCACAAAACTTGTTTACATTTCCAAAGACTGTGGTTGCTGTCTAATTTATTCATTTCTCCCTCCTCCTGAAGTAACAAGATGTGAGAGAGGTGTGGGTGGAGACCAACAGTCATCTAAAGCTCCTTATCGCTCTGTATTCGGTAGAGTTAGGGGTTAGGGTGGATGATCTGATTGAAATTCCTCTCATCATTATATCAGGGCCATGGGTTCTGTTTAGATCGGAAACTCATCACATTGCTGATGCAAAAGATTCTTCTGTGACTTTAAGCACAGTGATAACAGCAAGTGTGTGGAAAATGCGGGGGATGCAGCCATGTTGATAAGTGAGAATGATGACAAAGTTGAAAATTATGAGGAAATGAAGCTTAACGTTACATGTTGATGGAGAGAGTATGCATTGACTGTTGAGCCCTGCAATCAGCCAGTGCATATTGTAGGGGGATTCCAGTTTTTAGATACAGTGATGGTAAAAAAAAGAAAAGAAAGAAAAGTGTCTCAATGTAACATGAAAGCAGAGGAAAAGTGTGTCCTCAGATTTCTGTGAAAAAAACCAAAAAACTGAGCTGACTGTGGTTGACAGTCCGCATAAATGTGAATTAAAGTGCTCCAGGAAACAGTGCATGCATGTTTAACAAGTCTTTTCAGGTTGGACAGTGGGATTTTGTATAGGTGAACACATCTATCAATCACTCTGCTATGGTTTAAAGCATCAAAGGCCAATGACAGGCTATAATTACAGTACTCACAGGAAGCAGCTGTTTGCGTTTCCTGCCAGGGCGGCCCACTCTGCGCTTGTTGCGGGGGCTCGCTGGCGTCCCCTCCTCTGGACTGTCCTGGTCTGCTCCATCTTCACTCTGACCAGTTATAGAGAGGCCACATCAAAACACTGAGCCAATCAAATGACTGTATGAAGTTATAATTGATGTCAGCAGTGAGGCCGCATTAAAGCAACAATGATCCAAGGCAATGTGGTTAAGAAACTCTCCGGGGTAGGCACCGGAAAACAGAATAAAATGAATAAAGGGCAGCAGCATAGCGTTGATAGTCTCCAATTACCAGGGTATCTGCAGTTTTTAAAGAGCCAAATTTCACAGCTTTTATGACATTTTCACTAGAGAAAAGAAGCTAAACTGAAGACCAATTTAAAAACAAACTACTTAAAAAACAAAGGTCTCAAAGTCCAACCAAGTTCTGATTGAACAAAACAGTTCTCTAACTATAAATGGGGCAAAATATGAAAGAGAAAACCAGTAAATTATATGTTTACAGACATGAAATCCAGCTGTGCTTAGTACTTTTAGTACAGGACACATGTTGTACTACCAGACCTGCGAGTGAGTGAGTCTGGATATGTAGAACAAAAAGAAACTAAATCACTTTTAAGACATTAAACTTAGATCATTCATTGGAGGTCTTGAGGTCTTTCAGAAACCTGTCAAAACCTTGATAACATTATGCTTTTCTGCATTTCTTTATTTTGCTACCTCATGTGAAACTTTGAACCTAAATGAATTCATCTCAGCAGTTTTAAACAGCTTCCTCTGCTCAGTTCACAGCAGAGATAAAGTGGTGCAGTACAGAGGAGTTGTAGATTAGCAGGGGTGTAATTTTACAGTGATATATGGAATAAAAATAGCTTGCTGCACCTGTGTTTTAACTAGATAGTGTGTGATCAAAATCAATGTTAGGGAGGTACTGCCTGATGAGATTACAATATGAACTGATATAACATTTGCCAACATTTTTTTTCTGTCTTCACTTTTAATTTGCTATATCATGTCAAACTAAAAAGCCCTTTTTACAGCGTCCTTATGTCAGTGTGGTTGGCAGCTCGCTGGTTTACAGGCCTTTTCGCAGACATGTGGAGTTGATCTCAATCAAAAGAGACTTGCAATTTCGACTTCAGCACCAACAGGTCATGACTAACTTGAATTTAAGCCTCATGACTTGGGTGATTTGATATCCTCCCCAGGCCCAAACATTTACAATTATGTAATAAAAAGTGTTCAGCAAATTTCAGTCATTTCCTCAGTGGCAATCTGACAGCAGCCATTCATGTTACGTGTTCTGGAGGGAAAGTTAGGCATTGGGACCACCACACAGACAAGAGATGATACCTCAGTTTACACAATTTTGGATGTAAACTCTCAGCTCTGAAATTACATATAACTGCAACTGTGTCATAAGAATGAGAAAAGAAACACCTTATCCGTTTGCTTTTAAATGTTATCAAGTTTTTCTGAATGTACTGACTCACAGATTGGACTTTTTCTCTTACACCCATACTAGTCCTGATATGATTCATGTCAAATAATGATGAATAATGACAGTGACAAAACTGAATTTCATATTTACCCATATGAAGAAACTGTTTGAAAGTAATAAATACTAATTTTATGTTAATTATTAATTTTATAAACTAACTGTTTAACTATTTTCACTGGCTTTATCACAAAAAATGGGACTGAAGCATATAGTGACTTTTTTAGGACTCAAAACAAAGGGTTTAGGACTTCCTGGTGCCTGTGCGCCTGATGCTGGTGGGTATTTTCTCGCTTCAATGACATAATAATAAATAATTAATGCATGCAAAAAGAGCGACTACACTGTAGAGACAGTGGCTTGAAGGGAGGAGAAGCCTGAGTGGTGTGAATCATGTTCGATATAAGGCACCAAAAGTCCACTCAATCACAATCAGATTAGATGTGAGTCTCTCCCCCACAGTAGTAATCTCTGCATAGATACAATCCCCAGTAATTTGAGGGTCTGACTGAACCCGGGTCAGGTCCGCACTTTCTATTTTTACATCGGCTCTGGGCAAAGTTTAAGTTGCTTAGAGTCTCGGGTCTGTGGAAAAATTTTCATTACAGCCAAGACAACATGTGAAAGAGCCAAATACAATAAGCAACACCTGCTGCTCATGAGTGAAAAGTGTCAAACCTTTAATGTGGTTTCATCATATAAGAGATTAGGCCTGTTACTTTAAGAGTATTTTAGTATTTTAGCCAGGAGGCAGGAATGTGCCAGCTGCAGTGATTTTTATTACAGGCCTTTTTATTCATATTTTAACCCTCTTTATGTGCATCACTGCCTAAGGCAGAAATGAAATAAATGTCACTGTTAAAAGGAAGAAACATTAAGACTCTTGTATTGCTGAAGTGAACCAAGCAGCTTTAAAATCAACAGTCAGAAGGAATATGGTTTTTAATTGCCCAACTTGCTAGCTTTAACAGTGGCAAGTGATGTACACAGGAATACAACCAATGACAGGCATCAGAAAGACGCTCTATCGTTCCCTATCCTGGAGAGCAGCTACCACGGTGGGCAGAAGGTTTTGAGCTGGAAAATGGTTTGCCAAAAAAGAGAAGATAACTTGCTTCAGAAACTTGAAGATTAAAATGAAAGCAGCCAATCATAGTTATTGTGGTCTCTATGTAGCCCGAACACAGGGGTACATTTTTGAGGATGTGCACATCAGCTGCAGTGTGGTTTTGGCAGCTTTGTGTGTGTGGGCTCTGAAACTATGCTGTAACCCCTTAATGTCAGACTGTCACCATTATAGCGACTGATCGCACTTTTTCTACATCAACTCTTCTTGTTGCCATCCTTATTATTGTTGATCAGAGCTACATTCACTATGTGTGTTGCTTCTGGTAAGATACGTACTAGAGTGTCTGTGTGCCCTACTCTCCTGCACTCTTTTGTTGTGTAGGGCTGCACAGGAAAGACTATTTAACAAGTCACACTGTACTCTCTAACTCTAATAATACCTGCTCTATTTCTCGACTCTCTCTCCTGCTTTAGTCAGTGCTACCTGACTCTGTGTGCTGTCTGCTGTCAGCCTTGTTTCCATTAATGTCTTCCTCCCTCTGTCGCGGTGACAGTGGAGTGGTTACTAAGGTGCAGAAACTGCTTAGCAACTGTCTCCGACGGGGCCGCCGTGCTGACTAAACATTCTGATGTCACTTCCCTGACGATCAGCATAGCAACCAGCTAGAACGGGTAATGGCCCCGCGCCTGTCGGCCTGGTGTGCTGTCCATATGCCTATGTCACGACGCGCACTTACACACTTACATGCACACATGTTTTAACAAAACAACTGTACTCAATCATGAGCTGAAAATGCAACAAAAGCGCACACACACACACACACACACACACACACAAAAAAAATAGTACAACTGAAGTCAAATATAACAACAACAGAGGGAGAAAACCACTCAACCAAATCTTTTCAAGAATATGTCAACACACACAAACACACACAGTAGCCAATCTGTCCATATATCTTTGGTCTATTTCTGTCTCCCGGCAGGTTATTTTAGGCTGCTGCAGTTGCTAAGCAACCAGACTGCAAACCAGGCGGGCAGAGGAGGATCCCATCATCAGCAGACAGCTTGTCCCCTTTCTTTCTTCCCTATCCCCACATCCTCCTCTCTGTTTCTATCCCCTTTTCTTTCTTCTGCTTTCTTTCTGTATTTCACTTTGAATCCACTACTCGTGTAATCATTGCTTAATAAAGCTGTCAACAGAACAAATACAAGACTCTTTTATCTGGATTCAGCCTCTTTTCAGAATTAATACATTCAGACAAATGTGTATGACAGCAGATGTCTAATTTTAAGCAATCATATCACTGAAATAATCAATAGTATTTCTTCACCTTCACACAACATATGAGCTGGTTTCCTTTAAAGCATAGTGCGGCCTTAAGGCTTTGAACAGCCCTGTCCACATGATCAGGATGTTGTCTTCAAACTGTCTTAGTAGTTTGCAACATATACTGTGTGCAGCATTAATGTTGGCACTTGGCAGCTAAGACATTAGAGAGGAAAGATTGTTGTCAGGGATGATTTTTAGCTTTGCTTGGTGCATTAAGGGAAAGGAGCAGTGCTTACAATAGAGTCAATGTTGAAGTTGTTATAAAATGATAGACATGCATGGACTAAAATGAAAGGTCAATTAAGTCCTGAGCTTGTGAAGTAATGTTCATGAATAATTCCAAAACCTATGGCTGTATATCACCAATTGTAGCAGAAAAAAAAATTTAGGTCACAAATATGAGTTTTGGGCTTGATTTTACAGCCGCAAGCAAATCATTTTATTTAAACATACTTAATTTAACTCTCCATCTGCACAAATTTAAAAAGGATGATACGCAACTACAGGCTCTGAAATTATTTCCTCATAAGATCACACTCACAACAAATGCAGCTGCGGAAATAAAACCAAAACCAAACAGAAGAACAAACATTGATTTCACTTTCATTTTCATTGCATTTTGTTTTTTTATGGGATAAAGAGATTATTTCTAATGAGTGGGTGCCACTTTTCTTTTTTTTTTTTTTACTGTTATTTGAGAAATGTCTCTTTATCTTCAACATTTCAACAGTAGCTTCTGTCATGTGCGATGGATTATAACTGAAATCAGTCAAACCTCCTACACTTCTATTCTCCAACAGTAACTTGCCATGTCTTCCCAAACACCGTGACTCACTCTGATTTCTCTCCGGGCCTTTCTGACTCTTTGAGAAACACAGAGAGAGTTAAGTCTCAGGAAGTTAAAAAGCACAACACACTCTTTAAGGGAAACTTTGTGCACGTTGGCTCATTGCCACTGTGTGAATGTGGAAGTAAGCGAGTAAGACAGCTCTTTATATAGCGGCACTATAGAATGAACTTCAAACTTCTCACAGATTTACGAGGGCTGCCTTGGGCTCTGGGGGCACAAATGAAAGGAGCCATTTTTCACCTCGTGTATGTCTGACTGTGTGGTAATGTGTGTGTTTGTGAGTGTGTGTGCTCATTTGTGTAAAGTAAAAAAAAGACTGTTTGAGACTCGAAACCTTGCGCTCGTCTCACCTGCATGTGGTCGGGTGATTGTGTGGAATGCAGAGGAGCCTGTAGTCAATGTAAATAAATAACTGTAAGTTTAATTATTACAGACACACACAGTCTGACTTGCCAGATCTTCTGTGTGTGTTGGCTAAAAAAAGCTCTCAACTGCATGCTGAGAAGCCAAAGTAGTAGTGATAATGATAGCTGTAGTAATAGTGGTGGTGGTTGTAATAATATCTGCAGCTTCAAAAATAACAGTAGTAGTATTTCAATGTGTATAATAATAGAAGCAGCAGTAACAACAGTAATAGTAACAATAGTAGTGACAGTAGAAGTAGTATTAGTGGTGATGGTAAGAGATGTAGGTGGAAAACTAGGTATGTATATATCTAAATTCTGCATTTGAAATACAGTTTTGTAGTACTAGCACTTTATTTAAGTATTTCCATTTTATAGGTATTTTCATTTCTACTTATGAAACTATTTACAGAGGGAAATATTGAATGTTTTAAATGGAAACATTTATCTGATGAATATACTTCCTGCATAATAGCTGTGGCTGCCAAAATAACAGCATTAGTATTTCAATATGTATAATAACTGAGAGATAACTAAGAGTAGTGATAGTAGCAACAGTAAAAGTAGTTTTAGTGGTGGTGGTAAGAGTTGTAGGTGGAGAATTGGGTGCATTGATTTGGGGGAGTATAAGTGCTGCACTTAAATTCTGAAATACGAACACTTGAGTATTTAAGTTTAAATCTTCGTTATTTACAGTGAGAAAATATCTGTATGCACGGAATTTGATGACTATACATTCTGCATGCAAAACAATTAGCTCTACACTGTAATGACCTCCATAAAACTGATGTAGTACCATGATTCAAATTACTCAGCAGTATATTAATTAGTTTATACTACCTACACTTACTAGACAACACTTAAATACTGCTTATACATTAATGCATCAGTAATTTAACACTCCGAAATGGACCAGTCATCAAAATAAGTACTTTTACTTTTGATACTTGATACTGTTACACTTTTATGGAGTCTGGAGAGTGCCAATTTTTTGTACCACCTTTTCTGTGTTTAATTGTAATGGTTTAATACATAAATACATTCTTAATAAAAAATAAAAAATAAAAAATGTATAATTTATTTCGTTATTTATTATTTCAATATAGAACAAAGGGATAATCTATTCTGAAATATCTTGTTTTTCACAACCTGCACACTTTCACGTCTAGATACACTCAGTACATATATAAAGACACCTATCAACTATATTTTAACATTGCTTTATTAATATTGATTATTCTTTTCTTTTCTTTTCAAACTAAATTTTTGTTTTTCAATCTCTCTTTGATTTCTCCATTTAAAAAATCTGTTCTATGTTTTTAATGTTCTTGTTTCTTGCATTTGTTTTTATGATATATTTTCATCTTTGAAATACACTGTATTACATTTTTGTGTAAAAAAAATCAATTAATCATTATTTTATACATTCATGCCCCGATATAGATCGCAGATATTTACTAACAAGTAATTCATCTCCTACTTAAACATTTATCAATTCAATTTTCTAAACACTTTAATGTTAAGAAACAGCATTGTTTTGGCACACTCCTGACTCCATACATGTATCTGAAATCTCATCTACTACTTTAAAATCTTGATTGCAGGACTTTTGTGTTTAACTTGATATATTTTTACATTGTGTTACTGCTGTTTTCACTCACTTAGAGAACTTTTTCAACTCCTGGTAATATGTATTATAGTCATGATAATAGCAGTGATGTTTATAGTAGCATTACTGATATGGTAGTATGAGTATAGTCTGGAGTGGAACTAACAGAAATCATTTAGGCTTTTGCAAATAAATGAATAATTACAGTATATATAAGCAATAATCCCTTTCTCACCACATCATTGGAGGCGTCGTTCTCTGGTGTCTGGGGCGGCTCGGTGGCAGCGGGACTGTTGGACGGCATGGCAAGGAGCGGCTCAGTGAAACCAAGTGTACAAAGTAAAAAATGGAACAAATCAAAACATGGGAAAGGCCCTCAGAAGCACCAGGTGTGGCTTCATTCAAGCTGTCTGTCGGTCGGTCGGTTGGTCAAACGATCACTCGCTCACTCTGTCCTCCCCCTCTCCTAGGAGAAAAAACAAAACACACACACACACACACACACACACACAATGACATGAGTGGATATACTGTAAGAGGAAATTTGCCAAGTTTAAGTAAGAAATCATTCACAGTATGTGGCTGACATCTTCCTATCCCCTTTTCTCCACTCCTCAGTCTCTCCACCTTTTTCTCAGCCTTTCACACAGACACACACACACACACACACAAAACCCCGGGTCATGACTGTACAACAGGTGTGTGTGTCACTGAGTGTCTCTATGAACTACAGTTAATAGATGGGATCCCTGCACATGCAGAGCAGAAAAATCTTCAATTTCCGAGCAGTTAACGGGTTAACACACACATGAACACACGTATGAACACAAACATGCAGGTGTCCTCAAAGGAATCTGCTTGAATCAGGGTAGTTTCCAACATGGCTGTCACTATGATTGATGTGGCCTGTGTGTGCCCATTTCATTACACAAAATGGCTGCAGGTAAAAATCGTGGTTAAAATCTGATTGTTCTTCCCACACATGTTTTATAACCATGGTTTAAACAGGGGACCAAAACACTCTGAAGCTGAAAATTTTATTCCAGATTTCAACAACTTTCATTGATCTCATAGTGACACTGTATGTGCTTTATGGGCAAAGCAAACCCCTCATTCAAAATGGCCCAAGGATGATAATTATTCACATTACTGATTAATCAATTATCGTTTTTGGCATCCCTTTGTGACAGTAAATGTAAAAAGGACACATAGAGAGAGAGAGAGAGGAGAGAGAGAGAGAGAGAGAGAGAGAGATAGTGAATGATATGCAAAAAAGGCCTTGTGTTTGTTTTAAGGCTAACAGGAATCAAGACTATAGATATATTGCTTGTTTTTAAGCAATTGTTCAATTAAGTGACTAAGGTGACATCTTAAAATAGCTTTTTTTATTTGACTAATGCTCCTAAACCTACTAGGATCTGATTTACAATGATATAAAACAGGGGAAAACAACAAATCTTCACATTTGAGAAGCTGTAGGAAGCAAATGGTTTGGCTTTTTTTGAGCAATAAGTGTGACACTGTTCACTAGTGGTGTTACTTCGGAAAAATGGGCGGCTGCTTTGAAGGAGCTGTTCAGTGGAGAGTCAGCCATGTGTGACCTTGTAAGTACTTGGACTAATCTTGGCTCTCTTTTGCCTCATCATCCTCATTAACATTATTTTGTCTATGGAAGTTAGTTAATGACAAAAGTACTGAGCAGGAACAAAGGGAATTTAAAGATCGGTCTTCAAGAGGGCGCAGGGACAGATTCAAAAGCTCAGAACAAGTTTTGACTGTAAAACCCTGATTTCATAAACATTTAGTTTGAAATGTGCTTTCATTCACAGTCCTCTCCATTTGTTTTGGCAGATTTTGGGCACTTGAGAATATTAGAGGCCATTTACCAGCAGTTACTGGCAAACAAACTTCAACAGAATGTGCCCATATCTGTCTATTAGGCCCATATCTACTCATACTTTAAGTCTTTCAGGCACATGAAGGAGCTGACTGATCACACTGGGAAGCCTAACGTTGGTGGAGTCTAACAGCATGTTGTTTCACTTCTCGGTCAAATCCAATACAATTTGCTCTGCTCTAACTTTTCTTCTAAAAACAAAAACAAAAAAGCAAGCAGATTAAAAGATAGCGAGCAAAGGAAGCAACTCCTCTCAGCGACGTAAAACATTGATTACTCATGTTCCTGCCCCTCCTACAGTGTATTCAGTGATCTGACTAATGTTAGATCTGCAACGAAAAATAAATTAATCAGTTAACTGATCAAAAGAAAATCTTTAATCAATCTCACTATTTTGATAATCAATAAAGCAAAAGTGTCAAACATTTGCTTGTTTAAGCTTTTCAAATGTGAGGATTTGCTGCTTTTCTTCATCATATATGATGAAATATCTTTTAGTTTTGGATTGATGAACATACAAATCAAATTTCATTTCTTTTTGACATCTCATAAAATAATAATCAACCGATTCATTAATCATTAGTTGCAGTGGACAGAGATTCTCAATCAGGTCACAGAATCAGGTATATTCTGTATACAATACACCTGCTCTATGCATATTCTTTTCCTGATATGTTTTCAGATTCTGACGTAGTTATTGATTACTACTCAAACTGATTTTGTGCTCACTAAATTTGACATTAAACCTGCAATAACTGATTGTTTGGCCACTTGGGGGCAGCATGAATAAACTGTGAACACAAAATTGACAAATCATCACCTTTTAAGTTGATATGATGAATACAGTTGCTTATTCACACATCCAGAATTAATTTGTTGTTCATTCACTTGGACTTTTTATCCACCTGATGAATTTCAGTCCAGTAGTCACTATTTTTGCTCTGTTTTTGGTCTCCACTGTGCTGTCCACCAGCTCCTGAGGGAAATCTCTGGCTCTTTAGTTGCTAAATGCTCCACTATGTTCCCCAGCTAGTTTCTAATTGTGTCTGTCTGCTGTTTGGTTCTGAGCAGGTAGCGTACAGCAGGTTTTTAGAGCCTTCTCTCTGAAAACAGCTGCCTGCTGCTGCCAAAAATGACACAATGGGAGCGGTGAGGGTAAAGTTGTGGCTAAAAATTGAGCTGAAAGTCACTATGAAACTCAGTGATGACAAGCGGAGCACCAAATTCTGACTTTCTCACTAGGTCATCACTGTGAGGGACCCCTTTCACAGTCACATTGTTGTCAAATTTTCATTTGAAGCATTGTTATTGTAAATGATCAGTTACAGTTGCCTTAAAAAATAATGGGCTAAAAGATTAGTGCCACAATTCTTCAATATTACAAAGTGTAGTTATTACTAAGGCTTTTGACGAAACACAGAGGGTCAACCAAGGTCAAATACTAACTCATTCTTCAAAGATTGTTTGCTGTCTATTTAGCGAGTGTTATTATCTGGTGATGCAGTATTAACCGGAAGTAGTGTGACTATGCAGGGCCGATTAAGCTACTTGGAGGCCCTGGGGCAAAAGTTAGTGGGGGGGGTTCTAGACACCAGGTCCTCCCACTCTCTTTGCATTGTGTAAGTATCTTGTTACCGCTAAGTACCCATTAGCACAGAACACATTGCAGACTACACATGGCAGCTTCGTTATACTTTACAGAGAGAACAAGAAACCAACCAGTATGCCTATTATGGAGCACTGTCCTGCCACACATTTGCTATGTGTCAGTTTTTCATTTAGGGATATGCACCATGTTAGCATATTATCAGCACCACCACAACATGCAATCTGCCGTTAGGTCCTTAGGGCTTTAGTTTGTATTGTCCTTCACTTTCCCCAAACTAATTTACAACCAATCAAATTACCCACAAACTAATTGCCATATAGTGGTTCTTAGTTTAATACACCTCATGCACAGATTCAGATCTGCAGTGAAACTGTTGATCTGATCTTTGTTTGTGATGTCTTATAATAACATTTTAATGGATTTTCCCGATATTTCAGCCATTTTTACCCCATTAAATGTTTTTAAGAGATTTTTTTGAGTTCTGATTTTAGATACATAAATAGAACCGACTTATTTTCTATGGATAGAACTATGCTGCACGAGCATACACATTGTACAAAACATGATGGCGTTTGTCAAAATAGCCTCCAGTTCACTTATTTACTTCTGCATGAGCCTTCCTTGTATTAAGTTTTTGTTCCTGTATTTTTGCGAGGTAGTTTGGAGTGATTTGTTCATACTGGTGTCAGATACTGATCACAATCTGAGAACAAAAAGAGCTCCAATGTAACATTTGCAAGTACCTAAAAGAAAACTGGATCTCAGCAGTGATCTGGATCTAAGAACAGTTTGACTGCAGCCAATGTGTCTGGCTTTGCTCAAGATGTATTGTACAGTATGTCACTCCTCACGCTGTGGCCTTGCATCACCTACTGTAAAGACAACAGGCAGCCGGCCAGTGTTACCAACGGAAAAGAGAGGGGTGGAAACTTTGCAGAAATGGGTGTACAGTATCCACCCCACCACCCCCGGGGGCTCCCTGCACGAGCTCCAGGCTCCAGGCTCCAGACTCCTCCAAGTTCTGCGTATTTAGGTCACACACACACACGTCACACTCCTACAGCAAATGTATATACACTGATTTAAATTGTTCCAGTCTTCATGCCAGCAGTGGTTTAAATTAGACCATAGTCAAAGGCCCAAGCAGGAGCCTGTACTGGTGGGAGGAGAAATGGTTGCGCAGAGAAAAAGCTTCAGAGGTGTGTCAAGGTAGTGAGAGTCAGTGACAACACAAGGAAGTGGGTGATTCCTCTTCACAATAAAAGCATAAAATATATAATTTTCTTTATTGTCTTATTTAATTGATTTAAGTAGCTCTTCATCTATTTCCTCTCCTGTAAACATGTCTTTTTTGCTACTGTTACATGTGATTGCCCTCCTCTTGGAATCAGTAGTCTTTTTTCAGAGCTGGATATTTTTGCTTGAGAGACTTAATTTGGAGTGAACGATGAGGCCTATATTTTAATCATGTCATCTTGACAAATAAACAGGTGTTTTGTAGTTGAGTACAAAGTAACAAATTCATAAAGGCTTACTTTAACAATTTCCATATGGTCAATATTCATGGTAATATAAGGCTATAGCTGTATTTAGTAAATGCTAAGTTCACCTGAGGTCATGAGTTCAATACCCCTCAACAATTAACATGCTTTCAGTAAACAGATTTGTCTTGGTTTAATGACTCAACTACAGTTTCTGAAATGTGTGTGTCCTCAGGCTTGTTTCAAAACCTTCTCCACACTGCCAGGCAAAAAAATTCTCTTTGGGAGATGCTGAATACTTCATGTATTGTTGCCTTAAAAGTGAATACTTCATGTATTGTTGCCTTAAAAGTGAATACTTCATGTATTGTTGCCTTAAAAGTATTTCAATCTGAATATTCTGAGTCTAAAAGTAATGAGATCAATCTAAAAATAGCAACCATTTGTTAGTTTTAACCAGTACTCTAAAGCTGAAATGATTAATTGATTAAGTGATTAGTTGGGAACATTTTTATAATTAAGTAATTAATTATAATAGTTAATCATTTAAGTCATTTTAAGCAAAAATGCCAAAAACCCACCGGTACCAACTTCTCAAATGTGAACATTTGACATTATCACCCCAGTTTTGGATGGTTTTATTGTTTGTCAGGGGTTTTTTTTACCCCTCCTTTTTTGGATAATTGTCTCAACTTGGTCTTGTAGAATAATGACAGGCATTTTTCACGTAATTCAATTTTTCATTTTAATGAAAATAATTGTTGGTTGCAGCCACTCAGTTTTCCTATGGTGAAATAATACTACGTTCCCAAATTATTACTAGATTTTCAGAGTTCTTCTTCACAACAAGGGCTGCAAGATGGAGGATGATTGACCTGTCATAACTGATTTTGAACTTCAGTGGTGTAACTGGTCAAACTAATTTGCAATAAATCAAATTATGTACAGTCAAATAATGTTGACTAGTACTTTTGGGGCTCCTGTGGTTCTGGGGCCCCTGGACAATTACCCACTTTGTCAGCTTGGTAAACCAGCCTTGCTCTGGGGAACTTTGAATGCTGTTGTTTTTGATTAAATCAATGGCATCATTTGCATTTTTATTAATAATGAAATAATTTGCACCCCAACAACATTTTCAGGCTAAAAGACAAGTTAAATCTTGCATTAACAGCTCATTAATTCAAATTAAGAGATTCTGGAAGACAACCTGGAATATATTTATTGATACATTCAACAATAAATTGCATGAGATCATTTGATAAGAGAAGTGCGCGCGCAAACAAATGTGCGTTTACTTCAGCCTATAACGTTCGTCGATGAGGCTTTTATTTTAAAGAGTAGACCGGAAGTGTCGTAGTTACTCCCGCTAGCTTGACGGAGCCTAGCTTTATGACAATTAATATTGGGAGCGACCTCACGCGGCCTTTGCCGGACGGCCTCACATAAACGGCGTATAATCCCGACGGGGGTGTGTTTGGGGCGGGCAGCCGGTGAGAGACACGTGTCCAAGTGTGTAGCGACGATAAGCTTTACTGGGTCAGGTAAAAAACACACACGGGGGCGCGTTTCAGACCGAATGCACCCGTTAACCCCGGCAAGCGCGTGCCCGCTCGCTCGCTCTCAGCGGAGCCGACGGTTCCGCGCGCTGATGTGTCTGTCTGCATCTGGTGGTTGAAGAGGACGGTGCGCTCCGGTTTAACGTTACCTGCTGGTGCCTGGGGCAGCCTGGGGAGGGGGTGCACGCTCCACCGGACAACGTTTAACACACATTCGTCAAATGACGGCTGTCCGGTTGCCGTGGTTTTCCTCCCACCGTTCAAAAGAAGTCCCCAAGTTCACTCGCCCCGTGTACGAACCGCTCCGTCTTCACGCGCACATCATCTGCTAAAACAGAACCAACGGTTTGGCTCCGGCGCGCGCGAGCGATGACTTTAGGAGATGACTGTAGCTAACTTAACGGCTATAACGGGTACCGGTGTGCGTTCACGAGCCAAAATGTAATGTTTATATTTACCGTGTCGTCCGTCCCTCAGGCACCCGGACCCTGACGGTCGTCGCTCTCTCTCCTCTCGTTCACTCTCGATCTCTCTCTCTCACTCTCTCTCTCTCTCCCTCTCTCTCCCTCCTCGCGCTCTACCGGGTCTTCTCTCTCCGCTGCTGGCTCGCGCTCCCCCGCCTGCTTCTCTCTCGCTCGCTCTCGCTCTCTCTCTCTCTCTCTCTCTCTTCAACCGACCTGCTCGCTCTCTCACGAGCCGCAGAGGCTCTGCCGCACCGGAGAGAAAGTTTCCGCGGGGTCCTAAAGTCTACAGCCACAACCTTGCGCGCGCACACACATACATACGCACGGACACAAACACTCAAACACAAAAGACAGGTGTAGCATTAGAAGACATGGACGAATTAAGGGCCTACCGAGCACAGGCCCAGGGTCCCGAGAGGTCAGAGGGCCGCTGGACCAGAGCCTCTGTATGAAGTCACTTCAAATTTCTTATCTGAAAGTCACAAAGATGTTAAAAGTTGTTAAAAAAAAAACACAAAACGCCCACAAAGAGACATGAAATTACCACAAAGTGATGCTAAACAACTGTAAAGAGATGAAAAATGACAACAAAGGTATGAAAAATTACCACAAAATGATGGAAATCCCCAATATAATCAACACACACTGTTTTTAAGTACAAGAGTCAAAAACCCTTCATTATAGTGACTATGTGAACAAAAACAAGACCATCAGTTGTGGTCATTGGTTTATTATTTGTGCAGCAGGAGAACCTGTTTTGTGTAGTAAGTAACAATTTGTATCTTTTTTATGATCAGTTTTGAGGCCAATAGTTGTGCTCTTTGTCTTGTCCATACATGGTGCATAATCTGAAATATATATGATCTTATTACTACTAATACAGAATTCACAGATGCTCATTTTTGGGTTCATCTGGTTTATTATCAAGGAGGCGACCACTCTGGAAAAAGCCCAAGGTTCAGTGTTGAAGTTGGTTTGTGGTTGGGGTTGTAATTTTATTTGGGATTATGGAAATATGAAATACGACATCTACAAGGGCCTATTTTGATGAGGGGTTTGTATTAAAATCAAAAATTTAAATTAAATCTAAACTGATCGTGTCAACTGATACGTAAAACAAATCAGAAATGAGTTTTGTTTGAGGTCATTTAGAAGTAGACGACGAAGTCCAAGTTTGGTTTTCAACTGCAAAATGTCCTGCTCAGTGCACATCAGGGTTACAGTTCTTTAAATAAAAACCAATCAAGAAGGTTTGTTTTATGTTATGCCTTCATGTGCGGAAATTACTATCTAGATAGATTTGTAAACTCTTAGGGCTCAAAACTTGATAAATTATTTTGACTTTAATCAAAGTACCACACAGTGAACCTGGGGCCGTGTAATATTGCAGTGTAGGTCTCCTGTACACAATGAAGACAGCGAGAGGGGAACAGGATTATTGGGGTCCCAGCTGCTCATTTCTGACCCTGGTTAATGTCTGGCTATACATACATAATAATTGGAAAGGGTAAGATGAGATTCGTGTAACAATATACAGTATGTTTGATGTGGGCATTTTACTGCCTGAAGGCAAAAACGTCACATCTGTTTTTCAAAAGTGTCTCAGGGTGAAGTCTAAGCTTAAAATACACCTTTAAATCAACTAATTAAATAATCCATTTCAGCATTAATACTATTTTTTTTTTAATAAAAACAACTTTCAACTCACTTCAGTTTTGCTAGTTGCACACATGTGGTATTACTTAAGAGCACTGTTTTACCTCTGACCTTTTAAATTGAAGCACGTCCCAACTTGCAAATGTCTAAATCTGTCTGATGTTTACTATCCCGGGGTCACAGATCCCCATGTTGGACACCACCCTGTTAAATTAGTGTTATTCAGGACTAAAATGTTTTACAAACAGCTACTGCTGATGCAGGAGATGTTTCCAGTCATGGTTGATCTAGGTTAGGTGATCCAGGCCTCCACCTTCATTACGTTTTATAAGTTTTCTTTTTTGGCAGGTTAGCTTCTTCTAGCCTGACTCCTTTCTCCTCAGGTTTTTCAACAGGTGAAGCTGATGCCTCTCGCAACAAGTTGGAACCTGCTGCAGACGTGGTATTCTACGAAACACGAGAAAGAAAAACAGTAAATTTAGTGAGAGCAGACCAGACAGACAGAGGGCAAGTGGTAACAAAAAGAGTAGTTTCAAAACAACATTTCAGGATTCACAAATGTATAAGAAGATGAATGAGAGGTATTTTCCTTTATCTCACGTTACAGCATAGTTTACAGTATGTGGGTTTTATCCGTTTACCAACATATGGGGAAAGAAAAATGGATGAGATTAGTATGAGTAGGCAGAATTTCATCTGGGGGGGAGGGGATTTTTCAGAATCACCCCCCCACACACACACACACACACACACACACACACACACACATACACACACACGAATAAATTTACCACTATCCAGGATTTCCAGAAGTTTCAACTGAAAGTAAACAATTTCTATAACTGATTTATCGTTTCAGATTTGCAAATTTTCTTTGTCATATATGATTATAATTTAAATATCTTTGGGTTTTGAATTGTTGGACAGAAATATTAAGGAGGTCACTTTTGGCTCTGCAAAGTTGTGATGGTTTTTTTTCTCCATTTTATTTGACAAATAAAAGAGTAAATGATTGATTACTTGAATAATCAGCAGATTAATCGATAATGAAAATAATTATTGTTGTAGCCCTATACTGTATACTAGGATATTATTATCATTATTATGGAAAATATTATTATTTGTCATCTGCAGGATGGTATGAAGTATATAGTATGAAATAGAAATACCATTTATGCATGTTTTTTTTTTTATTTGGCTGAGGAGCCTTTTACAACATTACGCTCCCACCCGCCACTTCTGAAAATAAACCTACAGCCAAGCTGTGAAGTCATTGTTATTACAGCTGAAACTAATAATTACTTTCATCATCATCACCAATTTACTAATCATTTATTAAACAAAATGTCATAAAGCAGTGAAAAAAGTTCAAATTGTTTCTTTGTCCAAAAATATCCAGTTTACAAAGATATAAAGCAAAGAAAAGCAGCAAATCCCTTTTTCATCAATCAATGACTTAAAAGATCATTAAAATCATTATCTGAGTAAATTCTAACTTCAACTGTCAGAACAAATGGACTTTAATTGCACCATGACTGGTGATTTTTACCAGTTTGCCTCTAAAGGACGAGGTTAAACTCAGTTTGACCTCCTAGAAGAAAAAGAGTGAACTGATCTTTACTACATAGGGTCTTAACTGCACTGAGGTGGTGTGTGTGTGTGTGTGTGTGTGTGAGAGTGTGAGAGTGAGTGTGAGTGTGTGAGTATAGGAGAAGGTGGTGGTTGGGGGTGTTTATAGCAGTCAGTGAGGTCACCAACACACAGACAACCTCAAAGAGCTTTATTCAGTGTATAGTTTACACCCCCACGTTGCAGACAACACACACAGAGTCATGACCTCTGTAGGAAGCTCATGGGAAAAGTGAGAACTGCTCATCCATACTAATGAGGACACTAAATCAGGCAGAAAGTTAAAAAGTCTTAACATGAAGGGGAAAAATTGGTGTAATTTTAGTGTAGGCCATGTCCATGCTGGGTGGGAGGGTGGGGGGTATTTATAGAAACTGGGTTAGGAGCAAAAAGACTGGCTCACAGGAAATGTAACAAAGAAAAAGTCTCTCCCCAGATTTGTGTGATGGTTTTTGATACTAGCTTGCTGCCATTATTGTACTACCTTTGTATCCCTAACATTCCTAAAATGGTTGAATTTTGTAGGCTAGTAGGTTAGTGGCCTAAAAATAGGTGGCACGTTGTAAATGTGAAGCTGTTTTTCATTACTACCCCAAGAAGATGGATGGTGGAAGAAGAATTCAGACGTTTTACGAAAGAAAAAGTAGAAAAACCACAGTGTAAAAATACTCTGTTAGAGGTAAAAGTCCTTTTTTTTACTTTATAATTACTCATTTGGCAGGTGCTTTTATCCAAAGTGACTTACAAGTGAGGGACACTACAGCTTCAGTGCAGTAGGAGACCTTGGTGTAAGTGCTAAGTAGCTACTAAATCTGGTCAATAAGGCGAAGTGCCAGAAGATCAGGTAAAGAAGTGCACACAAAGTGCATAGTAAGTGCTTGTTAGGGTGTTCGAGGCGTTAGGAGAGGAGGTCCTCTCTAAGGAGATATTCTTCAAAAGATTCTTGAAGACACAGAGGGACTCCCCTGCTCTGATAGCAGTCGGTAGCTTGTTCTACCATCAAAGAAACCACAAACAAGAACAGGCTGCGGACTGCCTTGTGTGCAAGGACGGCAATTCCTTGGAGGAACACAGCAGCTGAGAGGGAGGATAAGGCTGTATGACTGAGTTCAAGTAGATGGGTGCAGACCCAGAAGTCACTTTGAAGGCAAGGAATAGTGACTCGAGAGTTTGATTTGGGCAACAGGAGCAGCCAGTGGAGGTCAACGAGCAGCAGAGTGACATGTGCCTTTTCGGACACGTCAAAATCTTACTTAAGCCAAAATACCATCATTTTGTTTCCTTACTATTGATTTGTTACCACTGCATTAAAGGACAGGGAGTAATTTAACGTTGTTGTTGTTGTTGTTGGTAAAGGTAGAGGTAATTCTAACTACTTACTAAGCTGTTAGGTAGTTCAAAGCAGAACTATATCTTTTAAAAGAAGAAATAAAACAATCCTATTCGAAATGAAAAGTTAAATTCATGAACATATCATTGCATCGTTCAACAATTTTGGAAGTAAAGTCAAAATTTGCAATGTGCAGAGTTGCTTCACATAGAAAGTACAAGTTCAAAAAAAGGAAAAATCTAAAGGCACTATGATCCCTGAGCATACTGAAAAACAGGACACATTTCAACCCCCCTATTTACCATTTATAAGCAGTGTATATACTTTTAATAAATGATTTTTAACACACAATGTAGTTATATGCAGATATGTGCCTATTAATGTATTTT
The DNA here is from genome assembly GCF_021018895.1 of Seriola aureovittata. Taxonomy (NCBI): domain Eukaryota; kingdom Metazoa; phylum Chordata; class Actinopteri; order Carangiformes; family Carangidae; genus Seriola; species Seriola aureovittata. The sequence continues at coordinate 18,728,490 of NC_079382.1, read as the reverse complement.
TCAACAACAGTTATTCTCCGGAGGTCACCCTTAAGTGGAATCGCGAATCCTGTACATTACTTAACACGTTAAAGTGCCAACATGTCTGCATACGACTTCATTATAGCATGTTGTAAATCATTTATTAAACACAACAGAAGAGTGATCTGACTGATGAATCTGTTTACAGTGCAGCCAAACAAACTCAAGTTGTAAGTTTGCATAGGTAAGGGCAATTTAAATCTAGGGCGGGAATGATGGACTCTGCCACTAACAATGAAATTAAATTAAATGAAATATAAATACCTTGAATGGTTCCTGCAGAAAAACAACCACTGATGTCACAACAGTGTCAAAAATGGGGTTTGATTTTTATGAAAATCTCAAGGATTTTAAATAAATGTACTTTGCTTCATTTCACTAGTTTATGTCATGGCCTCATCGCCATGTATTTCATGTCATTCCTTGCACCGCTTGTTTATTTTTGCAGTTCTCAGTTGTGTTAGAGTTGTTGCGATATCATGGGATTTAGAGAAGCTGTACGCCAGATGAGGGAAGTCAAGGAATTTTACAAATGGGTCACTTTCCAGGAATACAGCAGTGTGGTTTCCAGCTTGTTTCGCAGATTTATCACATTAGATATTTTAGTTTTTGCCAAACTGTAGCGCAGCAGAGACTGTTGAACAAACCGGGAGGGAATAAAAATCTTGAGCTCATGGAAGAGCTATGACATAGTGGTGGAAAGGCATGGAGAAATTATTGAATTATACATTACATACCCTTGTTTTTATGTTGCTTCATCATCAGGTCATAACTTTTAGTGTCCTGAGGATCAAGACCAACAGTCACAGAGACAGCAGACACTCCAGAGTTTGACGTTAAATATTATTTATTGCAGATGATCCACACTTTACACTCACACCGTCAGCTCCAGCACGTTCAGAGCTGAATGTGTTTACAGTTTCATGTCGGGACACATCTGTCCTGTCAGTCTTGATTTCTCTCGCGCTCTCTTTCACACATACACACCGAAACGTGAGCTCATTCATTTATTAAATCACTCATACAGCCAGTCAATCATCCAGCGGTCTGAAATTGTGATAATCCCAGCCACAAGCAGTGAGTCAAACAAAGTGGAGGGCTCATGTACAAAGAAGAAACATCAAAATCTCCAGCTAAAAACTGAAACGTACATGACAGCAAAGTACAGCTTCCTATGAACAAAACAAAAACCTGAAAAGCTTAAAAGTGTTGAAAAGATATTGTTGATAAAAAAAAAAAAAAAGAAAAGCTCAGTGAGTCACTTTGGGTTGTGTTTGATTTGCATAAAGATACCAGTCTGAAGATTTTTGGGGTGGTGCGTGTAGTTCAACTTCCACAATCAAAGGCATTTTACAGGAAGCTTGAAGGGCAGCAAAGAGTAGCAAAGTGTGAGAAGTTCATTTTGGGCAGGAAGTGTTTAGAAATCAAAAGTCCCATTCAGTTTGATTTTGTTTTTGTTGAATCACAGGAACGAAAAGAAAAACCTAAGACTTCCAGGAAAAGTCAAAGATACAAGATTCTGTACATAAAAACATGAGAAAAAAAGAACTACAATTCCCATGGGGCATTGCTTGAAGAAACCTCCAATAACAGATCTTAAGAATCTGTTTAATTCTGATTCTACCAGGATGAAATTGATTCAACTTCAGCAAATATATCACCGAGTTACTTATTAAAAGATCAGTTCACAACCAAATTACACAACAAAAATTTTCTGAACCGTTTTCTTAGGGACTATTGTTTGATAAAAAGCAGCTCTAGTGAAAACTGTTGTTTGTGTGCTGCGTTCAGAGTAACAGGGACATTGTTTCTGTGAAGAAATGTTGCTGGTCAGTCACGTTTTCATGCCACAAACAAATGTTATTCATCCCCACTGTATTAGAGTGGAGACATACATCTCTACCCCCTGAACACAACACCTCACACTATCTGGGTTGTTCGTATAGATGTTTTTTCTTAGAGGTTTTACTCTGTTTTGTTGCCGTTGTGTTTTTCTCTTTACTGTACTCAATAAGGCATCATCCTTAAGGAATTGTATTGGCATTGAAGCCTGAAGTTTTACAACCTCTCAAGAACTGAGATGACTTATTCCTAGATATCTTCTTCTTATCTTATAATGAATTGTGAGCAATTCATCCATTTATTACATAATTTAAGGATTTCAAAATCTTGTGCCCAATACTTTACAAGAAAATAATAGAATGAAATCAGAAAAAGATCAACATGAATTTCTTTTTCTTCCTTATTCCCTGAATAGTCTCATGATCTATCTTGTGAAACACTGCACCAGAGGTTAGGAGAGGGAAAAAAAAGTGTAATTTTGTGTGAACTGAGCCTTTAAAAGAAACATTTTAAAATGGGAATAAAAGTTAATGAAGCCCACTTCTCCACCCACTTTGCTACATCGACCTTGTTCAAGCAAATGGTTTTATATTCACTCTCTCTCCATCTCACACACACACGCACGCACACACACGCAGAGTAATCAGATATCTCCTCTTTAACTGTAGTCCCACTGCAGTACCGGGAATCGACAGAGAGGCATGGACAACCTGAGCTGCTATCATACCAGCATCCGTGGCACTAATCTCTTCCAGGTTTAAAGACACCTGGACCGGGACCAAGACTTCAACTCTCCACCCTGCATCGCCTCAGCCAGACAGGGGGGCCTGGCTTGATGCAGCAGGAAACGTCCCATTAAAGCTTATAGTCTCAGCAGGGCCTGACCACACTCACATACACAGAAACACTCAAACCAAATGAATAAATGGCAAAAATCAAATCAAAGCAATAAATACTAAGCACACAGTGCTGAAACTTTAAACATTACATCTCACTTCTCGTCTTTTTGACCTTCCTTTGTTTTTTCCCTCTACCTTTTCTCTCAACATACAGTTACATATCTCCACCCTGAAACTTTCCCGCTTTTTTTTTTTTTCCTTCACAAAATTTCCTAAAACACACCTTTCTGTCTCTTCACGGTGTCTCTCTCACTTACTCGATCCTCTCGCAACTGGAAAACGCAGAGCACACACACATGCTACAGTACAAATCAGTAGGTGTCAGATTCCTCCTCTAGCTATGCACAATCAAATCAAAACACAAGTAAAACCACAGTGACAAGACACACACAGAATCACAGCTATACATCAGTAGGGACCCTGGGGGGGGGGGGGGGGGGGTCATTTGGTGTCCAGCATCGTGATTGGTTGATTGGCAGTGGAGCTCTAATCCCCATTGGCTAACGATGAATATAACAAGATACACTTTAATCCCTGTCAGTCTTCTTTGGCCGTGATGAAACATCACTCTGCCTGAGGAGAGAGTGACACATCAGTCAGACAATTAATCATAAGTTAATTTATTTTTATATTCTGTCATATGGGATTAAAGGAATAGTTCAACATATTAGGAATATGCTTGTTCGCTTTCTTGTCTAGAAGAGTGATACGGATATCATGTCTGTGTGGTAAATATGAAGCTGGAACCACCAGCTGGATGGCTTAGTTCACCACAAACACTGGAAGCAAGGGGAAACAGCTCGTCTGGCTTTCTCCAAACATAAAAAGATCTGGCTGTGTGACAACTCAAGAAAAATACTCATATAACCTTCGTAAAACCAAATACTGTTTGGTTTATACTTTGTCTTTATGTACAGATTAATAGGTGACCTTTAGAGGCGCTTGGACGTAGCAAAGCTAGCCATTTCCCCCTGTTTCCAGTCTTTATGCTAGGCTAAATTAACCAGTTGCAGCTTCATATTCATCATACGGACATGAAAGTTCAGCAACACAATGAAAAAGTAAGTATTTAGAAAAATATAGAATTACTCTTTGAGAAAAAATCCATCTACCTCAGTTTTCAAAAGGTAAACGCCAGTCAGTTTTAAATTGATAATTACTACTTCGAAATTAGGTTTGTGTCTGATCTTGATGGTTATGACACAAAATATCCCCTTTATAATAAAAAATAAATAAATAAATTAAGCTTTTCATTGTTTTTAATCAAGTAATTTTGCGATCCTAATTCAGAATTTCTCATTTCAGGAAACTCATCTAACTCCCGGCACAATTATCTCTGGTTGATGTTGCAACATATAGTCTCCGGCTTTTGAAGCTGACCAGGAGCGGGCTGTTGGGAGGCCTGTGCACACATGTTCAAACACATAAACGATGTTGCTTTGACTCGTTAAATACAGCCTTTTTGTTCTGAAGCCCAAATGTCTTTCTAAAATTTCTACACATTTACTGACCGATTAAATGATTAATAATAAAAAGTGGAGAAGCAGTTTTTTTGGGCCAAACTGTCATTGTGCTGCCACAGTGTCACAGAGCTGAAACATTAGTCTGAACTAAGTTTTTTGTTGTACTATACAAGAAACTGTGTTTTTATTATCATCATCACACAAAAAAAAAAAAAAGGATTTATATGAGATAACTTACTGCTTTTCTTTCTCCTGCGATCGTTTTAACCTGCTAAAGAGAGAAAGAGTTTTGTTAGCAGCAGAAGACGGTGGAGTCTGAAGCTGAAACAAGTGCTACAGGTTTCTGCCAGAAACTGTAATAAGAACCAGACCAGTTCTTTGCATAGGAACATAAAACAAGACTGTACTTGGCAGGTGCTACACAAATTGACTAACTCCAAAGAAAAAACAAAAAAAAAAAAAACACTATTATAGAAAGTCTAACAGAATATTTTCTTCAGATTATGAGACTTAACTGTGTTGGACATGCAGGTTGAACCCTGGCCTCCTGTCTGTCTGGCTGTTCGGGGGTCGCTGGGTTAATACTGCAGGTTAGTATTCTAATGAGGATTTAGTCTGAGCCCGGGGAGCAGACCAGGAAGTAGTTTCACCACTTCGTCTCTGCAGGCGGTCCCCTCGTAAAGAGGAGGGGCTCCATAAAGCGCAGCTAATGAGATGGCACGTTAATGAAGCTTGCTACAGTAACGACGAGAGCACCTGGAGAATAAGTGGAGTTGCATAGAGAGAGCGCACGTGGTCGGACACAGACATAGAAAGACATGCAGGAAAGGTAAAGCATTTAAAGTCTCATGATGTTAGCCAGAGCGACTTTTATGTGCGAAAATGATCTCTCCAAAAACATTAAAGAAACAAAATAGGTTAGGTAAATTAAAAATGAGCTAACTAATACATTCCACCTATGACTGATGTTTCTCTTCAGCAAATGCTGTATCACTACTGTTTGCTTAGGATCAATATATCTTAATATTTTCTATCAAATGTTTATTAAACCTTTAATGAAAACCACTTAGTAGGAATTTCATGTCTTTTAAACAGTGGTAGAAAACTGACTAAGTACATTTACAGTAGTATCCTACTTAAAAAATATTAATATTGTACTTTACTAAATTTATCACACAACCACAGCAACTAGTTACTTTGAGTTTTCCATGCAAAACATATGATCAGCTTATAAAATATGATGCATTATTATAGATAGATTAATCATAAATACGGGTGTTTTCAGGTTTGTGGCAAAGATATTCTGGGATTTATATGAGGTCCTGAAGATGATAACAAACGTGCACAAAATATTATCGTGTGAAAATCTTCGGGGCTCCATAATTCTGAGACTGGCCATACTTTTACTTTGGATACTTCAAGTACATACAGAGTATTTTTACATTGTGGCTTTGCTACTTTTACTTAAGTAATAGATCTGTATACTTCTTGCACCACTGTCTTTTAATAGTGTACCTCCTCTGTTCAAGATTTTAAAAAAGCATCAGAGAGAGAGAGAGAGAGAGAAGTTCAATCATGTCCTTGAAAAATGAGAGACGAAATCAACTCAGCTGATGTCTGGATTAACTTCCCAGGAGAAAAAAGAAACTTGCTCTTGCTCTTTTAAAGTTTATTTATGGTAGGAAACTCAACATTTTAGGGTTGTTTAGGGTTAGTGTTAGCGAGGGGGGAAAAGATTTGAATATGTTAACCTAATTTTCACTAACTTATACACTGAGCAATCAATCAATTATTATAGAACGTAGGTTTCAGACGTATCGGTGATGAAAATCATTGTTGTTTGCAGCCTTACATTTCTCCTATCATGTGGTAATATGACTTTGCCTTAGGTTTTATGTGGGTTAATTATTTGACAAACACAAAACATTAAACCAGTTTTATAAAAACACAAATTTACAACAAATGATCACAGTACAAAGTGATAGTTCAGCCCCTGATGTCTGGACAGTCTTTCAAACCTTTCACGGTCCTGAGATCAAATTTCCATGCTTTCTTGTTTCATGAATAATAGTTGCACACGTCCATGCAAAACAGATTAAAGATTGACTTTAGTTATTAAAGACTCACCAGTTCTCACCACCTTTAATGTGAACATTTTCAGAAAAACCCTATAAAAGGAAGCATGGAGTCAATGATGTTTTTCCTGTTCATTTTTTAGTCACTTGTTATTTTCATTTATTCATCAAGTTATTTGATTGTTTGGTGTTGGTTTTCTGTGATAAAGGTTAAAAAATGTATAAAGACACTCCTTGTTAGCATCTGGCTACTGACGGATTAATTCAACAATTTGGATCCTCAAGACTCAACGTCATGTTAGTGAAACCCCAGTGCAACAGTTGAGTTATAATGATCGTTAGTGTTTCTGCTTTATTACTGCTTTAGGTAGCAAGAGGAGTTAGGAAAGAAAGAATATTAATGCAGTGAGAAAAGGTAATGAGACACTTTTTTGAAGATATTAATGTACCTCTGTCCTTCCCGTTCAGCAATCTCTCCTCTTCCTCTCGACCATCATCTAGTCAGAAAGGAAAGTAAAGAGTCGACGTGAATGTGTGTCGGACCAAAATGCCATTATTTTATAAAAAGCATTATTTAGTTTTATAATTAAAACATAGAAAAATGAACTTTCTTGTGCTTCTTCACCATTTTCACACCCAAAACCGACACATAGCAACACAGAGAGTGTGTGTTTTCTGTGTGTTGTGTTTGTATATGTACCAGAGTGCAGCTCTTTGACCAGCGAGGACACAGTGTTGGTGATGGAGTCGGCTGCTACCAGGAGGTCGTTCCTCAAGTTCCTTCTTGGGCCTGAAGTGAAGAGGAGAGAAAAAAGATGTCATGTGATGTCCCACGTCTTGTTCATATATATAAAAGCTCAAAGTCTTAACAAGGAAATTGTTGAGCCAATCAGAAATGTAGAGGAACCCCTTGTAAACGGCATGTTTGGCCAGGACTTAAATCCTTTCAGAAATATGTTTCCTGTGTCTCAAAGTCGTGAAAAAGTATGACTGTAGATGAAAATTAATCACGCAAAAGAATTTAGTCATTGTTCATCATGCTGGGCTGACTACGGTCCCAGGTCCTACCTTGAGCAAATGCCTCTTGTACGTCACCACCCACCCCTGCGAGGGAGTCCTGAGGAGGGTACATGTGAGCCTGTGGAGACACAGCACCTGCAGAGCGGGTGGTTGATGGACTCGGTCGAGAAGGAGAGGTGTGAGAAGAGCCAGCTGCCTGCGCCTAAGAGACGGGGTTTAAGAGGGTTGTTACACATCATTGTCATCTATGTCATTTATGATTTATATATATTTGTTTTTTCACTATAACAGCTGACATCTCCACAGTGCAGAAAAAAGTTATGATTACTTCTTCAAAAAGGTATTAATAATCCAAAAATATCAAGGTCCCAATTAGAAAAAGAAAAATAAAGCACTGTCCTCATTGTTTGAAAAGTTAAAAAGGGCTAAATCCCACAGTTACACCACTGTGAGTCCAGCATAAACTTACTGCCTGCCGTTGCTCCTCATCCTACAGGGCCACAACATGGACAGTTGGAAACAAAGAGGGAGGAGAAGGATGGAAAAGAAGAGGTCAGACACAGTCAGAGCTAGAAGCAGAGATAAAATTATAAAGGAGGAAGTCAGGGAGGAAAGTGAAGCTTGTTATTACTGGAACAGAAAAGAGGAGTAGAAAAAGGGGGAACTTTGCCCTCTACTGGTAACAATACACCACGCTGAAAACAAAAGTCAGCAGCCCCTTTTACACAGCTTGATCAAAGTGGAAATATTGCGCCTTTATTCCACCTCGCTGTTCTGTATAAAAAGCTACAAACACAGAGTGTGGGGGACGATGTTGGCCCGGCAGTGAGCTGACAGAGGAGGTAGTCACACAGCCAGATTGACGTCTGTGTAAAAGGCAGGGCCGCCGTTGCGCCAACATCACGCCTCTGACACCTGAATGTGGGCATGCTATGTAAAAATCCCACACTGGGCACAGTATTATGTTAGCTTTGTTTGGTTCAGGTCTTCCTTACAGCGATATAGCAGGATCTCTGTTTGAAAGGGGGCTAGTGTTTGTGTGAGTCACCTTGAGCAGCTTCATCAGTCCCTCCAGCTGTACCATCAGTTCCCTCCTGCTCTCTTGCAGAGACGACATCCTCTGTTCCAGCTCATCTTTCCTCTGCCTGCAACACACACACACACACACACACACACACACACACACACACACACACACACACACACACACACACACACACACACACACACACACACACACACACACACACACACACACACACACACACCACACACACACACACACACACACACACACCACACACACACACACACACACACACACACACACACACACACACACACACACACACACACACACAGCTTATTTTCCAATACTGTAACATTAGTACCGTGAATCTTCAGAGCCAGTTTAATACAGAATAATTTGTGTTTAGTCACATATACAGGACACATCTCTACAGCGGCTGGTCTCCACGTCTGATTAGGCAAATGAGTGAATGAAATAAAACTCCTCTCTCTCTGTCTCTCTCTCTCTCTCTCTCTCTCTCTCTCTCTCTCTCTCCCTCATTCATGAAGACACTTGTCAAGTCGCCTGCTTAGCGAAATAAGAGACTGAATTTTTAAACACAGGCTCATCCTCGAAAGACTCTCAGTAGATGGAACGGCAGAAACCTCGGCGAGAGCTTTGCCAGAGGAAAATGAAATCAGAGCGATTAGATGTAGTTACGGTTTGCTGGAGACTACAGGACAAGGGAACATTAGGTTAGAAATCCATGACATTCTCCCGAGTGAGTGTTTGTGTCTGGGGCAGATCATAAAACCTTAAAGACCTTGAGATCTTGAAAATGTAATTAGGACCGATACAATCAAAACTGTCAACTTCCTCCACCTCACACTTTATACTGCTAAAATGCTCTATACCAGTGAGGCTTTCAAATACCCAAAATACACCCAAATGATAAAGTTTCACTATTTATAATAACTTGGCAACGGAAACAAGATTTAAGAGTCAGCATCTGTGGCTAACATCATTCCAGAGTAACAAACATACAGAGGTGTTTACAATCTTTTTTTCCCCCAAACAGTGTGCGATCTGGACGGGAATTAAAAGCAGGAGCATAACTCTTCTCTTTCCTGCTTGGCTTTCCTTCACATGGTAGGATAAAGAAGTAAATAAACAACTAAAACGAGAGCCTGAGTCACACATTAAATCCAGATTTGAGTCATTATGTCACTGAAGTGAGGCTTCAACAGAGGAAGTTGAGATGATCTTCTGCATCTTTACTGGGAAAAAAACTCAGATTTGACAGACACATATAGAAGATGTATCTGAGCCAGTAACAGTTACAAGGTGGAAACTTCATATTCATATTATGTGTGATGGAAGGAAGTGATGATCATGATTATCACCGTCAATTGAGGGTTTAATGTCGATGTAATACTGTGTTTAGCAGCTTGTGTAAAGGGAACATTTTTACTTCTCATTCTGAATGTCTCAGTAAAATTAAGAACCGTCCAGAAAAATACTTCGAAATGAGTTACTGTTGAGTACAGTGTCAGGAACTTTAATTCACCTCACTGGAAACTCTTTAAGTCTCACTGAGCATTTCACCCCCATGCAGTCTGCAAGTGTGCAAGGTGGACATTTGGACTCAGCCAGATAGTGTGTAGTTACCTTAAATTACAGCTATTAGCTAATGTGTCTCATTAAGCTTGTTTCAGTTTTCACTACACCTGCATATGATTTAGCCCCAAGTCAGAGAATATCAAAGCTTTCAGAAAAATGTAAGACTCTAGGACCAAAACCTTTCATCTCAGTATATTTTAAATATTTCAATCACACAATTTGGTGCCCCAAAGTGGAAATATCCTTTTTTTTTTTTTTAACAAAAATGCTAAATAATAAAAAATAACAAGTAAATAATAAGATAAATAATAATAAATAATAACATATATAACAAAAAATAATAATAATTTGAAAGATCAGATAAAATCTATATATAAAATTTGTTTTTACTAAAAAAGCATAAACAAGTTGGGGGTGACTTTTAAATTAGCTTTTTAACAAACTACCATCTGTCACTGCCATCTGCCATAAAGCACTCTCCCTCTGTGCTGCAAAGCAACACAACAGATTTCCCGCCAAATCTGACGCTGTGGTACGCAATGCAGTAAATGCAGGCGTAGGGCCTGAGAAGCTTTGAACTCACTGAAAATGATGTTTGGGCATCACTTCAGTCGGTATGACTCACAAAGCTCAAGTTAAAACAAAAGAATCTTTATAAGTACGTATAACAAGTATTTCAAGTGTCGGTGTGACTCCTGGTCTTTGGTGGAGTCCGTTTACCTGAGCAGGCGAAGCTCAGCCAGCAGAGTTGGGTTGGTGCTGCCCTTCTCCGGGCTGGGCTGGCAGGCTGCATCATGCTCTGTACGCAGACGTTTGATCTCTGCCAAGATCTCTCTGGGAAATGAAAAACATACTGTTCAGCTGAGGCTGGGAGAGCGTAACATGACTGAACAGACCGTGAGAAGATATTTCTGCAGGCTTCTGCAGAGGAATATATGAGTTGGATTTAGAGAATATAAATATGGCAAGCGGTTGCATTTAGATGACACAAACTTATGAATGCACCCATTCTGGAGACATTCAGTACATAGAACGCACAGATATACACATAGGGCTCTTTTATTGTGAAGGGACAATCCTTTAAGCAAAGAGAAAGAAAACATTACAACCTAGTGTGCTTAATAGTATTAAATAAACTAACATCTGACAAACAATACATTCATTATTAGGACACATCATTTGAAATTGTCAATAAGTGCAGGGCAGGGTCGCAAGTAATACATTTTCACAATCTGCCAATTATTTTCTCAATTGATTGATTATTCTTTTGGTCTAAAAAAAAAAAAAAAAACAGAAGTAAAAGAAAAAAGGTCAAACGCGATTTTCCTGGAGCCCAAGGTGACATCAGAGCCCAAAACCCAAAGATATTCAGTCTACAGTGAAGTTAAGACGAGGAAAAACTGCAGCTTTACACAATTGAGGAGCTGTAATCATCAGATAATTAACATTTCATCTGTCAAAATGACTTGAAAGATGAATTAATTATTAAAATTGATGATTAATTTCCTGTCGCTCAAGTATCGGTTATTCTGTGCATGTTTGTTCTGTCTTGTTATCAGCGTGTCTGTCATTTGTAAAGCATGTATAAAGGGGGCTCTTCAAATAGAGATGGATTAATGGATTGATTAGCTGCAGCTCTAGTGCAGGGGTGGTTTACTTTGAAATGTTTACCTTTAATCATTGGGTCAAGTAGTGATAGTGGGTTTAGTGATAGGGATTTTTTAAAGAGTTGTCACAAAAATTAGATAAATTGGACGGGGACTCCGATGTCACGTCCTGAAATCCTGATACAGTAGCGCTTCAGATATACAGTCACAAACACAACTAAAAGTGACAGATTTAAAAAGGTGCACGAGTCGAACTAAACAAGGGGATCTAATTAAAATGAACAAGTTATCTTCTGTTCACAGTTCTCACTTCTACCTGTTCTTGCATTCCAGCTGTGCAATGAGCTCCCTCTTCTGTTTGTTCACGTCAAAGTTGATGCTGCGGTTCGGTATCACCTGAAACACAAACACACACAACTAAGTCACTGTTGTTCAATGGTTTTGCACTGACTGCGGAATGATTATATATAATTTAATGAGTTCTATGCACATGTACCATACAGGAACCTGACTGTATATCTTATATATTATTATAATATTATTGACTCACTCCCGTGCCGTCAGTCTCTGCCAGGCGGGAGGTGTAGCGGGCGATCAGTTTGTGCTCCTCGTCTTGTCGGCTGGGACTGTCCATACTGTTGACAGAGAGAGAGAGAGAATCAGCAACTGACTATGAGCAACACAGACTAATGATCACATTGAGGTTTAACTGGAAACCAGTCCTCCCCAGTTGAGGGTTAGTGTGAGGAACTTTTAAAGCCAATCTCTCCAGTGAATACGGCATCATGGTTACTGGCTCTGTGATGCCTTATAGATTAAGAGTCAGGTATGCTGTTGCCTTTTTGATTGCAGTGATGAACATCCAACCTGAGCATTAAGGATATCTCCATAATCCAATGTAGACAGGATGATGGATATAATTGTTTTCTGTTTTCAAAGGAGAAACTAGCCCTGTTTTAGTCTAAGAATCCAATTTGAATTTTTTCATTTTTGAGCAGGATGTGCAACATGACAACATTTCCTTGGCTAAATTATCTTAAAATTGAACAAGGGTTCTCAGCAACAATAGCCATAAGGATTTAAGAATATATACGAGAAAATAAAAAGGGGAGGTCAAAAGAGCAGCTGATGATACATGTACAATATACATTTTAACCCATTATTTTGAACCCGTTTAGATCTTTCTCGACTCGTGAGACACCGTAGGCGCCGAGTGTTATTGAGCAACTGCATCCAGCACATTCTGGTTTCTCATCAAAAAACAATCATGCACACAGCCTGCAGCAGCAGAAAATGTCACGACTATGAAAGGGCCGACCCCACACAAAACACTGCAGACAAAAAATACAACAACCAATATCCCACACAGCAGTGGTACATGGATTGTTTCAAGAAGAGAATACACTTTCTTCTCTAGAGAATGTACCAGTTTTTAGCAGTAAATTCAGTTTAAATTCAGTACAATTACCTTCAAAAATCAGGTCAACAGGGTTAAAACGTTCCCTCTCAATATAGTTTATTTGAAACTAGTTAGTTCATTCAGTAATTTGTAAGGTGCCATCAGTGAAAACTAGTTGGCAAGCGAGCAGAGAAACTGAAATAGTTACATAAACTGTTGAAACTGAAGTTGCGTTCATCAGGTTTAGGGAAAGAACTTCTTCATAGTCTAGAGATTAGTGAACTGGCATCTGACGACTAGAAACAGTACTGGCAAACTTCTGTGAGCAGACTAAGTTAAGCCAAGTGAAAGCCGGGCACAGAAGGGATGTTAAGGTGGTATTTTGGACGTACTCTAACTTCTACACATGACCAGTTGTTGAGGGTAAATGTTGCCTAGAACAGCAGCTTTTAACCTCTGGACAAATGAAGATTCAGTGGACTGCACAACTGAGACCTGTGTTTGTCCTTTCGCTGTTTTACATTTTGTTTTTTTACTTGCTGTCATTATAATAAAGATTAATTAAACTCCCAATGACTCAGTTTAGGTGTAACTGTGATGCACCTTGCTCTCCGCTTTACAGCCTCCCTGATTCCCTTATGTAACCACCACCCCCCGCTGTGTCCCCGCTCTCCTCTCACCGCGGGCTGCTCTGGAGGCGATTCACATATGCAGCGATTAGAGCGTGCTCCTCGTTCATGCGCTGAGCTGCTGCCAAACTGGATGACAGGACAACAGACAGGAAATAAACAGTCAGGATAACAGACAGTGATTATGGTCCCATTTCACCAATATGCAGAAATCACAACAACTTTATTTCACACTGACAGCCACACTTTCTTCATGGATGTGTGTGATTGTCAGTTCACGTCTGTTCTGCACATATATGCTGTAAATTCACATTTCTTAGATTATCATATCTTTTAATAAACTATATATCTAATATATTTTAACATACTTCATTCATTTACATACAATTCCTCACACAGATTACATATTCTTTTTTGCATGTCTCAGCACATTGTATTGCTGTTATTTTGCATATTCTGCACAATAACTTCTACCTCGTCTGCTTCACACAACTCAAAAGCTGAAACTCAGGAATGTTTGGAGTAAAACGCAGATTTATTTCCTGTCGATCAACTAATCGATTAATCTAAAACTAATGTTACTACAGGATATCTGCAGAGGTCAGGTTGATTTCAAGACGCTGTAAAACATTTTTAATATCAAATAAAACGCAATTTAATATGGTTACACAGGTCAACGTATTAAAAATCAATAAAACTCAGTCATTGATTAATTTGGCCTGGCAGCCTATAATTATTTACCTAGTGCAGGAATTTATGGAGAGTTATACCACATTAAACAACATTTTGTTACCAGCTGTATATAACTAGAGACCATGTTGCGATGGGATCTATCAACATGTTGACCTTTCAACCTATGGGTACTCAGTAGTCATGACTACATTATTACACAGTACACAGTATTCACGCTTTATTTTGATCTTAACTACACACCTGTAAAGTTTTGTGACTGTATCTTTCATTGATGTGACGCTACTGTGGTGAAACATTACATTAAATCTTAGGTCTGAAACAATAGTACTGGGGACTTTTACTAAAATCACAAACTTACATAAGACACTCAAATTTAACTTTCATCATTTGGCAATTGGTGTAAAGTGACAGTAGAGGAAACAGTAATTAACAAAGAACAAAGTAATGAAGCAAGTTATTAAAAACCCCATTTATGAATCAATCGGAGAAAATTTCAAACTTCTGATCAGAGACACAAAACTGTTTTTTTTCCCTCCTCTTTCTGTCAGTCTTTACCTCTTGGTGGCTTCCGGTGCTGATGAGGACACCAACATGGCCTCGCTGGTGTTCTCTACAGGTCGAGAGGGGCTGCAAATGCACAAACACACAATCTATCAGACCCATATCATCAACAGCACAAACATACAGCGAGCACAACAACGTTAAATCAGTGAAACACAAAGGCTTTCCTATCTGAAAACACACATTCTTACTCTCACACTCACACTCTCTCATGTGCTTTTGAGTGCACTCATGCAATAGTGAATTGTACTAGTCTGAACAAACACAGACAGGCCAAAGATCACCAGAGGGAGAGAAAGAAAGAAAAAAAGAAAGAGAAAGAGAGTGAATACAGATCCACAGGGGAAATAAAAAAAAAATAAAAAGACAGAAAAATATAAGTTTGAAAGAAGAATAAATATGATACAGCATTGTTGTAAGCATACTCACATCTGTGCTAAGTGCAGCCTCTGTGTGCTGGCCTGAATATAAGTTTGGTCAGTGCTCGCAGGTTAGGAATGACCCAGTCTGCCAGTGTTTGGAAAATGAGACCGTGTGGGTCCAGCAGAGGGGCGGAGCGACCAAAGTCGCTGGCTGAAGAGGTGGGACTTTCAGTTTATCCATGTTATCTGAACTTTCTGTGCACATGTGACTCTACTGGTGATATCCATAAAGTCGGCCAAGAGTCTGCGACCTGATAGTAAATGTTTGATGGCGTGTAATTTTTCGTCTTCTGCAATCTAAACAAACCCGTTTTAGTGTTGACACAACAGCTACTACAAAGCCCTTGGACAAAACCCTTAAACACTACCAATGTACTGTTTCTATGTAGTGTATCTACTTCTAAGGCCGGACAATATAGTCTCTTACAGTGCTATTGTGTTGTGATTATATTATTACGTCAGGGTTTCTGCAGTGTTCACCATATCAATCTTTTCAAGACCTTTTTAATAACAGAGAGATTTCAACTGAATACCTTTTTTCACAGTGATACAGGCTGAAGTTGATGGAAAACCAGTAGGGACAAAAAGGTCTACAATTACTTATCAAGTGCATTAACTGTAATATAATTAATTAAATAATGTGACTTGGAGATATGTGGCAGAATTTGGATGTTTTGATGTTAATTTAAGTTTTTGCAGTGAGCTTCCTATCCACTGTAGCTAGGGGAAGACAGTTATAACTAATGTTTCCATCTACAGGAAGCGAGAAAAAACCTTCTCAGTCTCTCTTTCTTTGAGGGAACTACAGTTCAATGCTTCTGAAGACTTTTTAAACTCCTGAGATTCCCCTGTACAACAAGTAAAGCTCTGCAAACTGTAATTAAATAATTAATTAACTTTGAGATTCCAGTGATATTTACAATTCCACCAAATGCAAGACTATTCAACTATTGTTTATAAACAAGATTCCTTTATTATCTTGCCTTACTGATATCGTCATTAGACAAACCCTAAGGGACCAAGAGCAGCAAACTGTGACTGTTTCATAAATAGAGCAGATGTTAAGACAACTCTTGAAGTCAGTGAACTGATTTCATAACATCAGATTATCTGGCTCAAATTAGCTAACATTAGCCAATAGTTGTATCTAACCAATTAAGACTACAGCAGAAAAACCAGTATTGATTTGAAAACAGGTGAGATTTATTTCTTATAAATTTATCTTGTCACTTTCATAAGAAAAAATTGTTCTCAGTAAAAGAGTGACTTACTTTAACTCGGCCACTCCTAAGCAATCCTTGTGTCATTTATCTAACATGTACTGTATGTAGAGGAGGTATGATTGTGATTGTGAGGTCTTACACTATGTTGCTGAGGTTAATCGTCCTCTCGGGTTCCTCTGGATAAATTGGGTGGGGGGGCTCTCTTGACGACACACAGCCCAGAGTCCTGCTCAGGGCTCGGCCAAGCTTCGTCGCCGGCGACTTCTGCAGAAACAAACACACACACACACACACACACACACAGAAACACAGGTCGTGTTCATAGACTGTGTGACATTTACTGCAGCAATATTAACTGCAGGCCTGAACTTCGTGGATAAAACAGCCGCACTTTCCTGATAAAAATCTGTAAACTGCTATTCAAGTGTTATTATTGCGTTGTTTATCTCAGCTGCTCCAGACAAATCACAGCATCTGTTGCACACACAGACATCCTGGAGGGGAATTCCTTTTTAACTTGGCAAACTCCAGGATACTCCCTTTTCTTTCTTGCTTTTTTTTTTTTTAAGTAAAAATAAGTATTTCTTGGTCCTTTTTTGGGGACTTTAGTTTGGTGATGTCATCATATAATCTTGGTAAAGTTTTCTAGGTTAGGAAGGTTTCTTATGTCTCTCAAACATAAGAAACAATATATTTTCTTAGTGATTTTGACTGATTATAGATGAGTCTGGCCTAGGTACAGTACGTTTTCTGGACTGTTTCTTTAGTGAAAATCAGTGAAGAAATGCTAGTGATAAATTGCTGTGAAAAATACAGTATATGTAATATTTGAATTTTAACACAAGAGTTGATTTAGTGCTTAAAATTAATAAATTCATTACGGCACATTTCATCCGATCATCAAGTCAAAACGACTTAAAATCAAGAGAATAAAAAAAAAAAAATGTTGTAAATTCTAGCCCAGTTTCATTTTGTGAAAACAGACAGGAGAGGTAGATGTAACACTTTAAATGAGCGCTGTACAACACTGAGGGGAGGCAGGTAAACTGAGAATAAACTTCATCCCAAAACAGAGTACTGTCGGAAATGATATGCAAAGTCTGCAGAGGATTATTAGGGAGAGTTGCCTGTGATGAAGAGATTTTGTTGGACAGGCAGGAGCAGCACTAGTGAAGAGATTTATTCCTGAAACTGAAACATTAATAAGACAAATTATACAAAGGCTTAGTGATGAATAATTCAACAACTATGTTTCCGTCTATTAATATGTAATTTCTACATTGAAAACATTTTTCCCTTCAGGCTAGAGCAGCTTTTTTTGAAATATTATGGCGATTTTACAGAACTGTGTCTTTTCCATTCAGATTTTTTGGAAACATCACAATTAGCAACAGTGGAATGAAACCAAGAACATTTTATCAGGGACTACTTAAGTATAAAACTGAGGTATTTGTACTTTACTTGACTATTTTCTTCTCATGCCACTTTATACTTTTACTCCACTACATTTCAAGAATACGTGACACTTTTTTGCAAAGTTAACCGACAAACATTTCACATAATGACAGTACATACAGTTTTTTAAGTGCACACACTTTCAGCCACTGATTCCAGCTTTAACACAGTTATATTTGCTTTAATTAATTTATCATTTTTTATAATTTTCCATGATAAATCAAAATATTTTGCTGCTTTTTGTTTTGTTACTTTTTTGTTTCATAGCTGAAGCAGTTTGTTTCTCTTAGGGTAAATTTGTAGTGTAAAGTTAATTGTTTGTTTGCCCCTCCCTTGTGTGTCTGTGTAGACTTTGTGTTTGTCTTTAAACAGGGTGAGGGTTAGTTTGTGTTAATTGGCAGGTCAATTTTGTGAAGTTCAGTCCTGAGTTGTTGTTTGTTTAGTTGAACTCAATGAATTAAATTAAATTAAATTAAAAAGGTCTCTGTAGTTTTCCTTTTTTGGTATTTTGAATAATTTAGTACTTTGTTAAAATCAGTTCAAGTAAATAAACAAAAGCTCATGTTATGCCTCCATTATCTGTTTAAGTGCCACACTGTGAAGGTGTCCTCTCACAAAGATGGAGGCGCACACACTCTGACACACACACACTAACACACACACACACACACACACACACACACACACACACACACACACACAGGTAGTGCCCCCTGGTGTGATGAATGAGTAATCACACAGCGACTCACCCAGGACGAGTGCTCCCTCATCTGATGCTGGTTGCTATGTGAGCCGCTGGTGTTGCCGCGCCAGAAGCAGTTCTGACACAGCTGGTAACCACGGCAACGGAGGCAGCGATAGCGGAAGCCCGTCATGCCGTTGCCACGACAGTAGGAGCATGACACAGGGTGATAGACTGGGAGAAAGACAGGATGTGTCAGTGATCAGACGAGTTTCACAAGTTGATAAAGAGGAGACACATCAGGCCTCTTTCACAGCAGACGGCCAATGAGGTTTGAGGTTTTGTAGGCTGATCCATGATGGACACAAAACATGAGCCTGAAACTGACTGAAACTTTTGAGGCCAATACTCAATCGAAAATAATAAAATTTGATACATACATCAGCTTATATTTATTCTTTAATCTATTCTTTAATGTGTCAAACTTATTTATTAAGCTTGTGATACAAATCTGAAACAGCGTACAACACAGTTGAACAGTAAACTTCATTATCAATGTTCGTTTTGAACATTAAACCTTCAACAACTGACTTTGTCTTGCTACCTGGAAGCAGCAGAAATAAGTTGTGAACACAACACTGACATATCATCACCTTTTAAGTTGATACGGTGAACGATGATCCTAAACTATGTTCTGAGAGCAGTGAGAATGAACCAAAACGGTTCATTTAAGGACCAGACGGATAAATCAATGAGCTGAGACTCACTATGAAGCTCGGCAAACGATGGAAATGAAAATGATATTTAAAAATAACTATGTATGTAAAAATCCCAGCCGATAAGGAAGTTTAACTAAATGACAGCTGATATAATTGGCCGGCTGATAAAAGTTTGTTAATAAGGTATATGTCTGCGTTTTGTGTGTGTGTGTGTGTGTGTGTGTGTGTGTGTGTGTGTGTGTGTGTGTGTGTGTGTGTGTGTACCATGCTCCACGTTGGCCAGGCGGTGCATGAGAGGCAACCAGACAAGACACTGAGGAGGTTCAGCTACAATGTCCAGGAACATGTTGAGCATCACCCTCTTCTACACAACAACAACAACAACAACAAATAAAACAGACAAAACAGTTGAGAAACACAGACACAGACTGGTACAATCAAAACCCCGAAACAGCACCGAACCAGTGGGATTACATTCTGTACAAACTATCCCCTGTGACAGACAGATAGATAGACAGACAGAGCAGGTGTGTGACCATACCTGTTGTGGGAAACATGAGCGTGCTAACGTGTGTGTGTAGCCAAATGACGGCCCTTCATGTACAGCGGTGGGCAACTTGAGAGCCTCCCTCAGAAAACCGTCAAACTTGGACAGCACCAGTACACCGCTAGAGTCCGATACCTGAGAAAACACATCTACACACACACACACACACACACAGACAGACTGTGTGACTGTTTTTTGTCCGCACAACATGATGAATACAAGAACAGGTGAAGCAACATGAGCAAACAGCAGCATTAACGTATGCTTTCCACAAGGTGGCACATATGCAACATGTATATGTCTATGTATATGCTGAAATTCAACCTGTAGAGTTACAGTGCGGGTAAGATTTGTAGTAATATGTGTGTGGAAAAAAACATTGTTGAATATACAGAAGAAGAGTTCAATTGGTGTGTTGCTAGAAAGCACATTTCCAATGGGGTTACAACAAGGCTAATTAAAATATCAGAGCTGAACATATCAAAGAGATTTGTATTTTGTGAAGAGGCACAGAGATCTTTTTCTCCACAGTCAGTAGCCTAAGGAAACCAACATGCAGTCTGGTCACTGAGATCTTTATTCATGCAGAATATTAAAGTTCTCTAGCTTTACCTTGTCAGAAATTTTCTTTTTTTTCCCCACTTATTTTGTTTGGTTGTGAAACAGTTCATACACTGCATTAAGTTTCTGGGTATTGATTGTTTAATTCAGTCACTTTTGTAATGTGTTAATGTGTAATTATCTGTGTGTTTACAAGGCAAAGCACATGTGAAATCAACAAGTTTGTGCCAGTTGTCTGGGGACGGTTGAAAAGAAGTTCTGGTAAAAGTGAGAAAGTTGATGCGTAGCAGACTCCATGTCAGTCGTGCTGGTATCTGCTGGTACTCACAGCGGAGTTTATCTATCAGTTTCCCTCCACACAGCATGGCTAACATCGCCTTCACGGACAGCACCGTCAGTCTGCTGTCTGGTTCACTGGAAAACACACAAACACACATTTGATGGTAGTGTACTGTATGTCACCCTCATTTTTACATTAAACCCAGTGTGTGAAATACAGTTGTTCTCAGCGAGTCTTGGACCCCCTAATAACGACTAAGGATGCTGTTTTACAGGTGATCTCACTGGATAAATAGTGAATATTTGAGAACAGCTCCCCATTGTCAGAAAAGATCAGTTAACAGTTAAATCCCAGTGTTGCATCAGGAGATTTAAATAATTAATGAAGGTATCCCCGCTGTGCCGGCAGTGTGTGATATTACAAATGGAGAGGTGTGAGCGTGTGTCTGTGCATTAGAGTTGGGGAAACACAAGTGGAAATAATTTACTGAAAAACGTGTGTCACTGCGCTTTATTTAGTTCCTTTCTGTGCACCCCTACAGTTCTTCCCTGTCGTGCCCAGCAGCAGCTCAGAGCATATTTGATCAGAGCAGTTTTCAGTTCTTCCGTCTTATATTAAGGTGTCAGTCTGGGTTTGGTCCAGAGGTGATTTAAAGATAGTAAGGGGAGGTAAGAGGTCAGTTCCAGTGCTGAGCTTTGCAGGTGCACGGTGGATTTTCAAAACTGGGAACATGAACGAATCTGGACTGAAGATGAAAAATGTTTTCCCATTTTGCAAATTTGTTATAAACATTTACATTACATTTATTTTTTCTGTGCATGCAGGCCAAGAGGATCTCCTGAACACACTGGTTTAACCACGTGCGGATGTGTGTTAGAAAACAACTGAATGCTGTGACTCTCTCTTGTAATTACCTGTCAATGGCAGCCAATATGAATTCAACTAACAGGACGGTGCTCTCTTGCGGGTTGATGGTGTGTGTGGTGGGCAGGCGCTTGCTGAGCTGGTTGAACAGGGAGGACACCAGGTTTTCCAGCCTGGTCACAGAGATCCCGGCATTCAGCTCGACGGCGTTCAGACCAGCGTCCCGCACCGCCTCGATCACGTTGTATATGTCGATCAGATGCACTGGAATGAGAGCGAGTGAAGTCAGTGAAAAGAGCAAGATACACACAAGTTCAAACAGTCGTGTCATTATTTTAACAGCTGATGATGCCATGCTAAAAAGGACAGCAGCGGTCACTCACAGTTGCATCTCTTCTGTATAAATCTGAGCTTGCAGGCTGTTCGATATGTAGAAAGAATAATGGCATCAAAGTTCTGCTCCCCTGTGATAAAAAAAAGAAGATGACGACATTTAGAAACTCAAATTTTCTCAAACCATAACAACACCAAAAAAATTTTCCAGTACAGAGAATAAAGTAATCCAGGAAACAGCATCTGTGAAAATGCCACCTGGTAACAGACACCGTTCTACATCTTCAAGCACAGAACACAGAGGCAAGGATCGCTGCAGGGTTGAAAAGGAAAAAATCCATCCTGCCATGCAGAGGCTATGTAAGGTTTACATTAAGGTTCAAAGGTCACTTACCAAGCTCCATGAAGATCTGCCTTCCCTCTGCTCCTGCTGTCGTTGGAGCCCCTCTCCCTCTGTCTATTTGACCCCCCTCCTCCATCACCATCCTGCATGAAACACAGCACAGCGTGTTTGGCATGTTAAGAACTGATGCAATAAACAGCCACCAGTCTTATGACCTCATCAGTTCGTAGCGATTCTTAAAATCTGTTCACTGTGACCTCGGGAAAGGTCAAACCTGCTGTACTATCAGACTGTAAGACTGTTAGGTTTGTCCTGTGATCTCCCATCACAGCCACATTGTTATTTAAATTGTCACATACACAGTTAGGCACATACCGTATGCTTTTGTTAGTGTGCAATGGATGATTTGATTTCAGCTAAAACTATTATTCACAGAAAAATAATCAGAAACTATTTGGATAACCAATTAATCAAGTCATTTTTCAAGCAAAAGACAACATTTCCATTGTTCCACCTTGTAATTTGCAAATTTATCTTAGTTTTATGTGATAGTAAATTAAATCTCTTTGAATTTGGGAGGGTTTACCGTACAAAACAAGCAATCAATGTCATCACCTTGGGACATTTTGATGGGAATTTTTCTCTATTTCTTGACAGAAAATCCTTACTTGATTTCTTTGCAAAGGACCATGCAATAGATTAAATAAAAATGTTACCGTCTGCTGTGTTGCTTTAAACAAATTCTTATCTGCAGTTCCTACCAGAGGCGTAGTTTCTCACATAGTAGTATAGTAGTATGTAATTGTATGTACACTGTTTGGTGTCGACTCTATAGACACTATAGAAGAAGACATCAAAGATAAAGAGTAAACAACTCGTGAAATGTTCTTCATTATTCTAGTGGATGTGATTTGTTCAACAAGCAATTTAAAATTTAAATATTTGATAGGAGCCTCAAGGATGGAAAATACAAACCATGGCAACGTGTGACTTAACATTTATTTTTACACACAGGTCTACTGTATGCATACCGACACACCCACATGCACAAACTAGAGGTACGGTCACAGAGAGTCAAATTCAGGGCCACTAGAGGATGAGCTGAGTGCTTGGTAAATAAACACATTAATGAGAGCAGCTGATGAAATCTGAACTGTGGCCTGGCATTTAGACAAGAGAAGGAGGGCGGACCGTGGAAGAAAAGAGAGAAAGAGAGCTAGCTGTCAACTACTGATGTCAGGTGACACAGAAAACACCAGAGGATATCGGTCGCTATGGTAACAGTTACACTACACCACAAAGCTGAAACACACACACAAATATTTGCATTCCTTGTATAAATGTAGGTGTCAAGGCAACCCCCAGCACGCGCGCACACACACACACACACACACACACACACACACATTCCAGAGAGGATTTGAAAGCTTCCCAGGAGACTTCATGCTTCATCCAGACAAAAGGACTACTCTTTTCAGTCACTTTCACACACTCTGAAACACACACACACACAGTCCCTTGCATCATTATACAGCTGCTTCATTGCCATTTCTCACTCTCACACACACACACACACACACACACACACACACACACACACACACACACACACACACACGAGGCTGCTGGTACCAGTTAGTCAAGTACAAGTGTAGGTCTCTAACTGCTTTGACAGGACAGCCATGCTGAGGCCGCCGCTTCCTCGACGTGTCCCTCAGAAAGACACAGCTATAGATGCTCACTAGAGGACGTCTCAAAATATCTCCACTGTAATTTCCACCTTCACCACTCATGCTGCAAAGACGCAGATGACAACTGATTAAAAACTGGAATCTGGCAGATACATCAGGCACAAGTGACGGTGCATTCAGATATTTAGATAAAGAGACAAGCTGCCTCTTGCCTCTCACTGACTTCTGTAACTTTCAGGTTTGTTTAGCACTGAGCAGATCTCTTACATAATGTTTGCAGCTCTGATTGGGCAGCTGTCCTCTCACATTGCCACTACAAGGAAGACGGAGTAGGCCGCATTTTATCACTTACTGGTGCTGAACAAATTTATTTTCCCACTTGTTTTTATTTGTTTCAGAGCGGCTGTGGCTCAGGTGGTGGAGTATGTCGCCCACTAATCACAGGGTTGGTGGTTTGATCCCCAGCTCCTCGTGTCTGCAAGTCCACATGTCTAAATTGCTCCTGATGGCCTGGTCAGCACCCTGCATGGTAGCTTGCAGCCACTGGTGTGTGTGTGTGTGCGTAAATGAGAGGCAAATTGTTATGTGATTTTAAACCTTCAAATTATTTTCTCATTTAATTGATTAAGCATTTAGGAAAAATGCCCACAACAATTCACTGAAGCCTACGGCGATGTCATTAAATAGTTTGTTGTTTGTGGATGTAGAGGAGTCAGTGAAATGTTTAATTGACGCTCATTATAAAGAGCTGTTCAGACTGGATGTGACATGAGCCAGAAAAAGACATATGACTGCTTCCACTTGCTCATCAGTTACAACTCTGGTCTCCCATGGTGAGTAAATTGTTATTTCCAGCCTGGCCTTGGTGATAACTACACCCTGTCTGTCTGTCTGTGGCAGTCTGTCCGCATATAGCTGACATGGAGGAACATTTGGTGAGTGAGGTTTGCTTCTTATTTTAACTCAGAAAGCTTTAAGCTATCGTAGATATAATTACCCTTCCCACAATTACCCACCACCCCCCACCCCACCCGACTGTGTCAGAGGGCCAGGAACAGCTTGGCTGCATTTTTCCCAATCACTGGGTCAGAGTACAAAGGTTGGTCACAGGAAATTTGAAAGTGACAATGGGTAAATAGACAAGCATTTTGTTAAGGCTGCAACTAACAATTAATCTGCTAACTGTTTCCTGTTAGACCATCATTTAAGTAAAATGCTCTTTATAATTTACCGCATCCCAAGGTGACATCAAGTGTCTTGCTCTGACCAACTATCAGTTTATATTCAGTTCAAAAATACTCAATTTATCACCATATATGACAAAGTAAAGCATAAAATCTTCACATTTAAGAAGCTGGAACCAGTATGTTTGTCATTAGTTGCTTGAAAAATGACAAAAATAATTATTGGATTCAGTCTGGACCGACCAACATCAAATTGTACTTGCTTTACTACCACACTGCTTTCAAGTTGATTGCTGTCTTGGAAGTAAAACGCACAATGGATTTCATGCTGAGGTGATAATTACATAAAGAGCTTTGTCACAAAATAAACTCTATTCCTGAATCATGAGCCGGTCTGAATGTTTCCACTGGAAATAAAACCCCCACTCACTCAATGGAAACTGTAAAATGAATGCGACTGGTAACTGACAGGGGACATACTTTGTGCTCTGTTGGTTCAAGTCTTTTCTGTAGAGACTCAGCTAATGAAAGTGAAGCACAGGAGAGATAAAAAGAAAGAGACAGAGGAGGGAGCAGAGGTGGAGAGAGGTATATTACAGCTGACTGCGTGCGTATTGCTTTTCTGCGTTTGTGTGCGTGGCGATGCACATTGCTGTTGCACCATGGTGTTTTATTGTGGCCGACATTTGCTGAGCTTTACGGAAACAAACATACAAACAACACATGCTGCTCTGAAAACACACACTCTGAACCTAAAGCTACACTCTCAGTCTCCCACCAACTTCTGGCTTAAGATACAGTAGAGTTTAGAAAACAACTGAAGGCTCAACTGTGCTAAAGGTACAGGGTTTGACACTACTGCATCTAAACTGGGTGTGTATTTGCATGTTTGTGTGTGTGTGTGTGGTCATACCTCTCTGTGTCAGGGGGTCACACAGGACAGAGGAGCCTCAACAAAGGATGTCTAGCAGAGGGACACAGAAAAAAGAGAAAGGAAGTTTGAAAAGTCTTTTCAGCTTGCAGACAATAACGTCAAAGGCTCTTTGGGGACAGCAGAGGACACACTCTAATACAGAGACACAACCAGTGAGAGACACACTCCTACATCGCTGTAAGCTAGTTTGACTGGTGCACGTTACCTGATATTTTCTGATTGTAGCCCAACTTTAAAACTGCTGGATTTATTGTAATTTTCAGTAATGGCAGTTTGCTCCTTTTGCTGGTATTATTTTATATAAGCTTTCAGAAATATATGAGAAAACTAGACTGAGTGTATAGCACAAAGTACTCACTCTTGTTATGCTGCAGTAGCTATATATATCGAGTAGCTGCTTTGTAGATCATTTAAGATTATTAAACTTTAAAGTAAATCAATACAATCATGTTTGTATGATTCTTGACAAACAGTGTATTTGACAAACCTGCAGAAAAGTCATGGCCATTTGTAGATAATGACACCCATTCCTTTATTCACCGTTTAGCTGACAAATATTAGAAAAGACAGCCAGTGCTGAACAGCTGCCAAGTGCCAAGTTAATTCTCCTCAAACAAGACATAACAAATATAATGAGTTTACACACTGACATGTCATTAGGCTCTGTTCAACAAACTCTCATGACGGCAGAGTCAGAAATCTTCCTACAGCAAAAGATATAAGTCTAACTCAAACCTCATGGATACTTGAATCACAAAACGTGGGATATTTCCACATGTGCATTATATGTCTGCACATTAGGGGAGCTGAATTCATGCAGAAAGTTTCAACAAATGTGCCTGAAGGCACAGAAAATCCTAAGATTATTTAGTTAGATGTGAACACAGGCCAGCCTGAATATGGAGACAGTTACATCCTGTCAGCAGGTGTCAAAAACAAGACAGACAACACACAGACAGACAGAGGTGGAGGTAAAAGTACCACAGTGTATAAATTGTACAAAAGTGTCACCATTAAAATATACTTAAAGTACCAAAACTAAAAAGGTACTAATTATACTTAATGGCCCATTTCAGAGCTGTAGGTGATAATGGAAGATAGTGAAAAGTGTTGTTCACTCTCTTCCATTATCACCTACTTGTTGACATGTGAGTTATAAGAATATGATGTTCTATTCTGCATCCGGTTACCAACCTCAAATGCCACACGTGATCTTAATCACGACACTGAAAACTCTCAGTCTGTCCATATATTTTAAGCTTGCAAATGCATTTATCTACTAACTGCTGAGGCTAGAAACACGTTTACATTCCCCAAGCTACACACATATACAATCATGCATGACTGCATTAGGCAAACATTATGATGCTCCATCTCATCAACATTTTTCTGTCTCCCTAAACTACAGAATGTTGTGAGTGTGTGTGATACGTGAGTGCAGGAGGGTGTCACATCAGTGCGGACCACCCAACCAGTGCACCTGTGCATAAACAGCCACACACACATGCCCACGCCCCCACACACACACACACACACACACACTCTCTCTCTATAGGATCATCAGGACGGTGGTTACACCCATACAGTCCCAACACCTGAGTGAGGCAAATGATTCTGAAAGTAAACACACACTAACATCACCCTTCCTCTTTCTCTCTCTCACACAAACACACGCGCACACACACACACACACACAGACACACACACACACACACACAAACACCTGTTCATAAGAATTGCTCTCAGTCTAAAACATGCAGTACAGGCTTTGATTTGCGAACAAAAATGTTTAAAAGATGACAGATACTGGCCTCACCGCTGTGCTCTGTGGATGAATCCACAAACTAAATGTTCATGAGTGGGAGAGAAGAAGAAGAAGAAGACACTGATACAGGGACGGGGCGTCAGGCAGGCGAGGGGGTACTAAAGAGGGGTAAGAGGGTGTTTACCACCCTCTGCAAACCACAGCACGCACCATTCATGCCACATGACCACATTACCACTTGCAGCTGCTCTGTATTCTCACAGTCTGCCCTGACAGGACCTGACCAGTGTGTGTGTGTTTGTGTGTTATAAATTATATATATATATATATATATATATATATATATATACACACACAGTAGACAACTTTACTGTAACACATGAAGTAGGTGAGGCTTGTTGGCTGGACCCAAATCCTGTGGGATGGAAATGTGTAGGTCAGGGCTGAATAATTAATCAAAATATTGTTGAAAATCACAATATGGCCAAGTTCAATATCGAAACAGCCGGAGCTGTAATTTTAAAAAATGTGTTAAATGTGATAACATAATAAATAACACCATAAATGATGACAATAAGCATCATCAAACTATAATCTCCAGGATGTACAAGCCCCAACAAAAATCCCATAATTTTTTCAGTGACAATAAAATGCAAATTACATTCCAAATATAATCATGCCTCATATCGCAACCGTAATATCTGCCAAAATACTAACAACATGATGATCATTCAGCCCAAGTGTGGGTTATTTCTTCAATAAACTGACAGGCTGTTAGTCTATAAAATGTCAGAGAATAGTGAACAACCAATGAATTTTCTGTCAAATGACTAATCAATAAATGGAACTAACTGTTTCAGCACAATTTTTTTTTGCACCTTGACTATAATACAGTTGGTAGAAATATATTTTTGAATTTGTTAGCATTAAAGAGGTCAGGTTTAAAGACAGCAAAATGAAATATACAGATATACCAAACTAAAACTCCTCTGCCTTTGACACCTATGCTGAATGAGCCCTGTAAAATAAAAACAACCTCACCGGCACTAAAAACATTAAATCTAGTTCAATACTTTCTTAGAGCCTCTTTACAACAGACAAACACCTGCAACTGTACCGACTCCAATCAGGTTGAACTGAAAGCAAAAATCTCTCCCTGCCTTTCCAATCTCTCTCTCTCTCTCTCCTGACCTCAGATCCCTGTGCTGCCATAGAGACAACCCGGCTGACCCGGCATGACCCCAGGGCTGTCACTAGGCAGGTAAAAACAGAAGCAACTCATATCTGGTTACACATTTAAGATGGACAGCTAGCATGCCAGTCAGGGGCGTGTGGACGACTGGTCCAGAAGTTATGGCGTGTTCTGAGGTGGCGATAGGGCGGAGCCTGTTATAGAGGTTTTAACAATAACACACAGAACCAAGCCTGAACTGACAGACCAAGGATTGGCTCAGCTCTCTAAGGCAGACAAAGCACATGGTCGTCAATACAGAGTTTTTGAGGCTGATACCAACGTTTAAGAATTTAACAAATTCAATAACAATATATGGGAAACTGTGGCCAAGATGCTGAGCCTGACTTTTTACAGTTACCTTCATCAGTGCCCTCAGGTGTGATGGTGACACTCTTTCCACAAATTCCCTTAAACCTTTAAAATAAACGTTCATGTGCCTTGTGGTGTTTTAATGGAGGGATGGTTATGGTAAAGGGCGGATGAGGATGAACCTGGGCCAACGTTTGGTGCAACACAACACAATGTCATCCAGCAAGGCACTGCGGCCTGTTAACCAATCAAATATGTCTGCAAGCCCACATTCCTGGTAGTTTACGCTGCAACATGAACACCATGTTTCTACTGTTTATTTTTACGACTGTCGTGAAAAAAGCCAAAAACTATTTCTGCGTTGAGAACTTTACAGAGATATAAAATCCTGTCTCGTACTATTTTGAAACCATTTTGAAGTGATTTTGCATCTGATAAGCCTTTAAACTCATGGACCTGTTAGTTAAACCAGCATTTGGATCGTGTTTCATAGCCTTACTGATGCCTGAAGCAACATGCCCCAACCAACAGTCCCATGCTTTGTTTTACAGTAACACAGTGCTTTTTGCTCTCTGAATGCAGTAGAAAGTTATCAGAGACATATTAAGACTCATTATCAAACTCATCTCTATTGGCTTTTACATTTACACAAACGCTACACCTGTGACTGCAACCAAAGCAAAGTTTAGAGCTTAAACTAATCTTTCTGGTGGTGAGGGCGGTATGCTCAGAGAACTGTAAGGTGGTCATGCCGGTTGCAAAGAAAGAAAAGAGGAAATGCAAAGTGACAGTGCATTGCAGACACAAGACGGAGAGAAATACAGCAGGAATGAAAGGTCTCGATACTGAGATACGAAGAAGAAAGAAAAGCAGAGAGAAATGAAGATGTACAAATCTAATCTAACTAAGAAGCCGGAAGGAAAGCGACAGGAAGAGAGTGAAAGAGAAAAACAAAGGAAATGAAAGTTGTGTCTAGTGTCTTCAAGCAACAAAAGTAAATGTTTGATCATTTCACATTGAATCTGCAGCTTGAAATACTTGAATGTGCCACTTATTTACTGAGTATTTATGAAAGATTTGAGGAGGAAAGACCAAGATCCCCAAATTCAATTCAACCTTTCATCACAATAATCCTCTAAATCAGGGTCTCATCCGTAAACTTAAAACTATTAGCTTTCGTCTATTCCTTTGCCCTTGAGCAAGTCATTTTAAAAACAGTCCTATTATTCTTGTGGAGCAGGGACCCAGCAGCAGTTATCCTGGATTCCCAGCTCCACAGCAGATCAATGAACAGGCTGACGGGCCAGCACAGTATCAGTGACCTTAGTGAACCATTGCATGCTTTCAAAACAAGCTGTTATACAAACTAAGCAATGACAAAAACTGGTGGTTCTTTGCTGAAAGCTAACTAGCCTTTCATTATATCATGTATTTTACTGCAATTCTGCAAGCTATCTGAGAATTAACTCAGTAAATGAGTGGAGGGCTCTGAGGTCACCAGTAGTGTTGGAGGGCCAGGCAACTGCTCCCACATGCAAAGTGAGGAATACTTAAATTTCACTATAATTTAATTCTTGCAAAATTATATGAACTAGAGGCTGGATAGGAATGAGTGCTTCTAATCATAGGTTTCATCCTCACAGCTATTATCTCCCCACCCTCAGTGGAGACAGTAACACAATTCAGCACTACTGTAAATCAACAACCTCTAAAATCTTCCCATATGGCGACACTTAGATGAAATGTTATGAAGTGGCTGGTGAAGAAACCGCTGCAGGTACCATATTCACATAGGTGAAACACTAAGCCACATTTAATACCTGGTTATCTCATGCGGGAGGGCGAGTGCCGGGAAAAGTGGGACGGTTAATTCTCGTCCCCCCTCTCATTTGGTGCTGGTAAAAATGTAAACAAATCGCCCACTGCTCAATTAAAGTATAGTTAGCAGGGACCTCTAATCAGTTACTGTGATCTCTGCCTCTCTCTCCCTCTCTCCCTCATCCCTCCCTTTTTTAGCTTCCTCCCCCGGGAGCAACAGTTTGGAAGAGTCTGCAACCTGCCTGGATACACAAATTAAAAAAATCCACCACAGTTTATACTTGCCCTGTTTGTTAATGAACATGACCATTATTTGAATATTTTAGCTTTACCTGCACGTGAATCAAAACAACTAAATAAAAAGCTGCTTGGTTGATGGTCTGTTTACTTCTAGACTGTTAAAATAATGGTTTCTAAAAGAGGAAACAACTATTCTTTGAATTTTAATTGGGATAAAGAAATTTTTAGTATCTGCTCTTCATATATGCTTAAACACATTTTAGAGTGTGGGGTTGGAGAGCCCCAAAATGCTTTGGTTACCTCCAATATCTCCTTTTGGCAGGTTGTGGTGTGATTAATTAGATTGCTGATGATCAGTAAATAATATTATGATTCATTAAACCATTTCGTTTCACCCAAGTGATCAGATTTAATGATTTATTAGCCCTAACATGCCATCTATATACTAACATTCTTGCTACATCTGTTTCCATTCAGCCTGTTGCATTGTAATTGTACATGCCACTAAACCTGAATCAAAACCTTAATATATACTGTGACGTATTTCAAAATGGAGACAGGTGATTTAAAAAATAAATAAAATAAAAAGTATTAAGTCATGTTGCACAACGCCTGTACGTTGGGTGATACGCCAGGAAACGTAAAATTGCAATATATTTTTAATGGAGTAACGTTCCTCCCATAGAGGAAAACGCCAGTCAAACACCAATAGTAGTTTGGATTTGAAAAGTGGGCATGACTTATGACTCAAGACAGGGAGGGACAACACACTGGACATTTTTACGTGTAATATTTCGACGGTCTTCTCTGGACAGTTTGGGTTTCCATTAATTAAAAAAAAAAAAAAGACTTGAGTCAAAGCCACTTTTAAAGCTCTGCCTCCTTCTGGGAAGCTGTGTGACATCTGAGCGGCCATATTGCAGAAAAGTTTCAACTGCCCGTTCACCTTGTTCCCCCACGAATGAATGTGCACTTGAAATCTCTACCTCAAACTCCCGGTACAGTTTTTAAACATTAAAAGTCGCCAGTTACAGTCACCAGTAACTTGATTTTCCACTTTTATTTTAAATGGTATATCTCGTAGTATGTGAGACGGGGTCTACTCACCGGGACTATTTTCGGCAGGTAGCCTGTTCGTGGCCAAATACCAACATCAACACTGAAACGTGTGGCACTGACTTGAGCTTGAGTTTTCTTCTTTCTTGAAATATCCGTTTCCTCTTTTTTTTTTTTTTCCCCACCGTGTTTCGTGGCCTCCTCTTTGGTTTAAATAATGTCCTCCCCCCCGGGTCCCGTTATTTATTTCCGTAGCGAACCATGCTTCACGCCCTCCTCACCCGCCGCCGCCGCCGTTGTACCGGTCGCTGCTGTGATGAAGTGAACTATTTTTGAAAGAAGTCACTCGTCTCCTCGGTCCGTCCCACTCCGCCGCCCCCCCGCCGCCCCGCCCCCCCGCCCCCTCACCCCCGCGACAGTGAGCGGTGTAACGCCGCTGACTCAAACCCGACTCATTAGACTACTCACTTCATTTTTTCAGTAATATAGTTCCAACCTGGTTTTACAGTGACTAACTTCGTCTAACATGCCACACAGTGTGTTTTACTTCACACAGGAAGATGAATCGGTTATCTTCGGTTTCCAGTTGCTTTGAGCCACTGACGGATCCGGAGACACGGAGGCCCTGCCCCCCCCCCCCCCCCAAACTGAAGAGGGGCTGTTTTTTGTTGTCCTTTGGACTAGTTTTGTTTCTATTTTGAGTCTCTTAATAGCTGTTTTGCATCTCTTTGTAGTCGGTTTACTAACCTTTTGTAGTCATTTTGCATCTTTGTTATTATTTTAAGTTTCTCTATAGTCATTTTGCATCTTTGTTATTATTTTAAGTTTCTCTATAGTCATTTTGCATCTCTTCGTAGTTGTTCTGTGTCTCTTTGCGCATCTCCTCATATTTTGTTTACTCATTGTAGTCATTTTGCATCTCTTTCTACTTGTTTTGTGTCTTTCTTGTAGTAGTTTTGCATCTCTTTCTACTTGTTTTGTCTCTTTTTGCAGTCATTTGATTGACGTCCCAACAAGAAATGTCAACTTTGTGTGGAAGTTGCTTCAAACAGAGACCCAGGGCTGGCCTCAGTAGATCATTTTAGCTTTAACCATCACAATTTTCAACAGTGAACATCTCTGTTAAACATCAGAATAAGCACAACTATAAAGTGGTTAAAACTGGAAAAAAAACAACAAATAAACTATTGTGCCATTTTTATTTATTAATTTTTATCTCGCAGGAAGATAATTTGATATTTCAACTGCTGTTTAAGTTGGAAAGTACCAAAGTACATTCAACTTTCATAAGAGCAACTCCAAAAGCAACTAAATACAATTCAAGTACAGATTTGAAGTATTTATACTGTGCTTATGTAACTACACTCGGTTACATTACCCTACTGCTGATTATTTTGTCTTTTTTTTCCATTTAGTTCTCACTAAGATAGTCAAGTCAATTCAATCCATACAGCGACAAATCATAACAGAAGTCATCTCAGGGCACTTTTCATACCTAACCAACCCTCCATTCTCCAGAGGTTGTGAAATTCACCAGGCCTGTGTGATAAAACTACATGCACGCACCACAAACACTCCTGTACTTTGCTGCGTTTTAGGCAGCTTACCATTAAAATGAAACATTTACTGCATTATGCACAGAGTAGACTACCTAATTTGGACAATAATTGGTTAGTAGATTGAAATATAAAAGTGATTAATCAGGATTACACCGAGCACTCAGAAATTACTCAACGTCACTTTGGCTGAGAGCTTTTGTGTAAACACCTTAAATATTGGAAGTTATTATATGACTCAAAGCTTTTATGCTGATGAACAGTTTCTCAAACAGAACAAGTGACAGACCTGAATCTATAATAGAAATGTAGAATTATTCAATATGTGATGAAAGAACCTGGAAAGTCTGACTATCTGAAAGAGGAAATTGTGGAGAAAAAAATGGCCACTCATTGAAATTATGTGCACGTTGGTGGCAGGAGAGGAAACTAGACCATGTGAGTAAAACAGCTTCCCCTCAAATCTGTGTGTGCACAAATACTGTATGTTTAGTATTGAATTTCACATGTAGTTTTCATCACTTGCAATACATTTTTTTCATGCTGTATATCTTATATGTAACAATTACTGACACTAAAAAGGACACAAATGCAAGTTTAAAAGTCAGAGAGGCATCTTGCAATTTATAAATAATTGGAAACAGAATCATAATATGCAAATTACCCTCCTCCAACATTTCAGTCATACCGGTGTGCTGAAATCTGTGTTATTCACCTTTCTTAACAGTTGACAGCTTTTTGAGGTGTCTATTCAACAATGTTAGATAATACTGGATACTGTGTGTAAGTTATATACTCAATATATAACTTATACAACACAAACGTAGTGACAAATATTTGAAGAACTGCCAATTGTGCAAATCAGTGTATCAGTCTAGTTACAGTACACAACAACAAAACATACAACATGTAGCAACAAAAGACTGCAGACATGCATGTACTTCCCTTCCTCATGTAAATCTGGACTTTGCAACATAAAGAAAAAAAAGAAAAAGGGAAATCCCATTCAGAGTCATGTTTGTGCTGTACGATCAATGCAATGCCCGACACAAGTGACGCAAATACTCACAGATAAAAGCACAGCCAACAGAAATCTGTGCAGGAGAAGAACACTGGTTTTAACACCACAGAGACCGGATCACCAGAAGAAGATTTAACGTGGATTTCTTCAAGCAGTGCGAGGATGTTTCTGCCACGTCTTCAGGTGTTCGCCATCTGTGTTTTTCTACAGGTAGGGAAAACATACAGTATGATATAAATGTAAATTAGCATGGTACTGTGTTTATAGTGCAATTCTAAAATTTAAGTAAAAGGAAGTTTATTTGTATGTCCCCTTCTAAAAAACATAAAAACTAATTTTGCAATGGAGAAAAACAAGAGATATATATTACTTACTTTCTAAAAGTATAAAGTTTTTTAAATTTTTTTAATTTAAATTTAGGTTGCAAATCCGAAAAGGACAAAATTACATCAAAAAAGGAAAGAATAATGATTTATCGTGTTTCAGGAAAAGATTATCAGACTAAAAAAATAATTTATATATTACTTGTTTTTGTTCAATGTACATATATAAATAAATGTATGTTGCAGAATGAGCTCAAAGTGACTTTATGAAAGAGTCTTTTAAAATGAGCTGTAAATTAAATAACATAGTATTGATTCTCTCTTTAACAAATGTATTACTATCAGAGCAAAGGGAAATTGTATTCTTCTTGTGCAAATTCTTTTTGTATTTCTAAAGTTCTTTAAACTAGAAACAATTACACTTAAGCAAACAAGATTTAAAATAAATAAATAAAAAAATAATAAAATGAAAATCTGAAATTGAACGTAAATATTAAGGGGTCCACTTACATTTTAAATTTTCCACCTGCAGGTGCCAGGATGTTTCCCATCATGCATCATAAGTGGCTCTGTAGCCAACTGTGCCTTCCAGAACCTCGTCTCGGTTCCTGCTCTCCCTCCTCACATCACCCACCTGTACCTGGAGATGAACCACATCCGTGAGATTAACTCCGCATCCCTGTCAGGCCTCGAGCAGCTGCAGGAGCTGGACCTGGGACGACAGCGTGTGCCACTTGTGATCAGAGACAACGCCTTCAGCAGACAAAGTCGGCTCAGGAAGCTGATTCTCGGCTTCAACATCGGCCTTCGACTGGAGCCACAAGCCTTCGTGGGGCTGTCCAGTTTGCAGCAGCTCCACCTTGACTACTGTTCACTTCAAGAGTCCATACTGACGGACAACTTTCTGCAGCCACTGTCCTCTTTAGAGACTCTTGACCTCTTTGGCAACCAGATAAAGAGACTCCAGCCTTCAATGTTCTTTGCAAACCTGACTAATCTGAGAGATCTGAATCTCAAGCTGAACAAAATTGACAAAATATGCGGATCAGATCTGGTTGGCTTCCAGGGAAAGCACTTCCAGGTCCTAAACTTGGACTCTGTTCACATTAAAGCCATGTCTGATAAAGGTTTTGACTGGCAGAAATGTGGGAATCCTTTCAGAGGAATATCCTTCCAGACACTCGACCTGTCCTACAACGGGTTCAGCGTGGGTAAAGCGAAGCAGTTTTTCAGATCTATTGAGGGGACGAAGATCTCCCATCTCAAACTGTCAGGACCTATGGGTAAAGGATTTTCATTCAACAATCTCCCCGATCCAGACAACAGCACGTTTGGCGGCTTAAACAACAGTTCAGTCCACATTTTAGATCTGTCCAAAAACAGGATATTTTCACTGCGACAGGGGGTTTTCCGCCCGCTGAAAGAAGTCGTGAGCATTGACGTTTCCCAAAACAGAGTGAATCAGATACACAGAAATGCTTTTGAAGGTCTTCAGGGTCATTTAAAAACGCTCAACCTGTCACACAACCTGCTTGGAGAAATCTATTCTTACACCTTTGCTTCTCTGACAAACCTGCGAGTGTTAGACTTGTCTTACAATCACATTGGTGCGCTGGGTTTTGGCTCATTCAGTGGACTTCCCAACCTGAAAGCGTTATTTCTAACAGGGAACGCTCTGCGAGAGTTAGGTTTCCCTGCATCTTTACCAAGATTAAATTATCTCCTGATGAATGACAATAAGTTGACATCCTCATCAGTGAACGCCATCACTCGCTTTGCCAGTAATATCATGCATCTGAACATTAACGACAACAGATTAACAAACTTTGCTGATCTTTACACCTTTTTGACTCGGCTGAAACGTCTTCAGCATCTGTTCTACGGAGGAAACACGATCAGGTGGTGCACACTCAGTAGACAAGTGATTGGTCTGAATAATCTCCAAGTCTTGGATCTTCACAGCAGCTCCCTGCAGTCTATTTGGTCTCAGGGCAAATGTCTGAATCTGTTTGACAATCTTGGACATGTGGTCAGTCTCAACTTGAGCTTTAACGCTCTGCAGACTCTTCCTCAAGGTATTTTCAAGGGTCTCACCTCTGTAGTTCAGATGGACCTCTCATCAAACGCCTTGACGTATCTCCAGCCTGATGTATTACCCAAAAGTCTGGAAGTACTCAACCTCTCCAACAACTTCATAGCCTCCCCAGACCCTGCCGCTTTTCACTCCCTCAGCCTCCTCGACCTGAAAATGAACCGATTCCACTGCGACACCAACCTGAAGAGTTTTCTGACTTGGCTGAACCAGACCAACGTAACCTTCTCGAGTCCTCTTCAGGAGCTCAGATGTGAATTTCCCTCTGGTTTCTATATGGTTCCTCTGTTAACCTACTCTGCTCAGGTCACACAGCAATAAAAAGCACCTCAAAGTCATGAAATGTTTGTTTCATTTCAGACTTGCAGCGAGCAAATTATACAGAACTAATCAGTGTGGTTTGCTAACCAATGTCCACAAGTATTAATCCAGTAGAATAGTGTCACGTATTGATGATTTGAGTAATGCAGTCATGTCTTATCCTCCATTTGAGTAATGTGTAATGTGTGTAGCACATAATCATATTTTGAATTTTGCTTTGTTTGTTATTTAACAGAGATTCAATTACTCCTGCAGAAGGGGGCGTCCATTGAAATAAACTTTTCAGTACTATAACATGACTAATGATATAATCAGTTTGTTTTTTCCTTTCCTCATAATTGCTTTTTCTTGTATTAAAAAAAAAATCAAAAATCATCAGAGTGTTTTCTGTGTCTCACTTATCTAAAAGGCCTTAAAGGGATTCAGTTAGATTCAGTCAGGTAATATATTAGGCCTGACTGGTTATGATCTATGATAATTAGACATTATTGCACATTGAAAGGCATTAGTTAACATTACAAGATGCATTGATGTTTGTGGGTTCACATGTCTGCAAAATACAAATGATTAAACTGTGTGTGTGTGTGTGTGTGTGTGTGTGTGTGTGTGTGTGTGTGTGTGTTCGTTCATTATATTACCAGCAGGTGGAGTTCCACAACAATCCATTGGCTTCTGGCTTTATAAAACTTGGAAACCAGTCCAGGATCCCAGTGCATGCTGGGAAATGATGCAGTGACCGTAAAGAAGCAGCAGGTACATATAGGATATAAATAAATGGATGGGCATACAATTGTAAGTAGATGTAAAAGTGAACACTGACGTCACCAAAGCACCTGCCACTAACCTGCTAACCTAAGATACATTTGACAGGTTCAACACCAACACACAAAGATAATAAAGAAAATGCCAATTATGTTTATTTCTTTCTATTTTCAACCTCTTCTGGTCTCCAAAAATCCTTCAAATTGAACAATCCAAGAAGACATTTCAATGTATTACATCTATTGTCATGAGTCATTAATTCATTTCAAGTGGCCACAAGCCAAAAAAGGTTTGCCACCACTGATCCAGAGGGAACTATAGCTTTTCTTTTCTGAGGTCAACACATTCAGCTTTGTGTGGAATGAGTTAATATTCAACTTTGTCAGTGGCAAGGAAAACAAGGATGAACTAACGGTACCAAATGTAAACAGACCGGTTGTTATCCGATTTTATATTATCTTTTAACTGTGCTTCATCTCCACAACAAGCACAGAAATACTTTACACAAGCAGAGGAAACAACAGTTGTAGAATGAGTGATCATTTGTATTTTCAAAGCTAAGTCATAGTTTCAATGAGTTTCTGTCCAATGTATGTTCAGTTGTGATCCAAGCAAAAATACATTTTAAAAAAAAGGAATCAGAGTTTTAGTAACTGATTGAAAGAAAATAATTTTCAGCTCAATAAAAGATACGTTTCTCTTTTTGCAGTCCCAGCAGAGACGCTAAGATGGAGCATTAAGCCCTTTCAGCAGGTACAGAAGCTGCTGGATGAGGCAGATGTTTTCTCCTCCTCTACCAGCAGAGGGCAGCCTCAGCCCAGTTACTAACCACCGACTGTTGGGCCTTCACCAGTGCAGCTCACTCTTAAACAATACCAACCAACCAATCTTCCCCCGAGCTGGGATCAGTGTGCAGCAATGCACCATTTAGTTGCATAACAGTTAGAGAGAAAACGGTGAAGCTGCTGGTTAAGATGGTCCGACCAGGAGTTCACAATAGTTATAGGAAAGGATTAAGGCTGAAGGGCGCTTAGATAAACTGGGTTGATAAGTGCTGAGGGGAGATAAATAGGGAAAGAGGTCAACAATAACAATGTTGAGTTCATGTCACTGTGGTGTCGTTGGCCAATAAAGGCAGGATTCAATGTTCAATGTGTCCGTGTTATTATCCAATGATAAATGAATGATTCTTAAATCAAATGTGCTGCTACTTTCCTAATAAAAATGAACTGCTCTGTAGACTGTTGACGGGGGGGGGGACACCTCTGTTATCCCTGTAAGTCAACCACTGACAAGGCTCAGCTGGCATGAGTGAATTTATAAGGGTGTGTGTTGCAGCAGTAATACCAACACACGCATGTGCACACATTTCTACCTTACCAACTTTGAATGGTCACACTGGACCACTATGAGCAACTAACCAATCAGAAAAGAGCTAATAATCAACCAATCAGAATGTAGCCACAAACCAACAAACCAATGAGAAGAGAGCTACAAATCGACCAGTTATACAGTTTGAGGAACTCAACACTTAATCCATTAACCTCTAGTTTAAAATTGTTAGGTTTGTGAACCTAGAAGAGACAAACTGACGGCTGGCAGGAGCAGTGACGGTGCGTTGATGAAGAAAACAGACTTATGGGCTGACGTGACAAGATGGCAGGCAGGAATCCAGGAAAACAGGCAACAGGAAAAAACAAACACACACACACACACACACACACACACACACACACACACACACACACACACACACACACACACACAGTAGGACAACACCAGGGAACACAACAGATGAACTGACAAGGACGGAGAGGAACACAGAGACTACATACACACAAGGGAAGCGGGTAACGAGACACAGGTGCAACTAATTGGGGCTAGGCAGGCAATCACAAAAGGCGGGAAACACATTGGGGGCAGGAAGTAAAAACCAACAACAGACACCTAAGGAATATGGTTTCAAAATAAAACAGGAAATAATAGAAAGACACTCAGAAATTATGACAAAGATAGTGTATTTTGGAGCTGGAGCATTGTGCTGTACTGTTGCTGTGTTGTTTTGTGATATTGTTTTATTTCTGCTGCATTTATTGCCGTTTGTTTTTTCTTAAAGCTGTGAGCTGGTCTGTGGTGTATTTCAATTTGATTGATCAATGTGATTTTGGATTTTAATCAAATCAATTGCATCTCATGTGGATCCCAGTTAGAATAGCTTCTGTTTTAATGAGGCTACTGAGCACTGAATATTATTGCTCTTAAGGTCAATCACACTAACACTCAACACACAACACACACAGACACACACTTCATCTATTGATTAGTGAGAATTAAACATGACTGATCGACCAGCAGGCGCCTGTGACAGTGTCTTTATTGGATTTTTGAAATTTTTTTCAGCCAGACATAAGCTCAGCCCGACTGGCCCACCATGTTATATACATACATATAGAGACACCCACCCCCCACACATCCCCATCCCCAACACCCTTCACTAGCAGGTTACCATGGAAACAGGCTCCTCCACAGTCACTTCCTGATTGTCTTTGGATTCCTGCATCCATCTATCCATCCACCTCCCCCCTTTCCATCAGCATCTCATCCCTCCTCCCCACCCCCACAGCCCTCACACACACACACACACACACACACACACACACACATTTGTACAATATTTTACAGATGGGAAACGTACATGTTTTTTTTTTTACTGAATAATATGACAAAAACGTTACACATACTATAAGTCACATATATACTGAGGCAGTGGAGGCGACACAGTACGAATAAACAATATACTGATTTAAACATTTAAAGGAGCTGTTTTCAGTATCGTAGACACCAATTTTCTTTCTATATTTAGCTTTAATATCACTATTTTAATGTCTTTATTTGACCAATAGCACCCTGAAATGTGTCCTGATAGACCCTCTCATATTGAGAATATTTCCAAACAAATGTACAATGTCTTCCTCCGTACAAACAATAATACACTGCAATAAATCTTTATCAAATTAAAGGTATAGTTGCATGTTTCTATTATACAGAATACACTGGATACTCAAATTCTTACTTTTTTCCTAACTAGGCCAATTATGTACCCAGACACCGATGACTAAACACATAAAATCCTCAGAGTGCCAAGACTGAGGAGGAAGTAGGTTAACACAGACTTAAATTCATTCAAAACAGCATCAGATGTGAATTTATACCACAACAAGTGTTTGCTTTTGGTATTTCTAACCCTTCCAACTCATTTAGTTCATATTACTGAGAGATCATTTTGGTAATGTGAGCTATTCCTCAGAGTGAGCGCAGACAGAGCCTCTGCTGAAAAACAATCTTTAAAGTCAAAAATGTCAAACATGATCTGCAGCTTTCTTCTTCTTTGTATCAATGTAAACTGAAAAAATCTTTGGGTTGTGGACCGTTAAGTCAAACAAAACAATTTTTTAGACATCATCATAGTTTTCTGGGAAATGTTGACATTTGTTTTTGACATTTTCTAGATCAAATGAGTAATTTATTCATTATAAAATGGTGGTAGATTCAGCTGTAATGAAAACAA
This sequence comes from Seriola aureovittata, assembly GCF_021018895.1. Classification (NCBI taxonomy): domain Eukaryota; kingdom Metazoa; phylum Chordata; class Actinopteri; order Carangiformes; family Carangidae; genus Seriola; species Seriola aureovittata. Next base: position 18,686,349 of record NC_079382.1, on the reverse strand, counting down.
CCATTTGTGGGCGAGTTGCAGTAAGTGACAGTAACTTAAAAATGTTAAAAATTTACTTTTGTGAATTTCCACAAGCACATTTCTGTCATATTATCAGATATTATCAATGATATGGTTTGATGTTTGGGTGATGACACATTTCTCACACACAGGAGGACGATTTCATGTGTAAGATACAGTATAAAAACATTTGCAGTAAATATCTGTCGTACCTTTACACAGGTAAAGGTCTGTTCTGTGCTCTTACGCCTAGCGGGGGGTTCAGCTGCAACAGGACCTGTGGCATCAATAATACAGTGATAATTAGTCAGCCTGACCCCCCCCCCCCCCCACTGTCTGCTCCTCTTAACCTCTAGGAAGTAAAGAACCCTGTGACACCAAACTGCACCCTGCTCTCCAAAACAACAGGCCAGCACCCTTCAGCTTCACTTAGACAACCCTCAGTCAGCAGGTTAGGTTTTACTGACCTTCTTGCCACGGCAGCCACGATCAATTAACTTAATTTCAATTTTACAGCAATGGTTTTAATTTGCTGCGTCACTTCACAGAAGCCACACAGCAAAAAAAAAATGACATGGCTACACCGACCTACTGGAGGCAAGTCCTCACTTTAAGTGGCAAGAAGGAGTAAGTGAAACCTTTGGAAATACCTGCGTTTATGTGTGAATTTGTCTTAAAAACAAACAAAATCCTCCTGTTGGAGATTTTATGACCGATCAATACAGAAAACCCATGTCTTCCCACAGGGTTCACGTACTTCGTCTTGCCACTGTATGTGTTAAACTAATGTTTGCTTTACTACATATACAATACTAGGCCACTTTATTATTCTGAGAGGTGCTAATTAAACTATATGTTTATGACTAGTCAGTGGTGGTGGTGCACTGGGCTGCATTATATCGACATGTTTCTCATATTCTTCTGCTTTCATGTTTAGAAACGAGGCCAGCAAAACATTAGAAGCTCGTCTTGGTATGACGGAGTCCAGTTCAACACTGCTGCAAATTACAGCCTCAATAATAAACATATCGTTAAAATAACAACAAACAAACAGAACCTTCTTTTTCAGAGGGATAATGCACGAAGAGGTGTCCTGATACACACAAGTAACTTTGAGGTGGAGGCAGAGAAAACACTGTAAGGTAAAACAGACATATGTTTTCTCCACTGACTCTATTGTTTTTATATTTTGTGTAAATTGTCAAACAAAAGGAAAAAGACCGGCTGCGTTCAGTCCATGGTTGAGTTGGTCTAGCCGGTGACTTAAATGGTTATTTAGGGTAAAGCATTAGTGGTGTTTTGTAAAAATCTCAGATCAAGGTCCATGTATTGGCATTTAACCACATCTTATGGTCTTCCTCAAATGACGGAGTAAACTACTCAAGTTTAATCTCCACCCAGCTCCAGAAAAAGCAAATGAGTTTCCATGACCAAGAATACATTTTATAATAGCCATGATTACTGTTTAATCTACCTGGGACACTTAGTTTCTAACTGGATCTACATTTAAAGTGTCTTTGTTTTAGATTTTAATGTTCCCCTGTGTTTTCCTTTGTCCTGGTATAAATAAAAAAAAATCCAGCAAATTGATTTTGGAAGTGTGACATGCCTCAGTATTTTAATTTTCATGATTATTTTAAGGCATTTCTTATAAATTAGACAGAGTGGACGGACAGTGGAATAATGTTAGACAAAGGTCATCATTCAGGCTTCAAGGAACCTCTCTGACCAACAACAGCACACATCATATGTTATATCATTATTTTTCTACCGTTCTTAACTCCAGAAACCGACACAGACGTGAACAGATATATGAAATATTTACACTGATTGATATTCTACAGGGGACTCAAGCAGTTCTACAAGCAGTTTGTGATCTTCCAGATCTCTATTGGTCACAATTAGATACACAAACAGGCAATCATACAGCCCTGTATGTACAGTACACACACACTCACTCACACACACACACACACACACACACACACACCAGTCTGGGCAGTGCAGCACTGCAGCCAGTTGTTTTAGGATAATCCGAGGCTCTTGGTCTCAAACATGCATGGCAGAAGGGGATCTGGTGGCTCTTTACATCCGTAGAACAGGAGGGGGTGATGTTTTACAGAGTTTCTGAGGTTCATAAGGTCATTTTGTTTCCTGTCATGAGATCATTTCCTCATTAACTACCCATTAAGGTAGTCCATGACCTCTCAGGACTCAGCAGAGGTGGGTGTGTGTTTGTGTCCCAGCTGTAGGCTTCACAGAGAAGTCGTCCAAAATGATCAATGGCCAAAAGAGGAAGAGGAAAAGAGGAGGAGGAAGCAGAGGGAATAAAATAAATAACAATAAAACAAAAAATCCTGCTTCACTGTGCCGCTGTGGGTGTGGCACTGTGACATGCCGCCAAGGAAGCATTAGAAGAGGAGGAAGTGATGGATTTCGGGGGCTGACACCTGCAAAAGAAGAAGAAAAAAAATGAAGATAAAAATACAATCTTTACAGGCGACTTAGACGCAGGTTAATACGATTATCCAGCAGCATTTGAGATTAGAAGTTTCTGAGCAAATGAGAGATAAACCATGAGATTAGGACCGCCTAGAGAGGGTGTGGCTAATCCTGAATAATCCCATTTAGAGATGCATTGACTCTAAACCCTTTACACTCGTCAGATACAGGCTGAGCAGTAAAGGCCCACATACAATATAACTTCTTATTTGTATATCTACACCCTGAATTGTATTTTACATTGTCATCAATGGATAATATAAATCATGATGGATGAACTTGATAAAGAATATATACTGTATATATAGATTAGTGTTTTTACATGAACAGATAACATAAACACTTATGATAACCATCCCATAAATTAGTATTTTAAACAATTTCACTGAGTGGAACATTTTACAGATGAAAAATAAACAAATACAAACAAATATTTGGCTTTTCTGCTATGCTGTTTCTTATTATAATATATAGAATTAGCACAAATAGCACAAAAGAAAAAAACAAAACAAACACAAATACAACAAACCATTTTAATCTTAAATTAAGAAACATAAGGTCAAAATATGCATCTGCTACAATTTCTTTGTATTTGGACGTATTAGAAGATAAAATCAGCCTCCTGAGCTCCCGACAGGTTGTGGTAAGAGGGGGGGGGGTTGGGCTCACCAGGAGCGAGACTTGCGGACGCCCCTGTCCTTGGTGGGCGAGCTGTCCACAGAGGGACTTTGGTCGGCTTCGGTGGAACGATCCAGTGAGGCGGTGCTGGGAGGCGTCATGTCCAGCTCCAGAAACATGATGTTCTCCGCCTGCGCACAAAAAATATACACGTGAGTGAGTGAGTGAGTCGTCAGGATCACACTGACTGAATGCTGTCTGAATGTCAAGCTTGCGCCGGGCTGGCTCCTCGGCTCCACTTACCATCATGTCAGCTGACAATAACTTTATTTTTAAATCTCGTCTAAAAAGTCGTTTTTACAGTAACTGTGTTTTATGATTGATACCTCGGCCTTTTGTACAGCACTCAATCTTCACACAAACAACTTGACAAAATTATAAATTGTTTCAAAGCTCCAAGTCTCCTGATTCATCCCCGTCTCACTGCAACAGCTGCTGACACTGACTGAGTTCAGATTTGTGGCTATGACTCCAAATTCTTCTCGACACCAAAAGGTCCTGCATATTCACTTTATTATCCACATCATTGGACATGAATCTTCTGTCATCATCCCATTCAACAGACATCATGTAACACACACACACACACACACCTACCCTGTATCTGGAGTGGGCTCCCATCGCTATGGCAACCCTGGCATACTGGCTGATGGGTCGTTTGTATCCGACTGCAGATGCCGGCCTTTTCTTCATCTGCGAGGATTTACTGAATAGAGGAAGAGGAGGGGATCAATGAGAAAAAAATCAATTAGAAATCAATGTTAATGGTCATATCATATCAAAATCTCAGTTTCTAACAAAAGTATATTCGTGCTTATAGGGTCACAGCGATACTGAGAGACCAGGCATGTTACCAAGGTCAAAAGGTCACGAGCTCTGACTCCCAAATCACATTTTGAGTTCATTATGCTCACATCAGACGACCCACACTGACCTTTCAGCAGCAACAAGAGGCTGAAACTTCCACTGATCCTCCTCGGGGTCAAAGGTCAGTCTGTTCATGATCTTATTCTTCTCCTCCGGAGGAATGAAGTTCTCTATGATCAGATACCTGCAGGTTCACAACACCCATCGCCACACAGGTTTAGTCTCAGGTCAAATCACAATCAAGGGGCAGAGAAGAGTTTATGCTTATTTGAATTTGTAGGGCTTAAATAAAATGTTGATGTGTTCATCTATTTCACCTTCAGTTATTATAATTATATTGATTTAGTAATGCGATGTTGCAGATAAGAAGAGCAGAGGTGTGACTTCATGAATTATTCACATGCAGCACGTTTTCTTTTGTGCTAATAAAGGACTTAAGGAGCCATTCCTTGGACTTTGCAGGATTTCTGAGGTTTATTCAGCACATTTGGGAAAAATGAGACACGTTAAAACGTATCTATTGTTGAGTGTGTGGCGTGTTTGCTGAACCATCAGAGCATGTTTGCTCGACTCACTTGAACTTGAGCTCTCTGGTGAGCTCGTTCTGAGTTTGCTCCAGCTCCTGTCGGCTCCTCACGTGCTCGTCGTTCACGTCCTGGATCTCGGCTTTGATGCACTGGAGCTTGGCATAAAGCTACAAGGAGAGAGAGAGAGAGAGAGGGAGAAAACAGAGAGGGTGAGGAGATGAACTGGTCTCCAGCCCGCTGCAGCTTGGTTGCCCATAGCAACAGCACTGGAGGCACTGGTGTCTGGAAAAAAAAAAAAAAAAAAAGGGCAGCACAGCAACATGGCAGCCCTCCCTCCTTCCAGCTCATTCCTCCTCTTTCCTCCGGCGCTCCTCCTGAGCTTTCACACCGCTCACTATTTGACTTTGACTGTATGGGGTTTTCACACAAGTAGGTTAATCCTGACTTTAGCCCTGGTCTGGCCTTTAAAATGTCACTGCAGTTCAAGGAAATGTTCATGCAGCTTGAGTGTGAAGCTCTGAAGGAAAAATGAGATCAATAAGGAGCAGCTGGTCACAAACACTTTTTATAGCACAAAAAAACCCCAAACTGAACCATTTATTGTTGAAATTACACGGTTCACAAACACAATATTTCAAAACAAGGGCAAAATGTGGCCCAATCAATCCAAAACAATGAACAATGATATAAAAGCTTCTCTGATTGATTAAAGGAAGTCTCTGGTTCTGTGATTTACTATCGATTCTACAAGCATTACATCTGAGAAGGTGATTTTTATTTTTATTGTAATAAAAAAATGATACTTTAAGCAAAGCTCATATCTAAAGTCATACCCGTATCATTTCTAATCAGACTCTATTGTGATTTCATTTTATTTTTTACAACGCCTGTGCTTACTTTGTTTGATTCATGAGATCTGCGCAATAGCAGTGTTTGTGAAAGCACAGGTTTTGCAGTGTAACGGCTTTCTCTGAGTGTGTGTTACTGAAGATGATTATTGGCCTTTTCTTTTAACCTGCTCATTGTTGTCTTCATTTCAACAAACTCAGCAAACAGCCCCAGGAAAAATGTCCCGGTAGATGTGATGGAGCTCAGGACTAGCTGCTTTACTCCAAATAATTTCACAGTAAAAAAAGAAAAAAAGAAAAGAAAAAGATGATGTGTGTAGAAAAACACAGAACAACAATTGATCTTTCCTCTTGAGATCTAAATAATAAAAAATGAAAAATGCCACCTGGGGAAAAAAACGCACACAATTTGAAGATGCACGTGTTGTTCCTGCTGCTGTGTGCTGACTAATTAAACTCAGAGGAGAATATCCTTCATATAAACAGTCAAAGTCAACAAACAGAACACCAGTATTGACGTGGAAGAGAGAGACAGAGCCTGAGAGCTGGCAGCCCTGCTGCTGCTATGCTGTGACTACTTAATGCACCACTATGAAGCCAGCTGAAAAAGTACTCAGTAGCTATTATCAACCTCTGCTTCATTTCGCACATTCCTGATTAGCTCATAAATTTTGAAGGGAAAACGAGGACGTGCAGAAATCTGATTGGCTGCTGCATTAGTTCATCAGTAACCAGCTTTTCTCAGCCAACAAAGCTAAACCTAAAAGTCTGAGCGGCCTGAGCGTCACAGGCTGCTGCCGGAGGTGTAAATGCACAGTGTGAAAAACTCCACATTTCATTCTCCTTCTTTTCCTCAGAGAGACAACACCATGCAGTGAGAGAAGGGTGGGAAGCACACATGTCGCGTTAAGCGCCACCAGGGGAACAAAAATCAACGCAGGATCATTAGTCACATTGTCATCTACATTCACACAGTGGGTTGTTCGGGGGTTAGTCCTGCTGGCTCGGCCAGTGCAGCGGATTGGGGAAGTGAGAGGAGCAGGGAAGGGGGTCGGAGCGTGGTTTTAGGGGTTTGCACTGAAGGATTCAGGGGTGAGTTACTGGGAGTTCTTGAGCCATTTGACCAAAGGGAGAGTGTTAGGGTGGAAAGCATGGACAGAGAGTGATCAAGACAGACGGAGGGAGGGGAAAGGTCCGGGAAAGAGGAGGGGACGGCAGGACAAACCTTGAGGTACTGAGATTTAAGTGTGTGTCCGGACGGAGCATGTGTCCGAGGCAGGGGGGTCATTAGGGTCCAGGTCAAGGTTCAGGGGTTCAGGGGTGAAAGAGGGATATACTCACATTAGGAACAAAAAGGAAGGTGTGTGTGTGTGTTTGTGTGTGTGTGCAAAAACATATAGATACTGCTGTATTTGGATTGTATTCACGTGTGATTCTTTTCTGCATGTTACATAAAGTATCGGCGCAGATATTTTACCTTCTTGAGTTTCTTGGTCTTGGCCTCCACTTCCTGTTGCAGGGAAGTGAAAGTCTCTCTCAGCTCCAGCGTCTCCTCGTCCTGGACAAACATCTGCTGCTGCATCTCCCTCTCCCTACGCGTCTGAAAGCAACGATTAAAACGTCACCTTTCTCTACATCAGTAAAGATCATACGTACACACATACACACACACACACACACACACGCACAGAGAAACACACAGGTTTACCTGCTCAGCGATCTCATGCCGCTTCATCTCCAGCATCTTCTGCTGCTCGTTGGTGTGATCGATGATGTTCTTCCCGCCGACCAGCAGCTTGCTCTCCATCGCCTGAAACAATATCAACAACATTCAGATTAATAATCATGAAAAAACTGCAATGCACAACTTACAAGCTATTAAATTACTAAATTATTAAAGCACAGCTGACCTTTTTTTTAAAAATTATATTTGAAAATCAATATTAAATCGAAATATTTTGATTAAAAAAAGTAATGTTTTAAAAAATAAGTTGTAATTTTTTTAAGAAAAAGTTGTAACATTTTTCGAATTTAGTTTAATTTAATTTATTTGCAAAATTTAAAATAAGTTAACAAATAAAAATGTGTACAATGTGCAGGAATATAAACATAAACAAAACCTAAAACATAAAGTTAATCTTACCAATCAACATAAATTAAACTAATGAAAGATACAAGAATAAAGTGTGCGTGCGTGCGTGTGCGTGTGTGTGTGTGTGTGTGTGTGTGTGTGTGTGTGTTGGAGCTGCTGCAGCCAGTACAGACGTTGTGCTGATGATGGCACATGGAGCTGGAAGTGAGCAGCTTAGCAGCGACATGATGACACCGTGCCACAACCAGCTGAGCTCTGCTGAAACTTTGTCAGACCTCAGACATGAATCACCCTGAAAGCTCCACATCAGTGCAGGCTGCATTAACAGAAGACAAAACTAGAAAACCGTTATTCCTGTGACTGTGTGGATGTCTCACACAAGCCTGAGACTGTAAAGTCCTAATTACCCCAACACAAGTCGACTCCTCCTACGAAATGCCTGACCAGACACAGATGATTATACTGCTGGTGAAGAATCCCGTAATCCCTTAAATCCCTTAATTCTATTTTAATTTAATTCAATTATTGAGCCTAAAAACATCAGAGTAAGCCTTTAAAAACACCACATGTGATACATCTGCAACAGTAAAACACAGACTCCTCCACAGGTCCTCAAATTTAATGTTAAATGAATAAACCCTGATTACCTGAGTACGGCAGCTTTCTTCTGATAAACCAAAGCAACAGTTAAAGGCTTTTAGCTTTGTAAATCATGAAACACCTCGCAAGCTAATTATTGTTTATGTACCATCAGGACGACCAGTCACAACCATCTGGCACAGTTTCTATTGATCCTGAATGACAATTATCCAAGAAGACGTGGTCGCAGACCCCACAGAGGTTTAAATACCAGGGTCTCCCACACCTCAAATACAGACACACAGCTGCCCACGAACATCAGTGGGATGTGTTCACAGCTTCAACAGCAGGTGTGTCTGCTTTTTATCAATGACTTTTTGGTTTCCATTAACCTTGTGAAGCAGCAGTGAGGATCCATCTCGCCAGGCTCCGAGCTACTCGCTCACACTGCGGCTTGGCGTGTCGCGTTTCCTCTTTGGCGCTCTCCCACTACGTCATACGACAAGACAGACGGCTCATCCAATCACATGCCAAGTGTTTTTCCGAAAGCGCCTGCCCTTTTCCAAACAGTTTCCCAGCGACGCCTTCCCACATGGTTCTGTGTGACAAACCATCTGGTGCGTCAGGTTGAGGTTAGGTAGCTCGCTGCTTCTGGGTTGATTTTTTTTTTTACACTTCTCTTTGTGTTTGTCTTTGTGACAAAAAAAAAACCCCAAAAAAGTGAGAGGATCACAGATGAAATACAAGCTGTCAGTTATTCCCACCTGCTCTGCTATCTGTACATAACAACAAACAAACAGCAGAGCACGACCACCCACACCGTCCCTCTTTCTCCTCAAACAAAACTTCTCTTTCTTCTCCCCAGCTGTTCTGACTGAGCCCGAGCTCTGGCTGTCAGACGGCCTTTACTGGTTTCGACACGTTTCAGCAGGACATGATCACATCCGGCTCTAATGGGTCAGAGTTTCACAGTAGTAAAAAATGTTGCAGAGAAATGATAAGGCTGATGGGCTCCTGTAGAAAGAAGTATTGTACCGAAGTATGAAGCACTGTGGAGGTTTTGCTCTCCCTGCGTCTCTTCTAGTTATTATTTCTACCTTTTAAAAGGTTTTGATCACATGAGTGCGTCGATGCTGGTGGAGAATCATTATAATTTCATGCCTCTGGTAACAACATCTCTGGTTACTGAGGAGATTAAAGGCCTGGGGTTGAAGTGATGCAATCTGTCTCCTCTGCCTCTATCTGACAACGGATGATCTCTGTCCCGAGGGCAGAAATCTGAAATGAGTGTAGAAACGCGAGAGGAATGAGAGATGAGAAACAGGAAGAGGAAAGAGAAGGAAAAGAGAGGAAGAAAATGCAAAAAAAGGAGGAGGGAGAAGAGAGAGAAAAAAGAGGCCCAAGGAGGGCAGACAGGGGCCACGGCCATTTTATACTGGCCACATTCCAGTCTCAGGTCTTTATACAAAAAGAGTTTGTGTGTGTGTTGCAGCCTATACATGCACATACCACACTGTCCATTTGATTATATGAGCAACACACACACACACACACACACACACACACACACACACACACACACACACACTCTCAAACTCATGCAGAGAGTACAGTGGAGTCCTTCAGAGAGAAGCCTCTTTGTTTCGAGCTGTCTTTGTGTCCTCTGTATATACATGTGCGTGTGTGTGTGTGTGTGTGTGTGTGTGTGTGTGTGTGTGTGTGTGTGTCTGGTTTGCTGCTCTTTGTGTTTTGTCATATTCATTCAGCTTCATTAAAGGGCTGATTCATGTCAGGGATTTTCTTTCTCATGCATCCCATGTCTCTTCCCTCTGATAGGTTGGTTGGATACAGTGGCAAAATAAAAGTAAGAAAACCCAATGAAATTACCTGATCTTCATCTAAGTCACAAGTACTGTTAAACACATGTGTGTTTTAACAACTTTATTTATATGGCACATTTCACTCCATGTGGAGGCACAATGTGCTGCACAAAGCACGAGTTATCAAGGAAGTTGCAACCACAAAAACTATGTGGATAGTGTGAAGATGAAACATTAAACACAAATTAAAAACACATAAATGATACATATATGTATGAATTAAAAATCACTGAGAAAATAAAATAATTAAGACTAACAACCAATCAGTAAAAAGGTGTGTAAAATAAAACTATTAAAATGTAGGAATAAAACGTGATTAAAAAACAATAAATAGTCCAATTAAAATAAGATATCTAAAACCAATAAAAGTCAAATTAAATGGTTAATTAAGACCAGCAAACCAGACAACTGTAAGGCACGACTATAAAGTGATGTTTTCAGTTTAGATTTAAAGGATGATATAATGATATAAGGCGCCTTGATAAATTTGGAAATCCATTTTTCCCTCAGTGATGTTCTCATGTTGGTATATAGTGTCTTTTATCACCGTACATAGGAGCTGGATGCTCCTCCCAAACAATTCAATCTTTGTTTCATCAGTTCACAAAAAAATTTCCCAGCAGCTCTTTAGTAAACTTCAGGGGCACAGTGATGTTTTTTTTTGGAGAGTCGGGACGCCATGCACCATGATTTGCATATGTTAGACTTGTGAACAGAGATTCTAACCAGCTTCACTGATTCCTTTAGGCCTTTGGTTGTTACTCTGGGCTTCTTCTTTACCTCACTGATTATTCTGATTTGTGCTTTCATCTGAGCTGGACGCCAACTTCTGCTGAGCGTGGCCACAGAACCAAACCGCCTCCATTTATAGACGATTTGTGTCAGTGTGGACGGATGAATGATGAATATCTAAACTCTTTGAGATGACTTTGTAACCCTTTCAGCTTTATGCAATATGGACAAGAACAATAAAATAATTTGTGTTATTAGTAAAATAGATTGTGTTTAATCATTATTGTACCTTTTAGATGAAGATCTGACCATATTTCAATATAAATTAACAGATAAATGCAGGTAATTACTTTGTTCTTTCTACTGTACATGTAAATCCCTTACAGGCTTTTATATGGCAGGCTATGAATGGACAGCTTGATGCTTTACCTTTATCTAGTGAAGAAAATGCATTGTCATCTAATTCTAACAGGCTCCATTGCAAGTCTCAGTGTGTTTCATGAAACTGTGTCAAAACCCCCAATTACATAGATTCAAACATCTAATTAAAATTGAACACTGTGTTGTTATATTGTACATGTCCCCTAGTTATCCTAAAAAAACAGCTTGCAGGCATTGAGTTTATAAGAGGAAACAAGTGTACTACATTATATTTCAGTTTAGCGCTCTGCCTCAGAGAAACAAAGACCCGCTATGTTTTTCCCCTTAAAACAAGTTCAGGAACAAGATTAGCATCAGGCTTTGAAGAAGGCTTCACGTCAGAAGTTTTGTCACTGGATTGGTTGTAAATAAAATTCACCAAAATCATCAAAGACATGAATTAAATGGCTGTTAAGCTTCTTTTTTTTTGCCACCCTTTTCCTGAACTTGCTTTGGGGAAACAAACAGTTCGTTAGAGTTGTTGGCAATTATTCCTGGTTGATCATGTTCTTAGCTACTGTGAGCTAACTGAGTGCTAACAGCTTGTTTTTCACTTACCTTTAATGCTACATTACAACTACCTGAAATTTAAATAACTGCAGTTGATATAACTGTCATTACTGTGTGTTAAGTATGATGGTTATTAGCTTAGCTTAGCATAAGACTGGAACACACCTACCAACATCCTTAAATCCCACTGATTAACACTCTTGTTTGTTTAATATAAAAACAACAATTTGGCAATATGTTTTGTGTTACTATTGGTTGCAGCTTTAATGCTAAGCTAGGCTAATTGTCTCCTGCCAAATTTAACTTAAAACATAAGTGTGGTATCAATCTTCTCCCACAAAGAAAGAGACTAAACATATTTCCCCTAATGTTGAACTTTAAGGAAACACTAAGGTACAACTCATGAGATTATTTTTATTTAAAGCTAAGGGAAAGAAAATGATAATACAAAACACAATATTCCTACTGGTGCACATAAATTACACTTATACAATATATATAAATAAATCCATCTGCACATATAGACTGCATGTGTAAAGGCAGTAAAAAATAATGATAAAATACATAAATAAACAAAAGGGGGAGGAATCTTTGTGTGTACTACAGATTTAATCCTCAATTGATTTAGTTGTAGTTAAATTATTTGGAAGGAATTAATCTATTGTTGAATTTACTGTGATCACTGGGTCATGAGCTCCAGGGCAGATTTGTGTTACAACAACTGCAGCATGTTTTGTTCAGGTCAAATTCTTTCATATCTGAGCTGGTGAAGATAGAAAAGAGATAGAGAGGAGGAAGAGGAGGAAGAGGAGCAGCGGTGACTCAGTGAGGAGCCCAAATGACCCTCAGTCACATGACGGACGACTCACTTGAGTCATTACACACACACACACACACACACACACACACACACACACACACACACACACACACACACACACACACACACACACACACACACACACACACACAGAAAGGCTGGTGCTCAGAAAACAACCTGGACCTCTACAACAAGATCTCACATGTTCCTCCAACATAAACTCTCTAGTTAACGAGGCACAGCAGTGGTTTTACAGATGCAGTCAGATGATGCTCTCTAAAGGCCACAGCGAACATTAATTTGTCCACCATGTCATTATAAACCTTCCTGTGACTGCAGCTCATCAACTGACGGGCCTGGACGTCTCACTGTTTTTACTGTAGATTCCTGGTCAGTGAAGCAGCTTTCTCATGTGAGTCATTCTGATTTTGAACTTCTTTTTCACCCTGAAAAGACGCTTTCTCGCGGAGAGCTCGGGAATAAAGCTTTTCTGCTCGTTTCGTTGTTGTGCACAAGAAGAGACAGAAGTTAGGGGTTCCTCACCCAAAAAAGCAACAAACAAACAAAACCATGTGACTGTTAATTCATGATTTTATATCCATGTATATCAATCAAGTCGGCTGCGGATAAGCTTTTCAGTTAGATTAAGAGGTTTATGCTTATTTATCCTGCTGGCTGTTACATATTTTGTATTCTTATTATATCTGTGTTAGCACTAAGGAGTTGTTATTGCCTTGTGTTAGATAGATAGATAGATAGATAGATAGATAGATAGATAGATAGATAGATAGATAGATAGATAGATAGATAGATAGATAGATAACGTGTGTGTGCGTCAGTGAATAGCTGCTCTTACGCATTTATTTACACACGGATAATCATTATAATCTACTATATGTGCTGTAATCACATCTAGTCTGGCGACATACATTTCAGTATTTATATTTTCTGAGCTGCAGAGTCTAGGGAGAGAAGAAGAAAACACTGAAGCGTTTATAATTACATTACACTTTTTCCTGGAGCTTGTGCGCACATGTGTGTGCATGAGTGCCAGCCTGCATATTTGTGCGTGGATGTATAATCTGCCCATAAGTGTGTGCTCAAATTCTTTTTGGCTGTGACTGATTCATTTCCTGATGGGAAAGTGAAGAGAATGTGAAGCGCTGCATATTGAGCTGGCTCGTCCACATCAGCCAGCCAATCACAGCAGGGCCCGGGGGCCTGCTGGGAGCGAGCGGGCTATAAATACAACGTGACGACAACAGGTCTCATGTGTGCAGCAGAGAGAGAGACAGAGGGCTCGCTGGGAAGAGACAGAAACACGGAAGAAGAGAGGGATAAGTGCAAAAGGAAAAGACGAGAGACACAGAATGAAAGAGAAGAGAGAATAAAGGTCGGGACATATCAGAGAATCTGTTTCACATCAGTTCCGGTCGATGCAAGAGGCACTTAAGGAGCCTTAAAGGCAACAACCTCATTACCGTTCACTCACTGTCAGTCATCTCCTGCATCCAACACACGAGGGAGATCCAGTGAGTGACATGCAATCAGTAGATCCCAACCTAACCACACACCAACCTGGAAAACATCCTTTTATCCTGAAAGAAACTTAACATGCGCAAGACTTTATCAACATGACTCATTTTCATGTTCATGGATTCAAATGAACTCATATGAGATATGCAAGTCAGAGTTTATTAAGGTCAAAGTGCATTTTCATCTGTTACTCTCAGCTGCAATGATAAAGGTTCTTCAGATTCTTGCAGAGAGATGAGATGATTAAAACGGTTAATACTGGTAAATGTGAAGCTACAGCCAGCAGCCGGTTAGCTTAGCTTAGCACAGAGACTTGAAATAGGGGGAGCTTATGTAAAACCACAACATGTAAATTTTACACTTGTTTTTTTTTGTGCAAATTAGCCGAACAAGATAAAACATGTTAACTAGAGACCTTTAGAGGTATGTTTTTTACCTTTGTACAGAGGCAGGCTAGCTATTCCCTCGTTTCCAGTCTTGATGCTAAGCTAAGCTAACTACATTCATATAGAATAGACAGAAATGAGCAGTATTTTATTAAATATCAAACTCTTCCTTTAAGATGAAAACAAGGATGTTTTGGAGGTTTGTTTTTAACTAATCTCATGCAGTGAAAGTCTTTACACAGCTTGTATAAAAATGGTGAAATTAATTATTCATGTGTTTTGATAATTGCTTTGTATATTTCATGAGGCTACAGTGGTTACATTTGCAAAATATTACATCTCACTTCCATTCAAAATATCAATTTTTCACCCCCTGTGCCTTTTCAAGATAAATGTAAATTGAATATTTCATGTTTACATGCAGACGTTTCTCTGTCTCTGTGTTTGTTTGTCTCTTTGTGTGAGAGACAGAGGAGTGTGTATTGTTTAAGAGATGGCTCTGCCTTCTCCGCTGATCCCATGACTTAAAGTACACACACACACATGCAGACGTTACGTATATACACACACACACACACACGCACACATGCATGAAAAACACACATTGACACACACAGAGTTGATTCATCAATATTTCAGTGACGCAGCGCTGAATGCTGAAAGATGGAGAGCAGTGAAGAGCTGTTCATCAGCGTCCTGCGCACACACACACACACACACCACACACACACACACACACACACACACACACTCTGGTGCTCAGAAAACAACCTGGACCTCTACAACAAGATCTCGCATGTTCCTCCAACATAACCTCTCTGGCTAAGGAGGCACAACAGCTGGCTTTACGTACTAAAGACACCCAGGAAAGTCGACCTGCCACAACAGCTGATCCACTGAGCGTGTGACACATGGGATCCCGGCGTGGTACGGAAACATTTCAGAGGCTGACAATAAGGCTCGAGTCGTCAACGCAGCTCAGAAGATCAACAACACACACCTGCCTGCCCGGGGAAAAAACATCTACAACTCCTGTTGGAAGGCGTCCAGCATCTTAAAAGACCCATCTCAACCCCACCCATCCCTTCTTTGTCCCCCCGCCCCTCAGGAGAGTGTTATAGGTCCATGGAAGAACACACCACGAGACTAATGGACAGTTTCTACCAGGAAATATGCACAGATTTATATTCTTCTCACTCTTTTTTTTAATTTATATTTATATACTTCTTGTTTATTCATTATAGCTCTGATCACGCAGTGTGTCTGATTTTCATTGTATACACCAGTACAATGACAAACAATAATTCTATTCTATTCTCTTCTACTCTATTCTTCACACACGCCTTCATCTAACTGTCCAGGCTTTTTTCTCCCCTAATTAGACAGGAAGGCAGCTATATAAACAGGAAACAGACATTTTATCCATACAGCCATGCATCTGTGTGTGCGTGTGCGTGTGCGTGTGCGTGTGTTATGCTGGCAATTTTTCCTATGAGGCGGTGGGCATTGTTGTTGACCGTGCACTCTGATTGGTGGAACTTCAGCTGGCAGGATGTAGGAAAATCTGTAATGCACGGTCAATGTCCATTTCCTCCGATAACAAAAGACAGAGAGGATTTGATGATGCATTAATAGATTTGGAAACTGTAAGCACACACTGTCGTACCTATTTGTTTTCCATCTGAAAGATTCAACCGTCATCCCGCCTCAGGCCAACTTGCCCTCCTCTGTTCGCTGTCGGCGCTGACAATGCAACATCTATTTTAGGCTCTTTACAAAAGAAAATCACAGGATCAAAAGCATCGGAGAGAAACAGCCCAGTGTTTCCCAACACAGACTTTAACTGGGCAGCTTGCCACAGAGGAGTTTTTTTTTTTATTCTTAGTCTCAGTTTATTGGATTCACACTCCTGAGAGTGGTCTGCCCTAATATCATTTTCTTATTCCCACAGATTAGGCTTCTTCACTTTGATCCAAATTTGCAAGTGTTTGTAGTAACATTTCTAAACACTAACGTTTAATTGAAGATGCATGACCTATATACCATGGTGCTTCTCCAGGAAAGCTCAGAAACGTTCTCAGAAACGCAGAAAAATGACTAAATGAAGTGAGGGAAAGTAGGATCACAGAAGATTTTCATAAGGTCCATTTAGTAGCTGTTCTGGAGCTTTCAGCCCAGTTTTCTGATTACGAGGTCAAAAATGATCTCTGAAGCTTTTAAGATGAGATGGATGAGAATAAATGCTCACAAAACGGAAATTTGAAGATCGTGTAATGTGAAGATCATGTGATGTGACTGAAAGCTCCAGAACAGCTACTAAATGGACCTTGTGGTGACACAACCTGATGCAAGTATCAGTCAATTCTTCTGTCAAAGAGACAAAAGTTCAGATAGCTTTGGTACTTTTCAAGTCGTCTTTAAAAATAAAATATTAAATAAACAAACTGAAAGAAAAAGACATCTCTAATGTGAGAGACAGTAAAAAAGAGGGAAGGCAGTAAAGTTTTGACCCAGAAAAGTGGATCTAAGAATAGTCCACA
The DNA here is from genome assembly GCF_021018895.1 of Seriola aureovittata. Classification (NCBI taxonomy): domain Eukaryota; kingdom Metazoa; phylum Chordata; class Actinopteri; order Carangiformes; family Carangidae; genus Seriola; species Seriola aureovittata. The sequence continues at coordinate 18,669,432 of NC_079382.1, read as the reverse complement.
GGGTCGGACACAGCAGCCTCCTTATGAGAAGCTGCTGTTCGGCATGAAATTCTCAACAGCCACTGCTCTGATACCTGTTTCATAACAGCAAGAAAAACTATTGAGAGACGATAAAGTCAACAGAACAAAAACTCTAGTGTAAAGGATGATAAAATAACTTTTTTATTCTTACGTGGCTGAGCAGCGTGATGATTTTCATCATGATTTAGAACTGATAAACACTACAGACGGAGCTTCCTCGCTTTCTGACTGGCACAAACACGGCACATCTGTGCAGCGGAGTAGCACAGCTGCCGTCGGCACATCACAGTCATCAGTTCTTGCAGTTCAACAAATGTGTTGTACAAAGCAGAGTATGTCAGCGTGGATAAAACTTGACAGGACGAGACTGAGCGGAACGTTTTCACACTAAATGCTGACTTCCTAAAAAAAAAAGAAGCGAAGAAGAAGAAGCTGTTTCCGTGGGACAGTTTTCGGGACGGGATCCGTTGAACATCTCAGTTGCTGAACACAATTGACGTAGTTTTTTCAGCATTTCAAATATTTCTGCAGCTGTGCTCACCAACTGTTTCCTTGGTTGGAAAACACCCACCATTCAGAGGCCGGATTAAGAACGGGGCCTTTCATCGTCCTGTGCCAGAGACATTAGAAAAGACACTTCCACAAAAAGTAGGCGACAAAGAAATAGCTACAACAATAGCCACAAAACAGGCTTTAGGTGAGGATCAGCTGACAAGGACATGACTGAATAATAAAGTGAAACTGCATGGCAGTTCAGTGTGACCATCAGTCTTACTGTTGCTGATTTCTATTTGTGTTTTCATGACATAAAGTTTCAGTTTTACAGAATTTACAACAGAATGAATTTCTCAAAATTACAGATGTTCTGGAGTCTGTTCTCTGTTTTCTAAACTCCAACACAGTGAGACGTCTTCTCATCTTCTCAGCAGCAGATCATGTCTCGTCAATCACAGGAGGTTCCTTCTCCCAGTTAAACTTTGATTCCTATCATATCAATAATTTAAACTTTATGGTTTTGAATCACAATCTGCAGTATTTGGTTCAAATAGGTGTGTCAGATGTGTCACTTACATATTCAATCCACAGGTAAATATAAATGATCAGATTGGATGGAATATTAAAGAACTCAGATTGGGATCAGTCGCAACAAAAAAACAAACTTTTTGTGATCAATTATTTATCGCATAATGGAAAGGAAGCGACAACACAAAATTGGACATTACTGAAGGGACGAAACATATGTGAAATGTGTCAAGTCGAGTGTGCAAGAGAAAAAAATGATACAAAATAAATAAATTACAGGTGGCAAAAAAACTTATTTTGGACATCCCTACTCAAAATATGTCTTGGATCTTTACGTCAACCCAATTGCACTCTTAAATTCTGTTGCACGATACAAATAGATAATTTAAATGAAATGTCACTGAGCCCAAATACACATCTGCTCAATAAACCTCACTGTGTGAATGAATCACAGCTTTTTCACACATTCCAGCAAAAGAGAAATGGTGAAAAGAGTTAGGGTTAGTGACAGGCACAGAAGGTCAGAGCCAACATGCCGCCCGACACTATATATTTTTTTTTTTCTCCCCTGTAAATTAAAGCTGGTGGCACCTGCAGCAGCTAAATAACAGTTGCATCAACGTCACAGCTCAATCCACAGATGGAGCGCTGCACCTTGGAGGCCAGTTATCTAACAGCGCCCTGCAGAAACACCAGCTGAACCAACGCAGCTTCACAAGGATGGTTTCTGACCTACTTACATTTGTTGCATGTGTGTGTGTGTGTGTGTGTGTGTGTGTGTGCGGCAGAGGAGAGTGAGGAAAGGGGAGAAGACACTCAATTGCTTTCACTCTGATATTATCTATAATTGGAGATTTTTCTGGAGTGATTTTTTTTCTCTCCCCCTCCCTCTGATTCTGACTCTGTGCCTAGCAACCTCTCTCTCATTGGTCAGGAGAGCAGAGAGAAAAATGGAACCTTCGGAGCAGCGTTCTGTGATTGGTGGGTTAATATCGGTGTCAGCCAATCAGAGGAAAGCTAGGCTGGGGTCTCCTGAATCGCAAAGGCTGTAAGATCACAACGGTGGTTCTAGTTTGATTTTAAAAAACCTCATTTGTTTTAATCAACCGGCAAAGTTTTAATTCATTTTTGCCCACATTTAAATAACTGTCATGACCTATTAAACTTTATTCATTTATATGTTTTGCTTATGTTTTTATAAATGTTTTATACTTATCTTTCTTATATCTTTTTTGTACTTTTGTAGTGCATTACTGATTTGATGTCATACGAGGAGCCTCGTGCAGAAATGTACATGAAAGCACCCGGTCTGAACGGCACGGCATCGGGATATGCATTAGCTCTGTCTCATGGGACTTCCCCAGACCTCACACCTTCACTAACAAAGAAGAAGTGCCACAACCTATGAAGCAAAAATGAACATGTGCTTACGTTGCTCCTGAAACGAGGAGGTGGGCACAAGTGTAACATGAGCGCTCTGTCAGTTTGTTTTTTGGTTTTTTTGCCAATCTGAGAGATTTTGTTCGGAGTGTGCGCTGACGAGTGCATTTACTAAAAATAACATAAATATGACACTCTGGATTTTGGATTCTGCTGTCATCAATATCAAAGCAAATTTATCCATAAATATAGATGGGAAATAAGCGCTGCTGGTCACATAACCTGCATATAAACTCACTTATTTTCTGATGTTTTGTTCATTATTGAAAAACATATTGTTCTGAACCAAATACAAAAATAGAGTTTAGAGTTTGGGTGCAGGTGTCTAATGCACAAAAATGAATTAATTTGTGATGTTCAGTGATTTCCGGAGCAATTTGGGGCATTTAGCTTCAAGATTGCCTCTTTTTAACCAAGAGTACCAAGTGTTCAGTGATCAGTTTATTTCATTTATATGTGATTTTGAATGCATTTGCCATTTTTTCCAGTGTCAGAAATAAATATATCGTTTTGTATCCTGATATTGATCTGAACCATTTTGCCACAGTGGAACAGATCATTTTGTTCACTGAAAACAGCTTCAGTAGAACAGAAAGTTATCCAGCCATAATACAGATTGTGTTCTGAGACATTGGGGATAACTGCAACCTTTTCTGTGTGTTATTACATTATACTCCTGTTGCTATCGCTCCCTCCGCCTACACAGCTGACTGCATCGCATTCACACCTCTGCTCTGGGAACGGTTAAAGACAACGGGGAAAAAGCGGATACACCAAAAACTTTACAACATTTTATAGCTCCGAAAATACACAGAACATCACAGATTAATAAGAAATAGAGGATATACGCAGGGATTTTTTTCTTTAAGTGCAAACCCTAAACTTGCCCTTCGATTATTCCTACAGAGGTGACACTGGAAATGTATCTTCCCTCCCTCACATTGGTGCCTCAGGCTGCAGCTCAGTAAACTGATCCAGTGGCGTCTCGTGTTGGACAGTCCGGGCAGTATTATAGACTGCAGTCATTCTGCACGGGTGACTTATTGACTGGATATGCCCATGAATCAGAGAAAGTCATTGATGCAGGTCTGACTCAGTCTTTGATTGTTGACTGTGTGTGAGTGTGTTCAGGAAGGGCAAAAGGGGGGAACTGACATTTTAAGCTACAATGACCACAGTTCCTGTCTGGACATATGAGACACCCACACAGGCTCTGGATTAAGGACAACAGGCACAAAAACACACACAGCGCTAGTCACTGGAACCACTGTTACTCCTGCTGGAGTCAGTTGCATCAGCTGTTTGTTAAGTTCAAACATAGTTATGATGTCAGCGTTCGCAAAGTGGAGCTGCATCATTCAAACTAGAGCGCAGAGATTAGTTCATGTCTTCTGAGCTCTCGAAAAGATAAGAAAATAACCCTGGTGACTCACTGTGGTCATTAGGGTTATCTCATGTTGGGCTTGGAGACTTCACATGGCGACAGTGGAGAGCCGATAGGAATGAGGGGAAAGTATAAAGCCGCCAAGAACCCAAAACACAAGTTAAATGACAAAGGTGCCGGTGAAGATTCACAAATCTTTGGTGATAATCACTAAATATATTATTATGTGACAGTTACAGCAGAAAAATGTGAGAAATAAAAGCATAATACAGTGTATTTACATGTAAAGTGGTTTTGTTTTGTGCCTTTGTTACTGAAAGTCCATGTATGAAATATTAATTTGCAGTTTTAAAAATGTCTTTCAAATGCTCTACAAACAAATTAGACGACGTGTGAAAGCAACACATCAACACTTTCTACTGGTTTTCTCAGCTTGTCTGCACATGATATGATATTATTAATAAAACATCCTCATTTTGCTCACTGATGACTCCAGAGAGTTAACTGACTCATCAGTTCACCTCTAGAGAGTAACATGTTTTTACTACTGACAGAGTTTGTCAACAAGTTGTTTGAAATCCAACTTTCTGTTAAATATAAAAACATATTTTGTCCTAAAATCAATAGATGTCATTCAGAAAAGTTATCTCCCTACTGGAAAGTTCAATATTGGTCGAGCTACAACACACACACACACACACACACACACACACACACACACTGAGGTGTAATTAGACATGAGCTCCCAGGGTTACTTTCCATAATGTCACTTAATAACAGATCATCAGATTATCACACATGATAATCCCATGGACCACATGTCCTTAATCTGACTTCTTCACTGGAGTATGTGTTCATGTGTGTGTGTGTGTGTTCATGTGTGTGTGTGAGAGAGCGAGAGAGAGAGATGAAACATTGAGGGTCTGCTGTACAGAGGACGTGGGTCTGAGGTTGTGGTTTGAGGTGTGTTGTGCACAAGCTCGTACCTTTGACTCAGATATTTTCTAATGCAGTGGTTCTTCTTTTGCACTGATGATTTAACTGGGAGAGTTTGATGCCGATCCAAGTCACATAACGTTGTCAATGAATGGGACTTTTACCTCTCACGCTTTGCAACTGTATTACCCAGGTATTTGTTTTCTCCTTTGTTACGTCTGTTTGATGTCCTACTCTCTGTGTGCACACTGTTCAATGTTATTCTTTGTGTAGAATGAGCTGAGGAAGAAAGAAGGGAAGGAACAAAGAAAGAAAGACTGAAAACATGGTGTGAGTGAACTCAGGTTTAAACTCTCACCTTGTACTTGGCGGTCAGCTGCTCGGTGGCTTCCTGCTCCTTCCTCAGATCCCCCATCATCCTCTCCTTCTCTCCCAGCAGCCTCTGCTTCTCCTCGGCCAACAGGAATCGATCTCCTCTGATGGCCTCCTTCTCCCTCTCCAACCGCTGCTCCTCGAGCTTCACGTACTCCTCTGCGTCCTTCTCCACCTCCACCTCCGACTCCTCGCCCTCCGTCTCTTCATCCCCGTCTCTCTCCCAGCCCTCGCCCTCCACGTGCTCCTTCTTCTGTTTGCTCCTCCACTTCCTGTGGTTGAGCTGCGCCCTGAGGCGAGCGATCTCCCTCTGGAACTCCCGCAGTAGAGCGTCCTTGGGGTCTTCGTTGACTTTTGGCTGGTTCTGGATGTTCTTGGCGCGGCTGGCGTAGCGGAGGGTGGTCAGGGTCTCATCGTAGTGCTGGGGAGCCGGGCCTAAGGTGGCGACCATGACTGTCTTTGCATTCCCGCCCAAAGAGTCCTGCAACAGCCGGGTCAGCTTGGAGTCCCGGTACGGCACGTGGCCGCTGCGTCCATCTGCTAGTGCTGAGATCACGTTGCCCAGTGCTGACAGGGAAAGGTTGATCTTGGCGGCTTCTTTCAGGCGCTCTCCCTGGACGCCGGTCTTGGCTTGGCGCTCGCTGCCAGCCAGATCCACCAGGTTGAGGCGTCCAACTCGGATGTGTTTCCTCCCATCTGGTCCGGGCTGACTGCACTCCACCGTGATCAAGAACAAAGCGTGGGACCTGGACGAGTGTTCATTCATGTCCGTCGCCCCAACAGCCCTCGCCTGGTTGCCAACGTTCATCACCTCCTCGATCTCCTTGATGCTCTTGCAAACACACGACGTCAGATCTCGGACATACACCCCGGTCTCTGGACTCTCTCTGAGCTCCAAGGCTCTGGCAGTGCCGTGGTTGGGATCCAGAAGATCCCGAATCTCCTCCCGATAGATCTCGAGGTAGGAAGCCCGCACGAGGTACTGCTTATCAGACTGCGAGCGGGAAATGTGTGTGAAGATGTGGTCAAAAGCATTGGGAATCACACCCCGTTTCTCTGGGTCCATCCACGCGCCCTGCATGGTGTACGTCTTTCCGGTTCCGGTTTGCCCGTACGCAAATATGGTGCCATTGAACCCCGCGAGCACTGAGTCTATCAGAGGCCGCACGCTCTCGTCATACAGGTCTCGCTGTTTGGAGTTTGCATCATAAACTGCATCAAATGTGAAGGTTTTTTGGGGCTCGCTGGCTGGTGCGCGAGGGTTTCTGAGGATCACCTGTCCAAGCCGCAGGTCCATCTGCACGATGCCCCCTGCAGGTCCATTGGACTCCTCTCTCCGGTTCAAAGGGCGGCATCGAACTACCACCTTCACCGACTCGCTGCTCTTGTTTTTTGACATGACTGTCCTCTAATTGTTTCAACAAAATTAATCTATGTCACTTTCATTCAATTTTTTTTTTTTTTAAAACAGGCTGGAAACCTTAATGAAGCCTTTAATCAGCCTGGATATCCTCCTGTCTGCCGGTGACTTGTGTAACCATAGATATTTAAATCATTAATATCAAATTCGGTATGGCTTCTAGATCATTAATAAAGGGGAAAAAAAGCTATCGTGCCTAATAACACAGACTTATATAGTTAGCAGCACAAATGATGAGATGCCAGTGTTTCTAATGGCTAATTTCCTCTTCTTATTGTCTGTAATATTAGCCTGCGAACAGACGGACGGTCAGCAGCTCTTACGCGATGGATCGACGCTCCATTGCAGTCCCGCTTCACGTCCACATTCACTCGGTGAAAAAAATCCCACAAAGCCGGTGACAAAAACATTCAATTCAGATATCATACTCATGTCGTCTCTGGATTTCAAAATCCCGATAGATCCGCTGCAAGACCCGCTGTCTGTCTCTGCATCTCCCCCGTCCTCCGCTCACAGATGCTCCGGAGTGGATTTGGTCTGTGCTCGGTCTGTGCGGAGTGACGGAGCTCTCCTCCTGTACGACACACACACACACACACACACACACACACACACACACACACACACACACACACACACACACACAAAAACACATACAAACACACACACACAGTCATTCAACCACCACACCCCACATCACTGCGGAGTGGAACAAAGGACCATGGGAAATGGAGTTTTTACTACCCAAAGAGTTGATTTTGGTCCAAGGTTGCCACCAACTTCTGAAATGGACACAGTGACAACTTTAATTAAAATATTTTATGTCTGTTTGTCATTATAACTGTGGATGCTCCCATAATTAATTTATTAATTTATCTATTTAATAGCCTATATAATTCAAATGCCTCATCATACAGTGCCCCTCTTTTCCTCTCACTGTAAATAGCTTCAGGTCTGGAAAAACTCTTCTTGCACAGTTCATGACATGATCAAATGCAGTGGGCTACACGTTGCATCACCTTGTTCAAGCTCGTTTTCTTTTATGGTTGCACCATTCAATTGAAATTAAATACTGAAGAAGTCTTATGAATTCTGTTATAAATTTCAACCTGATGTATTTGATATCTTTGGAAAGTCTGGGGGTCTGGATAAGAATTTAAAATTAGTTCTGTGCTGAGCTTGATTCTGGTAATTGGGGATAATTCAGGTTTTCTCTCTCTTGTAGTCAGCTTGTGTTGATAATAGATAATAAACATATTTTCAAAAACAGCTCTTTTTGAGGTGATTTTCTTTTTAATAACAAGAAGCTAATCAGGGTTTTAATCCCCTGATGTGTGACTGGCATTTATTTAAAAATGATGCTTTATTCTGTCTATTTAATTTAATTTTGTTTTTTCATGAGCATAAATCTTGTATTGCCTGTTATTTCTATGTACAGAGTTGTTGCCGGGGAGAGTAGAAGATAAACTATGACCTGGTCAGTCAGTGGTAATTATAAATAACCTCCAATGTACACAACAATTAGTCTAATTTTCAGTTAGAATATAATTTGAGTGTGATATAAAACACTAACACATAGTTTACATCACTTTGATAAGATGCTTTTGAATATATGTCCAAGATTTGGTTTCAATGTTGAAAACTCCACACTAACAACGTTGAATCAATGCGGTTAAAGTGGTTCTATGGTTCCCTTGATTCCTATGTGCCATTGTTAATTGATATTAACACAATGACAGTCATTGAACTGCTACAGTTTTCTATATGGTGCACTTACAGGAAGAGGATTACTCCTCATTCCTATAGACCTAATAAAACTAATGAATAGTATTCCCCATAAAGATAAGTGAAATAATCAAGCTTCTAGAAGTGTGCTCCCAAAGTGACACAAATTGAGTTGTGGCCCAATACAAAATTAATGATTACAAGACTTATTTGACCATTACACTCATTTAAATGTGACACAGCAGCACCACCTGGTGAAATAATTGTGAAACACACTCTGACCTGCAGCTGGTCAATGTCACCACAGGAGGCCAGGAGACTCAACAACTGCTTCCAGTTATCCTGTGTAATGTGGGAGGTGACATTGTGAGAAGGTGGTGGGGGATTCCCTATAAAAATACCAAAATTTCCATATCACCTCTGCCTGTTTTATATAAGTGACATCTCTGGTTTTGTTTAGTGGTTACTGCTGACGTAGGCCTGAGTGACCACAAAGGGGAAGGCACAGACATGTGGGGAATTCAACACATCACATTATTTCTTTTATGTGGAAGAGCTGGTAGGTACAAACAGCTTCATTACACTTAATGTGTCATCTCACCGTGCCATGTTTAGTCTGTCTGTAGAATAAACAGTGACTGAGTGTCATTGGTGACTTGTGCAGTGTTGGGTGAGATTTCATGGAGGAAATTACTCACGTGTACTGAAACCCCCCCCCCAGCTCAAATGTTAACAGCATCAGGGGAGGCCACAATCACCTTGATGTTACAGTGCAAGGTAGACTTTCCAAGTGAGTGCGTTGTGTCATGTGATTTGAAAACAGTATGCCAGGAAAATCCATCAATCAAACCAAAACACTTAGTCTGACTGGTGGCCCAATTTTTCTCTAGTGGGTCTCACATAAGGTTAGTCCTTATTGTATAGTGCTCTAGTGACCCAATCACTGGGCAAACTGTTATTTTCATTATCAATTAATCAGCAGATTATTTTCTTGATTAATAAATGATTAGTTTAGTCTATAAAATGCCAGAAAATCGTAAGAGCCTGTTAATATTTTAAAGACTACATGTAATGTCATCAAATTTAATGCCATGACAGACCAAAACCTAAAGATATTTTGAGGTGGAGAGTTCATGTTAAACTTGTAAACAGTGGTTGACAAAACAATCCACACAGTCTTCCTCATCTGGACAGAGTGGCCCAGCTTCCACGGGATTACAGATGTTTAAGGTGAAATTTTTCAGAGCATTTTAAAGGTTTGACATCCATCTTGTCTTGACTGAAAATTTTAGTTTTCATCTATTGTTTTATTTCTTTATTTAACAGGAACCATACAAACTGAAGCTGATTTGCAGCCTCTGACTCTGGTTCGACTTTTAAAGGAGAAAATCCTCCCAGCAGAGAGGCTGGGATGTTTGGCAGTTTTGCTTGAAAAACTATTTAACCAACTAACTGATTAACTGACTTCTTGTTTAAGCGCTAGTTAGAATAAAATGTGTTTAAACTGCTGAGGAAAGCAACAATTTTTCCAAGCTACACATAAGGTTGGGGCATCCTGGCGGCCTATAGTGATCAACATGCATACCATATACTGTTGCTCAGTTATTCCCCCCTCCCTCTCGCCCCTTACTTCCTGTCACCTCTGAACCATCCACTGTTGTTTAAAGCAAAATATAATACCAATATACCTCAAAAACCATAAGGTTGTGTGGTTTAGTATCTTCATGTATCTGTTAGACAGATACTTATTCCCTTAAATGTGCATAACTATCACTGCCAGAACAGTGTAGAAATTTGAGTGGTAGTTGCAAGCTGTTTGTGAGAGAGTGGGACGAACCCTGGGGCCCCATGCAGCAAAATTCAGGAATGCACACTGATCTTGGGAAGATTTCTGTGTGAAGACATGATTTATTAGGGTAACAAAGATTGCTTCACTGAGGAGGAGGAGGGATACGATTAGAATATGGACTAAAATAAAAAATAATAATTACACTGCACTTAGCCAATGGCACCTTAAAGTACTACTTAAAGAAAATCTGTGAGCTCCATAAAACTATTGCCCTCTATCACCCTTTTAACCTCTGTACCATCTGTTTTAGGCTATGCATGGGCTGGTTTTGTGTCTGCATCTTTTTTCTCTTTTTTGTCATGCTGCTGGAAGGGCTTTACAAATGAAAATAATTATTGTTTACAACCTTCAGTACTCCTGTGAGAATTTGACAAAATACAACAAATGATCACAATATAAAGCAAAAAATAATTTAGGTCTTAAAACTAGATTTTGACACAGAGATCCTGACAATGCTAAAAGATGGGAGGATGGAGGACTGATATTGTATCTAGTGTGGTGGACATTTCTAACATATCTGTGATTAATCTGATTATGTAGATCCAAATAATATGGAGTAAACCTGGGGCTGTTGGGGCCCCTGGAGGTGTACAGTCCTTGGACAGTTGCCTGCTTTGCCCAGTTGATAATCCAACCTGCACCATAAGGTCAAAATTTTAGTTTTTCCAATACTTTGGTTTATTGATGTAACAGTTGGTTTTCTTTACATTGAGCAATACGGCACAGAGCTGCAGACTCCTAAGTCTTGTTCATTCTTTCCTTTTCTCTGACTTCTTTCTCTCTCTCTTGTTCTTTATATCTTTCTTTCTTAGTTTGTGTCAAGTCTGTACTTGGCAGTAGAAAGCAGGGCATAGTCAGCATTCCTAAGGAGTGTCTAAGAGTTAAACTACTCTGACAGGCGGAAGAAGGAAAGAGTAACACACACATAAAACACACACAACAGATACACACAAAGCCCAAAGCCAAGTCCACCACAGTAATGATGTGTACATGCATTTACTCTCTCGGTCATTAAAAGACTTTAGAGGATACATGTTCTTGCAGTTCTCAAAGCAGAGGATGTGGGAAACGCCCGTAACAAGCACAGAAGTACTTATATATGACATCACTTTGCCTGACTCACAGCTGGGATAGTCACCGCATCAAATGCCAGCTTGCCATGAAAAACGAAACACACCCCGGTTATCAGAGATCCGCATGAAACTGGCCGCCATATTGGATCACTAAACACATTTCTTAAATTTAAGTGAATGGAGATTTGAGCCTTAATGTCGGAGAAATATACGCAGTAGCTTTTACCCTGCCTGTCAATCTAAGATACCGCTTGACACTCGGGAACATGGCCAATCGCATTAAGGCGCTTCCTGGACTGAAAGCAGCATTGACCAATCAGAGCAGTGAAGGTTGACAGAAGGGGCGGGGTAAAGGGCGTGGCTGTGGGTTCAGGGTGTCGCCGTGGTGGCTCCCATTCGAAGGCGACGGCGGTCGTCTGTATTTCGGTCCTAATCTCTCCAGAGAAAAAGACAAAGTAACTCCGCACAGACAGCGAGTTTGACACACTTTGACGTTGAGATTTTTTCTTTCTAATTCCTCTCGGTCGAGCTTGTGGCGGAGCTCTGGAATGACGGGGTGTGCCGAGAATTTGAATTAGCTCTCCGTTAGTTTGAAGAAAGAGTGAGTCGGGGTAGAGAGAGAGCGAGAGTGTGTGTGTGTGTGAGTGTGTGAGTGAGAGAGAGAGAGAGAGAGAGAGAGAGAGAGAGAGGGGAGCCATTTTGTCCCGACTGTGTGGGAGAAAAGAAAGAGTGGAAAAGAGGAATCACACGGGAGGAGATCCTATTTTTGCTTTCTGTCCTCATGCTGTAGGGGGGAAAACAGTCGGGCTCGGGAAATATAACTTCTCGGACACGTCAACGGACACGTTATTTGGGTGGTATTTAGCCAACTAGCTCGCCAAGCTAATCAACAAATCCCAGATTGTTAACTGTTAACAGTCAAGAGGAGCGGGGCGGTTGGTCAGGTTGGCGAAGGAGCTGGCTTTAGACTTCACATAGGAAGTGACAGGTTATTCGTTTTTTTTTTTTTGTACCTATCTGGGTGAACACAAGCTATTTTTCAATGGCGAAGAAGACGTACGACTTGCTGTTCAAGCTGCTTCTGATCGGAGACTCGGGCGTGGGGAAGACCTGTGTGCTGTTCCGCTTCTCTGACGACGCCTTCAACACAACCTTCATCTCCACCATAGGTAAGAAGACCAGGAGACACAGCCGCTGGTGTTTCTGATTTTGACTAGTTTGACAGCTGCGAGACTCGCCTGACGCTACCCTGCAGCTGGAAATGGTAGACAGGACATATTTGGTTAGCCAGTGTGCTATCAGCATGCATCGGCTGTCCAGGCCTGCACAGGTTAGCTGGGAAGCTAGTTATGCAGCTTTATGAGCTCTTGGCTGAACCCCAGTTACCATTTTTTTCAAATGGCTGTGACTTTAATAACAAACCACGAGTGTTATTTTAATTTAGTGTGCCAGAAATGGCAAGTCTAACCGGTTTTGGAACCAGAGGAATTGCTGTCATGTCAGTTGACCCAGTGGCTGGTAAGCTAACTAGGCTAGCAGCAGTACAGGGCCGTGCTGGGGTTATACCAGCACAAAAAACTGACATTTACATCCTAGTGTCAACCCAAATTACCATATGGATTTGTCCTTGTCATTTTATCTTGAAAGTAACAAATCTCTGGATCATGGAAAGAATGGAAATTAAAAACCCTTTATATATACCTGTCTCTATATCAAATACTCCGAATTATATATGTATGTAAATTACCATATTTGCTATTGGATTATATCTGCTGCTAGATTCATGTGTACACAGCATCTTAATGTTGTAGCCTGTGGAGCTGTTATAACTACTTTAAATACTGTTGCTTAGTCTTACCTAGAACAATGGATTGTATCATTTTATAGAGGTAATGTTTTATAGAGCTGGAACAATCAGTTGATTCATCAATTAGTTGTTTGAAAGGAAATTAATCAGTAACCTAAAAAGCAATCTCCTTGTCATATGATAGTTCAAGAAATATCTGTGAGTTTTAAACTGTTGGACAGACGAGTCAAGCAAATGTTTGATGTCACCTTGTGCTGTGGCAAGTTCGACTCTGCGTTTTCCCTACTATTTATGTCTATTTCATAGATCAAATGGATGGTTGATTAATCCAGAAAATAATCATGATATTGGACCTATTGTTTTTCATATTCTAAGTCTGAATCTGTGATGTAACTATAGCTGTCAAATGATTGTAGTGGAGTAAACACTTCTCAAATGTAGTGGAGTAGACGTATAAACTAACAGACTTGTGATTTTATATGCTCAAGTACTGAAGTAAATGTACTTACTAACTTTCCATGTCTGTTCAGAGGAGAACCATAAACAATTCATCATGGTGCTATGATCAGCTTTTTTTCTCTCTTGTTTTCTACGCATGCGTTCAGCATCATGCTCACATGAGTCAAGTGTCAAGCTATGTCAAATCCCTGCATGGCCCAAGTGAAGGCTCATTTTACTCTGGTTGCTTAAGATCAGTGCTGAGTAATAGTGTAACATTAGATGTGTTTTGCTGAACCACATGAAGCTGACTGTTTGCAGTACACTGGCATTATAACCTTGATCTTTGATTGAGCTTTACTTTCAAGCCCAGTTTTAATGAAACCCAAGTGTTGACGACTACTCCTGACTGTATGCCTAAGAACACACAACCATAATGGGTAACAGTGTTCCCAGTGGCATCCAGGCTAGATTAGATTTGTTGAGGTACAACCTATAAACTGTCGCTCTGTTCGAAAGCTTGCTGTCACATGTAGGTATTTATGTATTTGTTCATATGTTTGTCAATGTTTAGGCTTAGCTTTGTCTTGCAATCAGCCTAGCATTTGTGTAATATTACACCCACTCTTGTTTCTCAGAATGCAGTCATAATCAGGGCTGCCAAATTAGGAACAAAATGACGGCGATTAGGTGCATTATTTGAGTTAAAGCCACCATATCAGAGCTCTGCCAGTTCAGAGGAACGATGTGTGATGTTGGTGAGATGCGGGGGAGCAGACTGACAGGTTCTTCAGCAAAACTGAAGTGACCTTTGCTCCTCACAGGAGTGCGTTCTCTGCCATGTTGGGTAGTATGTCAAATATTTCAATGCCTGTATGCATTTGCAATTGCAGGTGGTATTTTGCCTCACTTGAGGAAAAACCTAATTCAACAGCACATTATGTTTTTACCCTAAAGCAAAATTTTAAATGAAGCTCCAAAAGCACCTGTTTAACTCAACTTAAATGTTGTGGTTTATAGGCTGTTAAATGATTACCTTTGTCAGAGTGTCGCTCGCACTGTCCCAGTGGATGTCACTTACATAAACATGATCAGTTTTCCTCTAATTTATCCAAAAACTAAACAGTTAGGACCAGAAAACAAGGATGATAATAGTGCTTGAACTGAAACTGTCCACAGTCAATGCTTTCATATAATTTTAGGAAGTGTTCACTTGCGGTGGTCATACCTTAGTTTGTCAAAAAAAGTAGCAAGATCTGTGGCACTAAAGAGATACAGACATTAGGAATTGCAAACACATAATTTCCCTCATGTCATTATATTCTGTAAAAGCTTTCATTGGTTGCCTTCAAGAGCCATCCTGTTACAAACTACAACACAGTTGTCATCCAGTCTCAAGCTCCTATGTTGTTGTGGCTTCTTTCTACATTTATATGCAAAACCGAGCAGCATGCGGTGTGTTAAGAATATGCAGGAAATAATCCAGCTCAAACCATGTAATCCAGACTTGCATTTTCCTTTTGTTGTTATCAAGGCAAGTATGTGGAATTATATTGAAATTAATTGTTAGATATTAGCTGACATACTCCCTCCCGGGAAAGTAAAGAGCTGTTGGTTTTCCTTCTGAACAAGCCAGAGCCTCTTCAGAAGTGTGTACTGCCATGTGGTAACTTATTCCTCAGTCAGTGATTTTATATGATTAGTGGGTTCATCTCTGGTTTCTGTTATTTTGCTGAAGACTGTAGTTGCCTATGATTAGTGAATGCCACAAACTAGTATATACAAATGATCAAAGCACTGTAAAGGATTCAGGTTAAATTAGTAGGGCAGTGTCACAGATTTTATTTATTTTACAACATAAGTCTCTTTGAGGTTGGAAACTTCTTTTGCAAAAGGGATTTGGCCAAAACAGCGGCATGAAAAGTTGCAGGCAAAACAGTTCAAAAGCAGAAAACTGTACTGAGAAGATTAAAATAAGCTAACAGTAGAAATAATTTCTGCTGTTTATTTCTCCTCTCTATTTGTACATTATGGACAGACAGCAGATATGTCTTGGGAGAATGATTGCAAGATATGACAAGACTTGGCCCTTCATATAAACCAGGTTCAGACCTTGAGACATATTTAAATCAGGAAATCTGAAATACTGAATTGGGAATCTGTGAGTACGTGAGTCGACGCACCAATCCAGTATCACGTGATGTATTGATAGATTTCATAGTTTCACACCAAGATAAAACAGCAGTTTGCCATTTTAAAACAGTAGCCAAAACAGTAATTTGTGCTGTGCAGCCACTGGCAACTAGTGACAGAGCAGATTGATTTCTGGTAAATAAGTTAGCAGTAATGTCTGGGTCCTGACCCAGATGCTGTCCTATCCAGACCTATAACCTATAAAATATTGAGAATTATTACATTTTGGTGGAGTGTTTCTGTTTTAACTGGTGCAGCTTTTCTAGACTTTACGACGCTGGTCCTGTGATGCTACTCAGCCAATCATAGTGACTCGAGTCAGTGAGTGAGATAGACACGAGATTCAGTCGGAGAAATGTTTAACAGCATTTGACAGCACAAAGTAGTTGGCTACAGTAGTTTGAAATTCTTTTTCCACCTGTTGTCAAGTATGAAAAGACCCAAAATGAACACCATATGCACACTATTTGATTACTATAATAAAAAAAAAAAATTATTGGAATGATTCTGTCCTAGGCTTTTTGATCAATATAAGTGTTTTCCACTGTAAAAACTTAAACCTTAAACCTATGCCATCTAACAATGACAGCAATCATATCACATCTATACAGTGTTAAAAGTATACAGCTGTTATTTTATTTTTTATTTTTATGGATTGGTATCGGATCAGTATTGGTATTGGCTGATACACTAGTTTAGGTAATCGGAATTGGTATTGTTGAGGAAAAATGCGATCGGAGCATCTCTAAAAGGAAATGAACTTTGGGAAGAAACAGCAGAGCCAGGACGTGAAACGGGAGTGTGTTCTTCCTCTGACACAGTACTCATACCTTTGGAGACACAGATGCACAGCTGCTTCTCAAAATACCCCCACTGGAAAACCCCCCTTCTCTCCTCTGTGTCTCGACTTCATTTCCAATCCTCTGCTCTGACTGTCCCTCTCTCTGCACTCCCCTCCTGTTGTGTATTAGAGGTTATGCATATTAAGAGTGCTGAATATGCATAATGTTGCAACCTGAAATCTCTTTCCACAACACATCATGAATTTTACATGGAAACTGGCGAATAGATTCAGTGGAATTTGTACTTATGGAAGGAACGGCTCCTGTGGGATTAAAAAGAAAGCCGGTCATAAACCATGGACTTTCTGTTTAATACTTCCAGTTCGGCATTGGACCCTTGAGGGGTATGCCCACTTTTCCAGTGATTGGGTCAATGTCGTGTGATTGCACAATGCCCAGATTTACTTGAAAGCTTGTCAGTGCACCTCACCAGGAAAAAAAGTGTCACTCACTGTGTTTTTACTCCTCGCTAGGAAACACACTAACACTACACGAACCCTGCTAAGCCTGAGTTTTAGTTGCTTAACTTTTTTAGTGTTATCACAAGTTTTAATGTCTGTATTTCCTGTTTTATCTTTTTGATATACATCTCAGTGAAGGTAAACTTAGCTGTATTTCAAATCTTCTACCCCCCCTCTGTTGTCTCTTTTTCTTTCTGTCCGACTGTATCTTTGTTTCCCTCCCTCTCTCTGGGGTGTGAATAATATTTAGTTAGTCATACTTTGGCAGCCAGTTCCTTCATTATTCTATGGCCCTGCCCCACCTAGAGCACAGCTGTTTCTTGGTCTTTTTAACTAACCACAATTTCTGACCAGAGCACAACTGACAGCTCAGTATTTAACTAGCGGACACTGCTTTTTGGCCAAAAGTGAAAACGTGATGAATCACTGCTTCCTCCGGCCTTTCCAGTTATGACAAAGATGATAATTCTGTTTATTTTACCAAATATTGTGAACCATGATAATTCAGAGTTGAAAAAATCAGTCAGGAAAATTAATGGACAACATTTGATTATTGTGATTAAATTTATACCTTTTGATGTTAAAAGCAATTTTGAAAATGTCACCTCTGAACTTATGGAACGTACAGGCATTATTCACTGTTTGTAACATTTTATTCACCAAAAGATTAATCTCTTATTCAAAGAGACCATCTGCAGCTTCAACATAATTTTTAGTTGCTGCCCTGAGCTGCAGCTAACAGCTGTTGTGAGTCACACTGTCTCAGTCTTCATAATGTTTTTTAAGTGTTTTAAAGCTGCAGCTGACAATTTTAAAATTGATAAATTTGTTGAAAGAAAGTAAAAAAGAAAAAACCCATCTGAAGTTTCCAGATGAAGCCTTCAGATATCTTGTCTTGTCCTACAAGAATTCCATAACCTAAAGATATTCAATTTAAAGCAGAGAAAAGCAGAAAATCTTCCCATTTGAGAATTTGCAACCAGCAAAGGTTTTGCATTTTTCCTGTCAACGAATCGATTAATTGACCAGATTCAGTCCTAAGATGCTTTACAGTTAGAGGCAAGATATCCACCTGAGTAGATTTTGTAGATTCAGTGATCCATAGTTTGAATCACTTGGTGTAGCAGTTAAAAAGCACAGATGTAAAAGGACATAACAAGTAAAATAAAATATAAAAGACAGTAGGCCAAGAAAAACTTGAAGGTAATAAACCTGGATGAAAGATCAGTACATGCAGTGCAGTGTCTTTGTATCCAAAATAATTAAATCCAAAGTCCAATGAATACGGAAAGTGAAAAGTAATCCTCCATAAATTTCCACTGCTGAACAGTTGGTTTTTGTAAAATTCAAAGGTATTCACACGCAAGAGAAAATGTGTGCTCTCGCACCACAGTGTAAACTCTTTAAGGCTTCAACATCAGATATCACTAATATATTTTAATTATACTATCAAGTTTCTAACCAGCTGCGTTTAAGCTCAGGTTTTTACAGTAACGACGTGCGCATGTGCGCGTGCATGCTCATTGTTAGCCAGCTGCTGATCCCACAGCTGTCTGCTGATAGGCTCAAGGTCTGGGCATGACAGTGCAGAATCAGGAAGAGATAATGTTATTGTCTCCCTGATGGAAACAATTGTCACTCACTTTCCATTTCCCTCTCCTGCTAGCTGTCTTTCTTTGGTTGTTTCTCATTCTCTATTGTTGATGTTTCAGTTTTTCACTGTCACTGGGTTTCTGTTTCTCCCTACATCTGTGCTAAAGTCTCTGTTTGTAGGCCTCTATTTATCCATTCATCTATTACTCATTGTTGGTGCTTCACATGCATCTAGTACATGCCTCTTTTTTGATTTTGTGTATGCTGATCTGTGTTTTTTTTTCTTTATTTTCACAGGAATAGACTTCAAGATCAAAACTGTTGAATTACAAGGAAAGAAGATCAAACTACAGATCTGGTGAGTGAGCGTGTTGTTATGAGATGTGTTATTTTTGTCAAGGCCCTGTATGTATTTGTAACCAGGCCAAAGTGGGCAGATACTTCTAACTTTAACTTTGGTAAAAAAAAATTTAAAAAAAAACGTCATCTTTCAGTGTGGCCTCTTCTGTTTGTGTCTTGTTACATCATGGTGAAACATCTGTTCGACATTCCTCCCTCAAGCCCGGAAATATGTCAGAACAGGAAATGGTCATCAGTCTGTCAGGAGGTCTGCTGCAGGGTTATCGTTTTACTCCACAACAGCTGATTTTCCCCAACCGAAATGACTTGATTTTAACACTTTCTTTAACTAAACCTAAATTACCAAAGTTTTATCACATTAATATTAAACTTAGGTTAACAGAGATTTGATATGATTATATGTATATGGCTGCACCAATTCTCATTATCTGATAGAGCTCCAAAAATTAGTATTTTGATGATTGAACGATTCTGAATATTTGCTGCGTCCAGCTTCTGAAATGTGAGGATTTGATGCATTTCTTTGTTGTACATGATAATAACTGAATACTTTTAGGTTACAGATTGCTGGTCAAACAAACAGCACACTGGAGGTATTACATTGGGGCTGTTGGAAATTGTAACAGCCATATTTCATTTTTTGTGAACCAAGTCGTGAATGAGCTCCCATGCTTTGTTAGAGTGGTGGAGTAAAAACACTGAGTGAAATTCAAACATTTATAAAAACCATTGTTGGCCAAATGTTACAAGGTTGCTATACAAAACTGTAATTGATATAGTGGCATTTTTCTGATAAGCAGCAGACAGAAGTCTATTCATCCAAGGCTCGTCATAGTCATTCAGTGTTATCTAGACGACTGAGACACCTTCACATCCACACCCACTGTTATGTGAGAACGTGCTCACAAACGGAAAAAAAAAAAACCACATTATAGTGAAAGACCTGCTGACGTTTAATACAGTGCTGGGAGAGTCTCTAAGGTATGGGTGTATGTATAGCTGACACCATTAGTTGATTATTTAATAACCCATTGACAGAAAAATGAATTGGCATGATTTCGATTATGATGATAAATTAATATTTAAAGCTTAAATACCCAAAAAATGAACCAGTTTTAACTTCTCAAATGTGATTGTATGCTGATTTTCTCATCCCTCTATCATAGTAAATTAAATATCTGTGGGTCGCAGACTATTAGCCACACAAATTACAATAGACAAACCAATAATTAATTTTAAAAAAAGGACAGATCTAAAGTGAAAGGTTGAAGACACATGAACTTCTTTTCTTGTATGTTTACCTTTCTCTAGCACCAAAAACAGAGAGAGGTCATATTAGAAATGTGATAAATGCATGTTGCTGCTGTTGTTGTGTGGTTGTCAAATATGAGCTCCTGTTTACTGTCCTCCTGGTCTTTTGACAATAAGTATGAAACAGTACAGGGACTCAAGGGTCTGTATTCTGCAAGTTTATTGTGTTATATTGAAGGCTCTTCTCTGAACATCTCTGCTGCCTTTTGTGAGTTGTGCATATATAAAACTCTACAAATTTTCTGCATAACAAAATGTAAATACTGCAATAAAAGCATTTCCAAGTGCACTTGAAACTCATAATATATGGTCTGCATCCATTCATGATTTTGATACGATCTGAAATTTGATAACATTTGGCCTGATACTGTCCATTAGGCTTCCTCTATGGCTGTGTGCATTTCTCTCTCTGTCCATATCACATTTTCTCCTCTTCCTGTCCAAGCACATTATGTCTGGATTTAATCTTCATGTATTGCCTCACCGCCTGAGGACGTGGTCATGCTCACCAGATCACAGTTTGAGTCGAATCGTACTTTTAGCCAGCCTCTCAGAGATTGTGGTGAAGCGACCTTTTATAAGTGTAGGTTTGAGTTGCTCATGTGAGGCTGGTGCTCCTGGGCTTCTTCTCTTTTCCTGTATCAGCAGTATTAGATGGATGTTGGCAGGGATTCCCCACACAGGAAAACATCGTAGTTGAGGTGTACGCCAGTGCAGACGTGCGAGGGACATGGTTTTTGCCTGAGGTGGATTTTAATGTGTTTGTACCAGGTTCAACTTTACTTCAATGGCTCAGCAAGTGTTTAAAATAACAAGTGTCCCGCTGGGCCTCAAAACAGCAATATTATAACTTTTATCAGCCTTTATTGGTGACCAGCATTGACGGTAGAGCTGAAATGATGAGTCGATTAAATGATTAGTTGTCAATAATCAATTCATTGTATCAGTATCATTGTATCAGTCAATTTTCAAGCACATATTTAGAAACAGAATTCAGCCTCTATATGAGAAGATTTGCTGCTTGTATCATTATAAATGATGATGATGAAAATAATAATAATTGATATATCAGGTACACCTTATGACAGCCTGTAAATAATGACATTACATTTTCCCAGTTAAGAGGAGTAAACAAAGTAAAGATCTAATAAAATGATGTAAAGCTCATGTATCTTTATGCTCCGTCCTATTTTCTCTTAACAAAACATGTTAAGGTTTGTAGCTGATTTGGATCAATATCAACATCTATGAGGTAATCCTTGGCTCTGATCAAACCCTGCATTTATTTTATGGGCAATTTGAGCTGCGGTACGGTGAAGATCTTAGTTACTGAGCCACTTATTGTTTGGGTTGAAGGCTGGAGTTAATACAAGAAAACAATGGATACCAAATGTCTATTTCTTGTGTGTGTGTTTAGGGACACAGCGGGCCAGGAGCGGTTCCACACCATCACCACCTCCTACTACAGAGGAGCCATGGGCATCATGCTGGTCTACGACATCACCAACGCCAAGAGCTTTGAAAACATCAGCAAATGGCTGCGCAACATTGATGAGGTAAAAACAAAAACACACACACACACACACACACCAGGCTCAGTGACCATATCTTCATGTGGGTCTGTGATGCTTGTCCAAGATCTTAACAGGATTTGATGAGGCTTTTGAGAGAGTTAAGCGTTGGCACTCCTTTTGCATCTTTTGTTTTTATCTTTGGCGTAATGACAAAGTGACAAATACTTCCAAGGGAATGCAGCCAACATGGCTAACTAGCTAGCTGATCTGCGTGCGGTGAGCTGCGCAGCACGTCTGTGACTAAATCACATCAGATGAGCCAGATGTCCATATGCACCTGACTCATTGAACCGTTGTACTGTTAGTACCGTTTTACCTCTTGAACATCAGTACAACACTCACAACATTATGTAAACAATCGTAGTTATTTAGAAGCTTCATACTGTTAATTAGAAAGATTTATATCTTCTAATACCGTAACACAATACCTCTATTAGATCCTTTAAAAGCCTGTGCATTGTGGGTCGCTGAGAAAGGATTTAACAGGATCTGTGAGGACCACCGTTTGCATTTGCATTTTGTCATAATGGATTTAAAGCCTTTTTAAGGGGGAAAAATGTTGTGTAGACTATTGTACGTATCATTTGGTGACATCAGCCTCCAACAGGCCTGATATTTCAGAACCCAATCAGGGCGATTATCAGAGAAGACAAGCTGTCTGTAACATATGGTCAGTTTGTCCTGCTGCTGAGCTCACCCCTGTGAGAGGCCGACGCGTCTCTGTGGGTAATGAGGCCTCTGGTTTACACTCCATTTCTCTGTTGCTTCTCTGCGTTGGTGTTTCTTTCCCTTGCACCCCCCTTTGTGTTTAAAGCTGTTATCTTATTCCCTATCTAATTTAACTTATTATTCTTCCTCTTATGTAAGTTATCTTCTGGGATCCTTTCCAGATCAAACATACCAGATTAATTACTGTCAAGGTTATAATCAATAGTCCCTATTATCTATCTTTATTATTCCTGGGAATACAAAATACTATAGTGTTACAACACATGATCAGTGTGAAGGTGTTACCTTTTGAGTGAAGCGGATGGGGAGAGGCTGCATTTGTGTGGAATGCTTTCTTGTAATTTTTCTCACCCTCGCTGTTAAAAGAGCTTTGAGTCCGGTCGAGGAAAAGGAAACACTTTGCATTTCCTGCAAACGAAGAACTCGGCCTTGCTCATATTGTACCTCTGTGTGTGTGAGGGCTTGTTGTTGACCCTAGAGAATAGGACGCAGGGATTTCTGCTACTTGGAAAGTACAATACAGTTCTAAATCAGTGGTTCTCCACCTTCATTTTGGCTTGTAACTCCTTAAAAACAAAATTATATCTATTTGTGACCTATAATTCAAGTTTGTATATCTCTACTTTCAAGCAAAAGTGTTTAAATTTGAATCATTTTATTGCTTTCCTGGTTCCTCAAATGTGAAAATTTGATGCTGCTCTTTCATATACACGATACTAAACTTTTGGATTGTTGGTCAAAACAAGACATTTTAAGAT
Organism: Seriola aureovittata; assembly: GCF_021018895.1. Classification (NCBI taxonomy): domain Eukaryota; kingdom Metazoa; phylum Chordata; class Actinopteri; order Carangiformes; family Carangidae; genus Seriola; species Seriola aureovittata. Next base: position 18,646,123 of record NC_079382.1, on the reverse strand, counting down.
GTCACCTTCAACTGTGGGAAAAGGAATTTGTATTAATCAGAACATTTTAACAGTTTTTACAAGCCCAGAGAGGTAGACTTATTAGAGCTGAAACAATAGTTTTGATTGTGGCAGAAAGTTAATCAATCACCTAAATCCTGAAATATTTTTTCAGGCAGAAATCCCAATATTTTTTGTTTTATATTATTGTCAGTTGGCATGTTTTACATTTTATAGACCAAATAATTCATCCTGACAATAATTTATGGAGTGATCAGTCCCCGCAGTTGGGAACCACTGGTTTGGATCAATATGTGTGAAGCAGAGTTGTTGTACCGGACCTACTGACAGGTGCAATCATTTCTAGATGCACAGAACGAAAGTAAAAAAGATGAAATGTAAATACATAACCTTTTCATTACCTGTTTGTGTTTGAGTGGGATTGATTGATTGACTCATGGGATCTAGTCAAAATGTGAATGAGTCAAAACAAACCAGTGCCAGTTCCAGTAGGTGTGGGTGAAATCAGCGATGACGGTAACGTTTATTGTTGCTGTTTTGAAGAAGTAACCTCTTTCTTCTTTATCTTTTTCAGCATGCAAATGAGGACGTTGAGAGGATGCTGCTAGGCAACAAGTGTGACATGGAGGACAAGAGGGTTGTACCAAAAGCCAAGGGGGAGCAGGTGAGATGGTGCAGTCCCATGCAGCAGCTATAAGCAGCCCTCTGTCACCAAGGTCCTGCGTGCTGATTGGCTCATTTGTTGCTGCTGCTTTGCAGCTACATGATCAATTTATAGCCCTGAATATAGAAAAACCTTTGTTCATTAACTCTCCTGCACTTAATCATATTTCACTCACTTCTTTACACTGAAATATTGCTGCAGCTAGTGTTAGTAGTAGTAGTTCTGACCTAAAGGAGGATTTTACAAACTTTATACACAAAGGCATAATTCAAACATTCTGTGTAAAGGCCTTGTGTTGGTTAAACTGATAATAAATAGACTGTATATTCTGTATGAACTGGGCCGACCTGTGCAGCAACAGCTGGAAGAGACCAACAAAACCACTGCACTGCTCTCATATCTGCTTACACAGCACACTGGCTCGCTTGAGCATGGACTTCATAAAACCACAACATGTTCGTATCACAGAATAGATATCGTTTATAAAAAGAAAAAAAAAAGGAAATCTTGTCAACAGCATTGCTCACTTCTGTCTTCAAAGTAGTTCTGATGAAATGACATCTGCACTGTTGGAAATATCAAGACCACAGTTCATGTTGTTGCTGAGTGTAGGCTGTGACCACCAGTTCAATCTGCTGGGAATTCAGCGGACTGTGAACAGTGAAATGTGAGGAATGAAGTCTCATGACACAGTGTCATATTTTGACACCAGTAAACTACTTAGAGCCAAGCCTCGATGTACTGTACACAAGAGCCTTGATGTCCGGTCCGATTGGGGCCTTTTAACAAATTCAAAATGACAAAGACTTCAATCACACAGAGTACAGGTGACTAGCAGAAGGTTGAAGATGTGAATTTAACCAAAAATGCAACATACTGAAGTCAACCGTTGACAGGTTGATCTTGGACTTCATGAAACCACAACATTTCCGTGTCACTGAGGATATAGAATTAGTTTTTTTATGAGCTATCTCATCACTCATCAGCGCTGTTGGTGCTTCAAAGTAGGTCTGACACTACCTGTGATGTAACGCATGTGATCTACCTTGTGGAAAAAATATTTCTCCCCACATCTCATAAAGTATCTGATACTGTCTGTTTGCATCCATCATGTAATTTACTACCGACTTGTGGCGGCAGTAGGCAGCAGTCTTATCTATAGTTTGTAATTTTCGTGGGTCTGACTGCGTCCTGTTGGCAAAGGCTGAAGCTTGTCAAGCAGAGAGGGGAGCCGCATTTTTTGGACGATTGCGCATTGAGGATAATCCTGGGATCTTTAATGGGTGACTAACTATAGCCAAAGTGTATGGAAACTAAACTTGCACATCAGAAAATTACTTCAACAGTCTTTTCTTAAGAGTTAAGAGGCAGCAGTAATAAGTAAAGCAGCAAATTACACTGTGATTTATCATCTGTGTGCAAGATCTGCTGTAACTAAGTAAGTAGAAACAGCTCCTTTTAAGGAATAGCTCCGTACATACACGATACAGGATTCTGCACTGTCACTGGAGTGGCATTGCCAGTTAGTAGTTAATATTTTGTAGATTACCATAGAAGTGATTTTTAGATCTCTTTCCTCTCTAGCGCTCATTTGGTATGTTAACTGTCAGCTCAGAAGAATAATCCTAATACTTCTTCAGCCAGCAAGGAGCGTAGAAAGATGGAGAGGTCCGGTCAGAGTGCAGCAAGATTCAGGAGAGAGACAGGCAGCACAAAATCATGAGACAGGACAGGCCTCGAATCTAAGAGATTTGTTTCTGCTACTGTCATGGAAAAGTATGTTTTAGTCTGGTTCATATTTTTCTCACAAACGGAAGATAACTATGCAAAAACTGTTCATTTCACAAGTTTTAACTGCTGAAAACACGGTTCAAAGTTTTTCTAAGTTGCATAAAGAGCTGAGATGCCACAAAATCCTGCTCGTATGTACACGTGTTAAACTAAATGCCTGTCGACATTGATTTTGGGATGTCTTGGAAGAAAGTTGACAGTTGTGAGAGAAATGTGGTAAAATCCTTCGGTCTCCGATCCAAAATGGTGGTTCTGGATCTTGCGGTGAAATGTCTGAATTTTGCCAAAGGTCGTTTTCGGTCTGAAATAAGCCAAATGCCAGACATGTAAGATTAAATTCTCTCTGTGTGACAGCTGCTACGGCTCACATTTATCCAATCAGAATACAACATGAAATGAAACAGAATACAGTTTTGTACGTGCTGTTTACGTTTATGAAAACCAGAACCCACAAACTTCCCTTGCCAAGACTGGGTCCACGCTCTCCTTCTCTTCCTCTTGGGCACATCTTGTTTATTGTTTTGCTGCATTTTAAAAACATAAATGCTGATGACACACCTCTGCTTTTTTTTCCTATTTACATTGTAGTGTTACAATTTATGGCACAATGTGACATGCTTGAGGCACATTGATACCACAGAGTGTAATAACAGACGTTTGCAAATGTTCCCTTGCAGAGGATTGACTGTGGTGATGTCACCTACTGCACATGTCCTCTGTTAGCATATAGAGTTTGGTCACCTGATGTAATCTCAGGTGTAGCACCGCCCAGTTCCAGAGATCTGCTCAGCCGGAACAAGTGAAAACACGTGTGTGTGTGTGTGTGGGGTAGCAGCAGCTCTGTTTCAAAGCAGACTAGCAGTGACTAGTCGGTCTGCGGATTTAGCAATACCTGATACAGATCTGCTTACTCATACACACACACACCTACTGTGTGTTTGAGTTGGTACTAATGCCAGTGATACCTGATCTCTGTTCTACACAGGAGATCAGGCACTTTATTTTTGGATGGGACCTTCTTCAACTGTTTCCACACTCGTCGTTCTAACTCTCCCTCCTTTCTTCTCCACAGATCGCGAGGGAGCACGGCATTAGGTTTTTTGAGACGAGCGCTAAGGCCAACATCAACATCGAGAAGGCTTTCCTCACGTTAGCAGAAGACATCCTCAGAAAGGTGCGTGCGCTGTGCGACTGTGTGTTGAGTTATAATTTTAAGACATGAGTATACACGGTCTAAATAAGTACTTTTATTAGATGGAGTGATACTGTATCTGGGGCCCAGACTAACGCATATATTTATCAGGCTAAAGTAATCCTGTTAATTCTCATCCAAACATATTCGCATGAAAATAAATATCTCGCTGCAATAACACGCCCAGTCCTAGCCAAGGTTAAAGGGATAAATGATGGTGGCAAGATGACAAACTCTGAGACACTGTCTGCAATCAGAGATGTTTCTGTTCTGTTAACATCATGGTAATCAGGGCTACAAGTAATGATCTTTTTTTATTTTTATTACTGATTAATCTTGTTAGTTTCTCCATGAATAAAAAGTCACAAAATTGCAAATAATGCTCATCACCTTCATTTGTGAGAAGCAGGACTCTGTGTTTATTTTTAATCAAACAATAATATAAATTGCTGTTATAATTAATCTTATTTAACACGTGTCCCTTTGTGTTTTTGTCAGACGCCTGTAAAAGAGCCCAACAGTGAAAACGTCGACATCAGCAGTGGAGGCGGAGTCACAGGCTGGAAGAGCAAGTGCTGCAGTTGAACAACTCCTCTGTTTCACTCACACTAACGCACACAATCACACACACACACACACACACACACACACACATATATATAGACACAGACATACATACACACACACACATACACACCCAGACGTACACACACAAACACACATATTCTCTCTCTCTCTAACTGCTAACTCTAACTCTCTCGCCCTCTAACCTGTCTCATGAGTTTTTCTTGCACACTGACACTCTGTCTGTCTCTTTATCAGAATAAAACAATAAACCACTTCACTCGTTTAATCCCCCCTCCCTTCCTCTTCCTCCACCCCCCCTCCACCGCACCATATTCTTCCATCTAATGATCATTTTTATTTCTGATAAAAAGAGAAATCCAGTCACATTTCTTGTCATATGTTTTAAAGGTTGTAAAAAAAAAGAAAGAAAGAAAGAAAAAGAAAAAAGTGTGAAAAGACAAGCTCATATTTTTAATATTTCCTTTGCCTGAGCGCACCTGGTTGGACACCCTCACCTTTCCACCCCCACCCCCTCCCCCCCCCGCAGCACTCACCTTCAGTCAGAGGAAATAAAAATAAAAATCAAAAAAAGACAAATGTAGGATTAACATTTTGTACATTTAGTGAGGTTTCTGTTGTCTAACCGTATTCGGTCATTTACAATTTGTTACCAAGTGACAGAGGCGTGGCCAGCTCCTTTTGTATGTGGGGGTTTATTTTGTCCTGTGCCTTATATGGAAGATGGGGGCGGGGCTGTGTGGTGGGCGGAGCCACATCCACCCAATGAAATTACAGTTTAATATTCTGTCGGTTCGGGCTGTCGTCATGGAGACACCGAACCGAAGCAGAAACGTTTGAATTTCTCCTCCAGCCAAGAGAACGGCATTATACAGTATGTCCTGTTTATTGATGTTTTATTTTTGTCTGTATGATTTTATTTTACTTTTTTTTTTTTTTTTTCCCTATTTGGGTTGAATTTTTTTTTTTTTTTTTTTTTTTTTTTTTCTTCCTGCATGCACATTTCTTTGGGTTGGAAGCGTTTCTGTAACGTTGTGTAACGTTTGCCACTGGGTAACTGTGGGCGGGAGGTACAGAAGTTCTCTTTGGAAATTCAAACAATTTTGCAGATCCATTAAAAATAAGCTTGTTTAAGTTAACTTGTTTGTCCTCAGTGATGTGTAGTTTCATGTCTCCATCGGTGTCGGATTTTAAAAACTCAGTGTTTACTCCATTTCTAACAAGCAGGAAGTTTGTGACCTGAAGAGGGGACGTTTTAGTCGAAAAAGTGACTGTGATCAAACGTTGATCTTCAAACTTGATGTGAAAATAAACCCAAATTACAAATTTGCCTTGAGGCACGTCACACAATTTGAATGAGGGAAATCTTAAAAAAAAAAAAACTTTTTAATGGGTGAAGGAAAAATGGAAGAAACCTCCAGAAGAGGACACATGCAATAGATGTCATGTACAGAATAGAGCAACACTATGGACAATCAGGTTGACAGAGTATAAACACAGAGCTCCAGTGTTTAGTTGAACTGTCAGACGTCAGTCATCAGTATCTCTCTTCTACATTGCTGCATTTTAGAGCACATCAAAAGATGGTGGACACCTTCCCTCCAGGTTAATCCTCTTGTGTGTTTCAAAAACCTGGGGAGTCAGCCAGTGATCATGTCATTGATCACACTTGTGTTTGTCCGCCCTGATGATCAGAACCGTTTTGTGGCATCCTGCGTGGCGGGAAGCAAAAACAAACAAACTTTAAAATCAGTATTAGTTTGTCAGTGGGGAAAAAAAATAAAAAAGAAATGTCTAATTGTCTCTGATTAGAAATGAACAGATGAGTCTCAAGTGAAAAACCTACTGAATGTCGGATTTGCAACATCTCCGCTCTTATTTAAAGCAAATGGGAAGTTTTAAAAACGTTGCAGGGTCACATTAACATCTGATGTAAAGTGAACTATGAGAAAAATTGGTAAATCTATGAGCAAAATTATAGTGGTAAAAAAAAGACAACAAATCATTGCACTGTCTAGACAAAAGTTAGCTTGAAAACAAATCCAGTCTGCACAGCTCTGTGTTTTGATATACTTTAATCACAGGAAATTATAAATTTTCAAATTTATATTAAAATCGCTCAAGTTGTTATTGTGACGTGTATGGACACTTCAAACTTTCATGGTTTAAGTTAACAGTTAAAACTTACACACTAGAATTTGTTGTTGGTACAAAACATTAAAGTGCACTGTCCACATCAGTGTGTACAGACATTTATAGTATTAGTAGTGATACGACAGTGGCGCTTATGGAAGTGGGTCACTGGGCCTGTTTGCTGGTTCCCATCGTGTCTGTGTGTGGCGCCCTCTGGTGGCAGCAGGCCTGAATATCACCACACTAACCTGAATCCTTCTCCTGATTCTGAAGTTCACGTGTTTATTTAAAACTGCTCATTCTGAGGTTTTATTGTTCATATTTGGATAAACTGCAGGGAAGTTTCAGTCCAGGCCAGAAGTATTTGGACAGTTGTACATTTTCTGTCCTTCAGGCTCTGGGCCTCAGCACGTGCAATTTAAAATAATGTCTGCTATGTAAACATGCAAATCTGAGCTTTGATTTAAGTAGGTTATGTCAATATAGAAGCATATTTAAATAAAAAATATATAAATGAGTCAGACAATGGGAAAGTTATTAGGTATTTTCTAAGTGTTTTGAGTTCTGCTTTTGCTCAACTTTCTTTGTTCAACATCCTCCAGCTTCTTAATTGTGGTTTTTTTTGCTGCTTTTCTTGGTTTCATGTAGTGGTGGAAGAAGTACTCCGATATTTAATTTGAGTAAAAGTAGCATTGTAATGTAGTGTAAAAATATTCAGTAAAAGTAGCCCATCAGAATGACACGTCACATTAATGTATAATTACTGATGCATTAATGTGACACCACTTTAATGCTGCAGCATGTAAAGGTGAGGATAATTTGAATCACTATTTAGTCTGAAATAACCTCAAAAGTACAATATTTACCTTTTGAAATGTGAATTTCAATCGATTACTTGAGGAAATAACCATCAGATAAAATTTGATAAATAAATAGTCTGTTGCTGCTTCATACTGATACAACTAATAAGAATACGACACGGTTGGTGTGGATGTAAAACATGTTTTGTTCTTTACATTCTTTATTTATCACCCTCTTCCCTATTCCCAAACCTCCCAGAGCAAATAATGTACACAAAAATAAAATTCTCTCTCTTACAATGAAAACACAAAACCAGTGCAGAGTGCCAGTGGTCACCATTAAGTCCATAATAACTACATTCAGAGATCTTTTCCTAAACACACAGAAAAGTACAGCGGGTTACAAAATCATCATGGTGATTTGTTACGGAGAGCCGTCCTCTCCACCCATCCATCCAGTTTGAAGTCGGATGTAGTGTTTTTCACAGACAGGAAATGTGAACATTACTTTGAAGGAACTGGGGCTCAAGCTTCCCCCCAGGTGGAGTATTACAGAATGAAGTGATCAGGTGCCTAAGGGCAAGGCATTTCTGGTTGATACCGTAGTGTCACATTAAACATTAACTTAATGGTCTTGTGATCGTTATTTTCTAAATGTGGGTTTGAAACCCACCTATTCAGTGCTTTGGTTGAGAGACGAAAATGAAGTGTGAACAGCAATGAAAGAAAAAAAAAAAAGAGATTAAATCTATTTTAGAGTCGTATGAATTAGTGATTTTGGGTGTTTGAGAGACAGAAATACAACACAACGAGAGAAGGCAGCAGCAGCGGACACTGACGAGGGCCTGCCCTAAGAAAAAAAAAAAGAAAATCAGCTGACAGGGAGGAGAAAAATATTTACATCAACTGTGTACAACTTAATTTATAAATACATTTTAGGTATAAATTAGAAAAATAAAACAAAAACCTACTGTAGTTCAATCACACTACTGCTACTCTCATTTTAAAATGCCAGTCTGATTATTAACCCTCTTTATATTTGGTGAAAGGTAACAAAAAAAAAAGGAATAAAAAAGGCACAGCAATGAATAATTAGAGCAATTTATCCCTGCAAATTTCTATGAACACTAAATCCCCCATTGCAACAGACATTAAAATATAAATTAAGACGATTTTTTTTTTTTTTAACCAATAAATGTAATTTAACAAGAATTCCCACACTCAAACAGCGTCTACACTAGCAGTTACAACTTTCTTAAATAAATTAAGGCTTTAAGGGGGTACGCCAGAAGTCGTCAAAGAGAGCACCCTGATTTTTTTATTTTTTAAATTTTTTTCCTGCTTTCGGTTCCACACATCAAACAGCGTACCTCTCACAATTAAAGGAACACTTCAACATTTTGGGAAAACACTTGTTTCCTTTCTCGCCAAAGGTCAGACGAGATGATGGAAACCAGTCTTGTTGTGAGGCTGCAGCTCTGACACTCCAGGAAGACTCTGCTACACTTGACTTTTTAAGTGCACAAGCCAAAAATAATAATACGGTTATTGTTCTATGTCAAAAATAATCACCTATTTTGTATTTTCCGGTACCGTTTTGTTACGAAATAAGCAGCTGTTGTTGCAGTGATATTAGGACAGAAACATGAGGCCTAGTGCTTTCAGATGCTGTTTGTCAAGGTTGAGTGACCGTTCAGCTGGATGGCGTCTGAAATACGGTAACAAAGCCTCCTAGTGTTCAGTGTTAAAGCATGAGCTATAACCAGAGCTGCAATGATTAAGTCCATTGACAGAAAATTGATTGATTTTGATAATTAAGTGACTATTTCTGTTATTTTTTCCAACTTCTCAAATATGAGGAGTTGATGCCTTTATGTCATATGGACATGAAACTGAATATCTTTAGTGTTTTGGAGAGAAGTCAGACTTCTGAATACATCACTGAGCCATGACAAAAATTATAACTGCCACTTTTAATATTTGTATTCATTTGTGACATTATATAGATAAAGAGATTTGTCGATAAGGGAAATAATCCTTTTCTGCAGGCCTAGATATAATGAGTTAATTAGTGTGTGCTTTAAAGGTAGTGTTTCCAGTCTTTATGCTAAGCTAACCAGCTGCTAGCTGTAGCTTCATATATACTGTACAAGTATGAGAAAATACCAATTTTCTCATTTATCTCTCAACAAGAAAGCTAAGTAGTGTGTTTTTTTTCCCCCAAAGTGTCGAAACCATTCCTCCAACGTGTCGTGTGTTGATGTGATCTTGTTCTGCAGAGCGTTCTGACTCATCCTACAAACATACTTTCCTATGTTTAAGGTTTTAAATGCTGTACCGTTGCAACCCCCCTTCACACACACACACAAACACCCTCCACAAACTCTTCATGTACAAGCAGCTCAGGCGGCTCCGGGTGCTACACGTAGACCAGGTCTCGGCCCTGTGCTGCAGAGCTACCGGCCGCCTCCTGCACCGGGTCCTCTGAGTCCGCCTCGTCCTCGTTGTAGCCCTCATACTCGATGGGTTTGGGGCAGCTGTACGGGTGGCCGTTGTCGTCAAAGAAGCGGCGGAAGGTGAACTCGTAGAAGGCGTGCTCCGGGTGTTTGCCGTTGCGGAACCAGCCGTTGAGGGTGTCGTTGTGGTTGTCCTCGCCGTCGCTGTCGCTGCTCCACAGCTTGTCCGGGTCCACGGGGTCGAAGTTGGAGGTGTCTGTGGAGTGGGCGATGGTGGGGATGTAGGGCGCCACCTGCTGTCTCAGGTCGCTGGAGAAGTCGATGGTCTTGAAGAAAGAATGAGCTTTGATTTCGTCCGTACCGTTCTTACCAAGGCGATCCTCGGGGCCTCGGCACAGTTTAACGATGAGATCCGAAGCCTCTGGGCTGAGCTTGGCCGGCGGGGGAATGTGCAGCGTGCTCTTCCAGTTTATCACCTGGTTGCAACAGAGAGATGACATTAGGAAACAATGAACTCATGCGGATGCTTAACATTTCACTGCACGTGCCTCACATACCTTCAGCTGCGTCTCCAGGGGAGTAGTTGCTAAGAAGGGAGGCTGTCCAACGACCATCTCATAAAGGATGACACCGACGCTCCACCAATCACAGAGCTGCGTGTATCCTGGAGAACGTTAAAGACAGTTTTACATCAGTCATCTGCAGCATCCTCATTTCTCAGGAGGGTTTGAAATTATGTTCTAATTTGTTATTATTATTTATTATAATTATAATTTGTTTGTTCTAGTTTTGATTTCGCTGCATAATTACAAAGGATAACAACATCTACTATTGGTCAGAGGCAGCTCATCAAATCTCCATACAGCTGAAATGATGCACCATCAATAGACAGGAAATTAATCTGTAACTAATTTAATAATTCATTGATCATTTGTCAAATGCCAAATACTTTCTGGTTTCTGCTTCTCAAATGTGAGAATTTGCTTCTTTTCTTTGTCATATTTCTTTAGGTGTTGGACAAACCTTTTTGTCTCAATGACAAAACAACAGAATTTCTCGGCAACTGAACATGTTGGAATCTGAGAAATTGTGATGTGGTAAAGAAATCCCATATAAATTATAAACATAGGAGTCGGTTTCAGCAGATACCTTAAGTTAAAGTACACACAGCTCTTATGAAGTGTAAACACATTAAAAGTTACTCATGCAAAAACATCACAATCAAAACAAATGAGTGAGTGACATTGTGAGAGCGCTGCCCTCTGTCTCTGCTCCACTGTACCTGTTCGGAGCAGCACTTCTGGTGCTATGTAGTTGGGCGTCCCCACCAGTGAATGAGCCAGACAGCGCTGGTGCTGCCGGGCCTTCCTCCTCTCCAGGGGCTTCAGGCGGTCTGTGCAGCGGCAGTTCGCTGGGTCTTCCCATTCCTTACTGAAGTCCATGCTGTCCTGCCTCACATGGTCCCCTGGAGACGGACCACAAAGTACAATGCTCATTACTTTGCTCGTTATACTGATCAGCTGAGGCTTTCTGACAGCTGGCATTTAGCATTTTCATGATTTCCAAAATATCAGCGTCACATTATTTCTCACTGTGTCTGAGGCGTTCCAGGAATTTGGATATTTTCCATCGATATCTAGTTGTTTCCTGACAGAACGTTAAGCAGCACTTGCCTAGCAGAGAAACGTATTCTTGGCAGGATGCAGGAGCTCGAAATTAGATTACTGTTCATCTTCTGTTGGAAACTTTATAACCAACACACAATTTACTGGATTAAATTATCTGAATGTAAAAACTACCTGGACCCTCTTTCTGAACATGCACCAGTGTCCTGCATATTAACGGTGTACTTGCATAGTTTGACTGATGCCTTCATCAAGTTAGTACACACCGTGACACAAGACTATTACACTGTCACTACTTTAATACATGAATACCTCACTCTACACTGGCGTCATGCCCTCCACTTCTTTTATCAGGACAATCAGAGAATCAGAGTGCTAACAATGACACAACTGATATGGCCGAAATAATTAGTGGATCAATAATGATTTTTGTAATCAGTGGATAATTCCAGACTTGTTCTTGGAAATTGTGATGTGTATGCGTTTCTTTTTGCCGCCATGTTGTGATTGTTTTGTACATTACTCTGCATTACCATGGGAGTCTTTATAGTAAATGTACTGTGAGTTCATCTTCTCATTTTAAAATAATCTTATCTGAGGATTTACTTTAGATAACAAGGTGAATTTAACGTTACAGACGACCTGTCAGTTAATGAAAGGTGATACGCACCACTCTGGTAATACTTGGAGTCATGCGTCCAGCGGAAGCCAGTACAAAGGCCAAAGTCGGTCAGCTTTATGTGTCCGTCTCGGTCTATGAGGATGTTATCAGGCTTGATGTCGCGGTGGATGAAGCCCATCTTGTGGACGCTCTCCACGGCGCAGGTGAGCTCCGCTATGTAAAACTGAGCCAACTCCTCTTTGAAGATGCCCAGCCGGATGAGAAGGCTCATCATGTCCCCTCCAGGGATGTACTCCATGACGAAGTACAAGTTGTCCTTGTCTTGGAAAGAGTAGTAGAGACGCACCACCCACTCGTTGTCGGCCTCAGCCAGGATGTCCCTCTCAGCCTTGACGTGGGCCACCTGGTTCCTCAGCAGCACGTCCTTCTTCCGGAGCGTTTTCATGGCGTACAGCGCTCCCGTATCCTCTTTTCTGGCCAAACACACCTCACCGAAAGCGCCAATGCCGAGGGTCTTGATTCGTTTGAACATGGATTTATCCATCTTGGCTCGCTTTAGCCGGATGTAGTTGGACTCCTTCTGACAGAGCATCATACGCATCTGCTCCTGGGCTTCTGAAGACAGACCCACCTGAGCACAGGACAAAGTCAAAAGCAATTTAAAACTAGATATAATTTGTAAATGTATCAAAACAGCACATAAACTCCTGGTTAGACATAAAACTGGCATTAAGAGAATCAACTGTAGAAAACCAATGCAAATAAACTGAGATGCAAAAATATGTTTTTTATGTGTTGAAATTATCATTTTAGTCCAAAAACAAAAATGCACAAGCAGTGACTTTATTGGTGAGATGAAGATCATGGAGTGACATGCATTTCCTTCAGCCACAGGGGCAACATGCTTTCATCAGATGTATGCATTTAAAACACAAAGAGCGGTCTCTCAACAACAGCTTACGTGAATAACTGATGTGTGTATGTCACAGGGCAGCAGAGATACCTTTACCTTTTTAGATCAGCTGTTAGTGACAGCAAGGAGAGAGAGGAAGAAGAAAGAACAGCTGAGAAAAAAGTAGAATAATATGATGAAGACATCTCAGAGACAAATAATATGCTGATGATAGTTAAAGGGGAAAAAAAGGTCGGAAAACAGAGAAAAGTCAAGAGGATTGATCTTTAGCTGCGATCGATTAAGAAAGAAAATCCGTTCAACAATGTTGTTACTGTTTTCTCACCCTTTGCATCTCACTTTCCAGCTGCTTCCTCCTCCTGATCCGCTGCTGGTGGTTCTTTAGGATGTTCTCCACATGTTGCTCCATGAAGAACTTGAAGGCCTGAGGGGAGTACAGTGCGACTCTGCCAGACTCCCCCCTCCGCTCCTCATCTTTCTTGTTACGGCGGACAGGAACGGGCGATGTCGTGATCTGCTTTTTCTCCTTCTCTGTCGCCGCTGTGCCTTTGGGGTTTTCTGCCGTCTTGTCTCTGGAGTTGTCACCGCCGCCGACTTCCTCCTCCATGGGCTCATCTCTGCCACAGCTGATCTTATTGGCACCTGGATCGTATGCCGGGGGACAGGGTGCAGATGTCTGCTGGAGGAGGTGCTTAGGGTAGGGCGGAGGGGGACCCTGGTAGCTGGGTACCTCTGCTACTACAGGGATCTGAGAAACAGGAGCTGAGGGTTCTGGGTAGGAAGGTGCAGCTTGGGGGGGTGGAGCCTGCTGCAGCCACGGAGGGTGTGTGGGCGCAACTGCAGTGTGTAACTCAGGTTTGTGAACACGCATGCTTTTGACTGGCTGCAGGATGGGAGCTTGGGTGATGGCAGTGACTGTGGTGGCTGAGGGCTGGGAGCTGGCTGGGTGGGCCGCTCTGCCATTCAGCTGGTGGTTGTTGAAGGAGTTAGACCGAACTGGGATGTTGTGCTGCCATGACGGGGACAGATCCTGGTTGCTGCTGTTGCCAGAGGCGGACTGTGGCTGGTTAGAGGCCAGAGGGGGTTGGGACCAGGACTGAGGAGGACCTATGTTACACATGTCAAGGTTGTGACTATTCCGGTTGGGTACCATCATGGACTGAGGGATGTTCCCACCGTTGACGTAAGAGGGAGAGGGTACAGGTCCTCCTGCCTGCATCTGCTGATCAGTGGGACTGTGCCGGCTGCTCTGGTTCACTGGGTATGGGGGAGGAGGTTGTCTGCTGCCCCCCGCCATGTAGTCTGTCTGAGGGGAGCCATTCTGAGACCAGCTGGAGGGGAAGGTGAACTTACTCCCTCCAGAGCTTTGCATTATGATGGGCTGGTGGCCCACAGACACTGGGCTGATCCCACGCTGATTCTGAGGTGCTGCAGCTGGGTACCCATCAGGCCAGGCCCCCTGCGGTATCGGAGAGATGCGTGGCACAAGGTAATCCATGTTGCCAGAGTAGCGCTTGGTTGATGGGTTGCTGTCCCAGGACGTTGCAGGAGGCATGGCACCGCGGTTTGGTGGAGGTGTCACACTGCGTACCTGAGGTGGCAGTGGAGGGTTGACTCTCTGGCTGTTCCCAGGGTGACCTTGTGGGAAGGCAGGAGGTGGTCCGGGGCTGTCAGAGCGGTACATTATTCCTTCTACCATGATAGGACCATGTCGAGGAGCCAGAGATTCTTTAGAGCCTTTCCAGCTTGGCCTCCTCAGCACAGACTGTTGCATATGGGAAGAACCTACAGACACACAAAGCAGTGAAAATACAATCAAGGTAAAGTAAGAGGCTGAGTTTATTCAGCAGAAGGGAAACAACAGTTAGAATTTTTTCAGACAAAAACTAATTCTGATAATGAGCAATAACTATTTAAACACTCTATGATTTGGCCTGTAAAAAGGTTAATACCATAATAACTATAATCAAACCACAAGACTTTCTTTGTGGGATCAACAAAGTGAGTAGGAGGATACATTTTTTTTTAAATCCAACTGAAACTAAAATAAACATACACACTCATATATAAACACGACTTTCCCAGATAACAAATCTTTTGTGATGTGGTTAGTCATCATGAACATTTGACTCAGCTTTGCCTACAAAGTATTTACTTATTGTGGTTTTAATAGAGGGCCAGAACTGTTGTCAAAACACTCACACATACAAAGTACTTGTTCATAATACAGTATGTTGACGACCATCACAGTGGTTACATATTACTACAATGAATACCCCCTTCAATGTATTATTACTGACATTATGTATGAAAATCATAAACCTATTTTCGAGGACAACTTCTTTCATTATGAGATGCAGTGACTCATACTCTCTTTCTCAGCGTGTATTGTTCATTTCTTAAAGCAAATGTCCCAAATCCTGCAAACAATATCAAGGCTGAATAAAAGAGGAGAACCAGCGGTTAATCCCAGCAGACTGTTTACGTACCTGGGGCTTTCAGGCCTGTAGTGTTGGGGTTGGCAACAGCCATCTGTTCCCTCATTGAGTCCTGGTAGGTCAACTTACCACTGTAGTCTATAGCCACCCCCACATTGCGACTGTTGCTCGGCTAAAGGACGCAAAAAAACAAAACAAAACAAACATTGTATTTTTTTGTTTAAGCAATTAATGTGTGACAAGATGCAAACAAGCTGAGTGTTTTTGTTTTTTTTTACTATTAATGTCACAGCTGATCACTACTGCACTGCATACCATTTCATACCTGGCCTGCACTCAAAACAAGTGGCAATTGCCAACCTCAAAACCACTTTGTATTCACAACTGTACAAGCTTGTAATTCCACTTTTCATACTTGTCATTTTTCAAATTATTCTGGCCTAAACAAAGTGCACCAAGGGATTAATCTGTTGCAGAGTTATGTATAAAATGACATTCTTCCACAATCCTTTACAACAACCTGTTTTGATAACGAAACAAAAAACAACAACAACAACAAAAAAAAAAAAACACGAAAACACTCATCTCACCTCCTCGAAACCTACAAATGGGGGTTCCAGTGACATGTGCTTGTTCACCTCAGGGCCTGAAGTGTTGGGCTCGTTGGCAAAAGGCATCAGGGATTTCCGGATCTCCTGTAAGGCCTTATGATAGGGGTTTTTGGGGTTGCTGCAGCGTCCTTGCTGCCTTGGATCCTCAGGAAGCATTTTTCCAGCTCCACCTATGTCCACTTTAGGTAGGTCAGAAGGTTTCGGCAGGTTGCGCAGGCTGTTCCTTATTTCCTGCAGCATTTGCTGGCTGTTGCCACTGTAGTTGCTGGCGGGGAATGTTTTGGGCCTCATCTGTCTGTATCCTTCGGGTTTCTCCCCTCTCTTCATGTAAGAGCATGTATGATGACTATGAAGGGGATGAAGAAGATGTCACTCAGTCCAGGGTTGCAGCAAAGGGTAGCAGGAATCTGACTTCACATCTGCATGCTGCTGAAAAGAAATGTTCAAAACAAATCTGTGATGAGCAGGCATGCAGAGCACATGTCATGTTACCTAACAGGTTGGACAAATATGATGTAGAGAGTACCTAATTAACCGATACTGACAGATAAACATCACATGTGGAAATTATATATGGAGATTATTATTAGCCAGACTTTCATATTTGAGATTGAATTAACAGATAAGGACAAATAGATATTTTATAGATCCCTAAGGAAATGTAGGCACCCCGTATCTTATTCAGTACAGTCAATATAAACCAATGCAAAACAAACATCTGAAGTTACATCTGCTGAAGCAAAAAAAGGCAATAATAACTAATAATCAGACGAAAACTGAAATTAATAGTAATACTAATGAACCGAAAAATGACAAATGACAAACAGAGGAATGTCTAAATAATAATACCAGCTGATAATATGACATGGTAAACTAATAATAAGCAGCTGGGAAGCAATATAACACGAACATTAACTAAACAAAAAGGCTGATTTTACTGTTTTATTATTTTAATTCCATATAAACCTAGTGTGCAGACTTAAAAGTAGAGAAACCTGCCACCAAAATGAAGATTACACCTTCACAAAACGAGACCCCGTCCACTTGCTAGCGTCGTTAGCACTGTCCGCTAACAGAGCGCTACTTCAACGCTAATCCTTCTGCGTCGAGGATGCTAACATTAAGCGCTAAAGCTATTTGCCAGATTCGCCTTAATATCCCCAGAACGCAGCGATCAGATGAGCCACTAAAATGTTGCTCTCTTTATTTCACTTTGCATAAAATCAAGCGGCGCAGCAGTGCCTCGGCGGCCCTGTGTGTTAAAGGCATCCATTTGCTGCTTGCTAGGCTAATTCAACAACAGGTTGAGAATTAGCCTGCTAGCTCGTTAGCCGTGTTTGACAACTGACCAGTGTCTGTAGCTGCCGCTTCCCTCGACACTTGTCCTATTTTGACGACAAACGACGTTTCCTCGACCTTTCTCAGCGACAAGGACACGATTTTGACTTCAAATGTCCTTGTAGTGTCGAGCTGGTTGGTTCCTAGTCGTGTTGAATTCCTGTGATGTCTGAATGACAAGTAAAACAGCCGCAAGCTAAACTCCAAAACAACACAACAGACTTCCGATGCATGTAGATTTCACAATAAAATACTTCTGAACGTAACCCCTGAAGATAGTTTAGAAAAGGTAAATAAACGGTTTAAATTAAAATAAGGCAGATGTATTTTCGTTAAATTTAATTTAAAATCTGAAACACACTCAGCGCCAATTAACAAAGTTGGCATTTACAACGCTATCACTTTAATTTTGAACGCAACGCGACTGGGGGAATTATTAGGTGAAACTTTGGGAAATTTCACACAAGTTTCCCGGATGCAAACTTTTCAGTCTTCACCCCTGATCCATCTACTCACCTGTACCAGTGAACACCACTGGGCTGAACTGGTAAAGTGGATTTTGTGTTTTATATGCAGCAGTAGAGGTAATTTGAACTACAAATGTGAATATAGGAGCAGACCTTCAATACTCACTTGTGGTGTTAAAAAACAAGCATGAATTTCAGTATTAACAAAACAGTAAGACATTTGTGTAAGGGCTTTTTATTTATTTATTCATTTCAAAACTGTTTTAAATGACATTCATACAAAAAGGTACTGCTGAACTCAAATAAACTGCTTGGAATGATTTACCTTGAGCCATGATGATCCATCAATGAAACTGCAAAATGTATATGAAACTATTAACAGAAAAATACACAGGCCAAAATGTCACAAGCACGCTTTTGAAGATATAGTATTCGTGGCTCCCTGTGTGATCAAGGCAGACAATAAAACCTCCGTTGTGGCTGAAACTGACTGAAAATAAACATCTTGTCCTTTGCACTAACAAATACTTTTTAAACTGGGACCTGTCTGTTGACAAAAATAGCTTCTCCGTCAGTCCCACAGACAAGACATTGTCCAAGTACGTCCAAGCTGTTGACCGACAGCGTCTGGCTGGGCAGCATGTGAGTTGTCTCCAGACGGCCTTTACTGGAGTCTCCGCTCAGCCAGGTGCTGATGAGGGACTGGTTCCCTCCAGCTGGAGCCATTGCACTGCGAGAGAGCATGCTGTTGTTCCTGCCACCTGGGAATACGATGATAAAACACATAAATTACGATTTGAGATTATAATAATTACTGTACTATTATACTACAACATAAATACTTTTATTATGTTGGTGTACAGCTTCCTTGGTATATTGATATGCCAGCTTTTTGGCTCTTGGTTATGTGTATCACACTGTATTTAAGTACTTTAGCAGAGTAAAAACACATAAATTCCTTCAGATAATCTAACCTTTTCATTGATTGAGCTGTTTTTTTCTTTGGAAAATGGAGTTTGTCATCACCCTTCTAGCCTAAAAGAATAAGAGACATGTAATATTTTGACTTGCCTTGTAGGAAGGAAGGCATTTCTGAATGTGACGATGTCTCCCAGTGCAGCAGCGAGCCGTCCTCTGAGCATGTGAACAGATGGTCTGGGTTGGTCGGGTGGAAGTGGACCTCCCACACTAGTCAGAAAACCACAGAAAAACACTTTTATAGAACGAAGCAGAAGTTATTGCAAAAAGAGAAATATAAACCTTTTCATATATAACCTCTTCAAAATTAACTTGTAAGTTTATATCTGCTAAATTAAACCATCTGCCCACAATAAAATCTTACTTTCAGCAGAGTGTGCCTCCATGAGTGAGAAGGGAGTGTTGCCTTGTCTCACATCCCAGACACAGAGCATGCCGTCCTGGCCTCCTGTGGCCACAATATGCTGCTGGTTGGGATGTCTGTCCACACAGTGCAGAGGAACTCTATCCCCCGACCTGATGAGAAAACAACTTGTCACAACTGCTTGTAATCAAAATCACACAGATATAAAAACACAATAAGGAAAGAGCGGAACAGACAGATTTTCTTATAACTGAGGGGATCTTACAGGGAGAGAATCTGGGATGGCGAGTTGCTCTGTTGTCTGAAATCCCACAGCTTGAGTTGGCCGATAGAGTTCACTGTCAAAATCTCTGTTGTCCTCAGGTAAGTCACGGCATGAATCGTGCTGCTGTCTGCATTCTCTAGTAATGAGAGAGCGGTAAAAGGTGTTGGTCACATTATACCAAGTGTAATTCTAATGCTGTTCTAACTGCAGATGTTTAATCTTTATCTCACCTATGACTCGAGTCACTCCTTCTTGGTCGGCTCTGAAGACAATGATCCTGCCATCTTCACCAACCGTAACAATCTCGGGACTGCTGCACACAACACCAGTACAGGGGGCGTTGTCACAAGGGTAACGATGTGCTCTTGTCCAGTGCTGAGAAACTGATATTGTCTGCAGTCAAGACAAAGAAGACAAAAGAAATTTGATGATTTATCAAAACACAAGTTTGTTATATTTCCAGTTAAGCGGTTTGTTCAAAACTCTTTTCCTTGAGCTACAACATATTTGTGCAGCCATTTCCAGCCATTTCACTTTCACAGTTTGGTTTGATAAAATGAACTTACATTTTACATTTACATTTGTCAGGTATGCCATGTCATTATACAAAATGAGCACCAAGTGGCAGCATAAGATATTACATTTACTGTCCAGGATCTGCTGGAAATGGCTCCATGTGTCCACATGTAAGAAGCAGGCTTGTTATGGATTGCCTCCAGCGTAGTCTGGATCTGAGTAAAGCACACTGTGTATGAGGGTAATGTATACCTGACTGTTTTGGTGGTGGCGGAAGATGGTGACTGCTCCAGTTGAAGATGTTGTTACGATTCTGTCTTGGTCCAGAAACTGTCAAGTATAAAAGAACCAAAGTGAAATGAGCCCTGGCACTTTAAGTAAATAGGCTTCAGACATTTATGTGTATGTCACATCAATCACTTTTGATCTTGTTATCCTAGTTCACAAATGTAAAGTACTGTGCTTTTAGGATTTTCTACACATCAAATAAATTGACAGTGAAAACTTCTTGTTTTCAGGTTATTTATATTACATTAGGAGACTTACCTGAAGGTCTAGAACATCTCCATCATGCTTGTGTTCACATAATAGCTGTGGATCGCCTTCAAATCCATCTTCCATGCCAGGACCTCCATGATTCCCAATAGACCAGAAGGAAATCTTGTTGTCCTGCCACAAGTACACATTGGGGCTGATGAAGTCCAACTTAGTGACAACTTACTGACAGTTGACAAGTTTAGTTTTGAGATACTTGATTGTTTTATGCCACAATAAACCTATTTAACTGACAGCTAAAATTACTTCACATATTCAGATTTTACAAACTAAACATATCATTTATAAAATGTGACACAGTGCTACAGATAAAACTATAAATCAGTATATATTCACAAAGACACTCACGTTTATATTGACACTTTTACCTACATATACCAAGATATACATCAACCCAAAGTAAACAAGAGCTTGCACAGGAGAGGTACACCAGAATTACTACACCAAATAAAAACGATAAAGGACTGACAGGCTACTCTAAAATAACTTTTTAAAAAGGACAAAAAGAGAGAACACACATATATAAATATTATTCCTAATTCCAAATGTTCCACAGTCAACACTGTATTTTGGGAAGCTACCAATGCTTGTTTCAGGTGTTTCTTAAAAGTAAACACAGGTGATGAATGATGAACAATATGAAAGTTTAAATTCCACAAAACAGCACCAATTTTTCCAGATTTAGTTTTCGCTTCAGACATAATGTGATGTGCAATTAAGAGAGTATCATCATACTTAAGTTACTTACTTGTTCCACCACTGTCTGCCAATTGTCTACTCTCTCTGAAGGAATTTACCAGCCATAGCTATGCATACCTTTATGCCTTACACTAGTAATTAACAGGTTTAGTTTAATACTCCTGAGATCATTGCAAAATAGCTAATACAATATTAGTTCATGCACTGGATGCATGCTGAAAGGGAACCTTACGATTCATAACGTGTCTTAAGTCGTGATCTTACAATTACAGAATGACCGCTATTTCGCGAAATGAAATAAAAAGTATTGATATTTTTATTAAGTCTGCCGTGAAGTTGATTCATCATAAATATTAAGTGTCAACTTGCCAACCTCGTTGTCCCACGAGCCAGTCGCAAAGACTTCTGGTTGTTGCAGAGACGAATACGACACTGGTTTCCATCTCGTTTTGCTGATTTTCTGGGACACGTATTTAGCATTTATACTCTCCATTGAAACAGAAACAGTCTATCACACTTTAGATTTAAAAAAACGTTAACCGGTATTAGCTTAGCATTCGTGAGCGCAACCGAACTGTACGCGCCTGCTACTAGGCACGTAACTACGGCGGCGCAGTGGGGTCAAACAACCATAACAGGCAACCGTACTTCTTCTGGGTTATTCTAGCGTTTGGTAAATAGTGAAATGGTGCATTACCCCTACTAGCTGGTACGAACTGTGGGCCAGGACTCATACTATAGTATTGGTAAATACACATATGGACTTACAGCAAACACAAGGGCAGCAAAATTGAACAAGGATAAACTAGATGTGAATGTGTAAACTTCTATTAAAGCAATGAAAACTGATCAATTATTTCAGTCTACACTGACTTCTGTTGTGCTGAAAGTGTGAAATGTGTTTCAAATTTCATTTGTGATGTTACGATGATCCTGAGATATGCATGGATTGTTCTGGTAGCGTTGGTGTATTTTGGATGTTATTAAATGCTGTGCTGAGCTGCATTTGAATTTTGAGTTACCACGCAAAACAGGTGTCTCGCGCCACCTAGCGGCCACCGTCTATGTTACTGCGGCAAATTTCATTGACTGAGTGCGGAATGTGGCTTTTTCCTGCACAAGTAACCTTAGTTAAGGCATTTATTTAAACTGATTTATTATACTGTAAAATGCCCCTGCTGTGCGTCAAGGTGTGTGTTATAAAGGCCGCCCTGCAGTGAAATAGTTTGGATGTCCGGTGACGTGCCCGCCGCTCCGCCGTCTGCTCTCGAGGTTGTCAGCTTCGTTGGCAAAACAGTCGGCGCAGGCGCGGCACTGACAGCTGCTGTCTACTTACTCCGCAAAGTCTGCTTAATAATGGCCTGGAAATCTGGAGGAGCAAGCCACGCAGAGCTCGTCAACAACCTCCGCAGTGAGTCCACATGTTTTGCTAAGCGGCAGCACCGGCGTCTTCAAGGGGGAAAGCTTGCACGAAAACGGTTTAGTTTCGGGGGCTGAGTCAAGCGCGGTAGCTAGCTAGCTGGTTGCTAAGCTATGTGGTATGTTGTTGTTGACCTAGCGTTACCTCTCTCCACCCCTTTGCCAAACCACGTTTACGCCGTGGAACAGACGCATGCCTCCGTTGCTGCAAAAATAAATTACCAATAACGACACACAATACCTTTTATCTTGTATGTGGTCGCAAAATATTTTTGCAGGTTCAGTTCTTTATTAGAGTTAGCTTAGCCTGCTAGCTCTATGTGCGTCATTTGGGACGTTACAGCTAGCGTTAGCTGCGCGGCTAGGTGCCCTGCCCACATTCATTGATGTCTCTCTCTGCACCATTCACCTCACTGTTACATGAATGACACTGACAGATGGACGTGTGAGGTTATGGTCTGCAGTGCCTTTTTTAGTGGATCATAGTAAATAGCAATTTGCTGTGTCACAGTGGGCACTAGTTGTTTATTCAGGCGATAGTGAATGCACAAAAAAAGGCAGTGACTCATAGTTGCACCCTGCTAGACGGCTGTTATCTAGTCCATTATGATCCAGTCCACTGTGATCGATGCCGTCAATGCTCGTGGTTTATTCTGTAATCAGATGGTAATTCACTGTGTGGTAAAGGAGACAAAACTCTAACGCCCTGATCAGACATGTAAAGTATCTCACTTGCATAATGGAAAATGATATTCAATGTGATGATGTCTGTGGACTTGAATATGTAAGTCCAATTTCAATATAAAGTATCTAGCAAGGCTATTTATATTCTGTTCGGTCCAGCACAGCAGTTGACAGTTCAGTTGCAATCATTTTGTATTCGGGAACAGAGTCCAGTCTTGCTCTATTTGCTCTAAAACAAAAGCAAAAGCTTAACTTGCATAGTCATCTATGTTTATCTTCCATGGTAGAAGATTTGATTATTTACCATTTATCTTAAAAAAAGATTATCTACACAAGGAAGGTGAAACCAGTTCCTCAGTATGCAAAGCAAGTCAGTACTACAGGATGAGAAAATTCTGGAAATATTTTATTCTCACTGTCAGCTTTTTAGTCAAATTCAGAAGCATTATGTCAATGATGCAAATCACTTACTGGCATTGGTACAAGAACATGTTTTCAAGTTAAAGCTTCCCTTACTTGTGCATGGTATAGGGGCAAATAAAATTGTTTTGTTTAATGTTAATATTTAGATTTTATGCTCCTCTTGATTGAACGCTTTACCGGGCATTGACCCATTTAGACACACGAATATCTTGAATTTAACCCTGAGTTTGCATAAACTGGATTTAAGCAGGTCACACACAGGATGCATGCTAATTCACGACTTTGTCATTGTCTCTGTCCTCCTGACCGGTGTTCAGAACAGGTCTGTTCAGGCAGTAATAGTTCACCCAGTTACATTTGCTTAAAAAAACCTTGAATGTCTCAAGTCCAGCCCCCAGTTATGTATTAAAATTGTACACTAAGTAGATTTATAGTCTATAGAAAACAGATTATATTTGGTTTTCTTTTCCCTGGCCTTTGCAAAGACAGTTTTGAATTCTGAGAATATATTTTTTTGGATAGAAGAAAACGGTTTGAAATCTGCCAGCACTGATTATGTTAATTTCAGAAATCACTAGTAGGTGTCCATCTGGCAGCTTGTATGGTTTATTTGTAATGTATCCTAAAGTGGTGCATAGCTCTGAGGGTGAGGGGAGTTGGTAATGAGAGCAGTGCCGGCTGTTGTTGGCTTTTCCTTCCTTTGGCACCAGCTGCTACAGGAACCTGTTAGGAAGGATTATTTTGAAGACACTAATACTTCTTTGTGGAGCTTTTTTAAATTTCTTTCATGACTTGTCTATAAGCTTGTGCACTTTTCTGTAGTTTACACGTGTGGCTTTCTATGGACTGGTTCATGCCAGTAACACACATCTTTTTGTATGCTGCTACATTTAATCCGAAATGTCTTCTGATATTAAATTTTTCATATTGGGCATGTTGTGATTTGCAATTTAATTTTCATCCTGCATAGAATTTTATACTTTTCCTTCCTCTTTATCTCAGTGTTTTCCATCCTTAAGTCTCTGCATACAGTACACAGTTTAATTAGTATAGATTTGTACTATCCATTGTTGTCTAATTAATAATTATCATTACCATAGGAGTGGGTGATAAGGGAAAAATCCTCTGTCACAATATATGTAAATTCATATTACTGTATTGATGTACATAGTACAGTTCATGTCAGTACACAGATGTGTGGCACATCTGTTTGTAAGCTGCAGTCTTTATTTCATCCTGCATATATTTTCATATTTTTCACTTTTTGTCTCAGTATTTTCTGCTAATTACTCTCTTCATACAGTGATCATTATATATTCTTACTGTTAATTTGTCTCTATATGTACCATAGTAGTGTGGATAAACCCCTCTGTCATGGTGTATGTAATTGTGTTGTGTGTGGGTCATTGTCTTGAAAATCTGTTTAGAAATGAGTAAAATAACCCGACAGGAATGTTACAGTTCAAGGTATATTATCACAGTGATGGAGAAATAATAAAAAAGATAATAAAGTTTTCCTGCTCATTGATTTGGAAAATTGCCTAAAGGATAGGTAGCTCTAATGGTAGACAAAAACTCACAGTATATGTTGTATAATATAACCTAATATGCTTTGTTGTTACCTGTATCTTAATTTATGTTTTGTATATTCTTTTATGTATTTTGTCTGTTTCAGTGCAAGATGTATGTAATATACTGTATGTCTTCCTGGTGTTGGTACTTGTGCGTGTTTCCATAATACATAGTGACGCACACTCTTTTGTATCTACAGAAAATGGCATTATTAAATCCGACAAGGTCTATGAAGTCATGCTGGCCACAGACCGAGCCCATTTCTCTAGGTGTAATCCTTACATGGACTCGCCGCAGTCAATAGGTACGTCCGCTCATGAAATCAGTCTAAAATCCAAATACAGTCTGACGTCTGAGGCATGAACTAACCAAATCTATACGTTTCTTTTAACCACAAGGCTATCAAGCAACCATCAGCGCCCCACACATGGTATGACTTTAAAGACTCTCAGACACTTCTGCACCCTGTGAATCACATTTTTTTTTGTAAAGCTTGCTCCCATTCAGTCATTCAGTAGATATTAAAGAGAAGCAGCCAGAGAAATGTTCCACATTATCATCCACTTTTTATCCCAAATATAATCTTATCACTTATTTTTAGTTGCAGTTAACCAAATCTAAGCTAATTTATGGATTTGTATGGATTGCTGCCATGTTAGCTTTATCAGATCCCTCTGATATTTGGCTGTCAGAAGTGGGAGCTTGTTTGTCAGCTACTTTAGCCCTTGTATGACCTGAGTGGGCTGTACCTTGTCATAGTCAGTGTTTGATGCAATATGGATGCTGAGAGATGGGTTATAATGCAGTTTCCTTGTTGACCCCCCCCCAATCCATCCCTCCACCCAGCACGCCTACGCACTGGAGCTTCTACATGATCAGCTGTATGAGGGGGCCAAAGCTCTGGATGTTGGCTCCGGCAGTGGAATCCTGTCCGTCTGCTTTGCACGAATGGTGAGCCACACACATGACGGGTAAACGCATACAACTTCTCTTTGGTGGCTTTCTGATATAATAACACTGCTCGCTTTTAATTAGCTTGCCAACCAGTCAACATAAAATATGTCTAATGTTGTGAAATTCTTTGTGCATGAACTGAATACCATCCCTACCCTCCCACACTTTGCAGGTAGGTCCTAAAGGAAAAGTTATAGGAATTGATCACATCAAAGAGCTGGTAGATGATTCTATAAACAATGTGAAGAAAGATGACCCCAGTTTGATAACATCGGGCCGAGTCAAGCTAATAGGTAAGATGTCACTGATTGACAGATTACAGGCTTTTTGTGCATTCTTTTGTTCTATTGTGACACAATTTTAGAGTTTGCTTGTGTGGCACAAATTGCAGCTGACTGTTGGTTTTAAAGCCAGGGACAGTGTGATGCTTGTTAGACCTTTCTGTCCTCTCAGTGGGGAACTAAAAACACAGTTGCTCAGTAGACAGGATAGTGCAGTTCTAAATAATTGAGCAGCAAGTCCCGACTTTCACCCGCTCTGCAGTGGGGTGGTAGGGCTGAAACTACTGCTGAATTGCTGAACTGCTGAAACTAGTGTGGGTGTGTTAATGTATCTATTTTTTGTTTCGTAACTGAACTTTTATTTAAGAAAATTAATTCCAGTTTTTACCCTTATAGTAAGTATATTAATAGTTGCTGGATACTGCTACATATACACATATACATATATAAAAATAAATACACCTAAATTACTCATAACAGTACAATAAAAGACAACACCACAGAGTAACACTACATAAAAGATGGTCCGCATCAGCTTCAGCTTATTGCATCCACCTTTGTACAATACACAACCTATTCGATGTCAAAAAGTAACAGGAAAAGGAGAGCTGCTGTGGTTTTTTGGCAGATGTAAGAAATTTTAAGACATTGTGTTTCAGTGCTTAATCTGTGATAGGAAACTAGATACAAACCTAGAAATATTACACATAACTGATACAGTGTCAAAGTGCTGAGATGTAATTCTGTCATTAGCCACCTATGTATAGTATTTGTCCTTATTTGAGGTATTTTTTACATCTAAATAATTGAAAACAGAATTAAAAGACTTGTCAGTAATGAGCACAGCCATGTTTAAATGTTTAACCGACAGCTTGACGAGGACATCCATCCATGTGTTGTTTGTGGCAGGCTGTAAGTGATATCCCGTGTGTTTCAGTGGGAGACGGGCGAATGGGTCACGAGGAGGAGGCGCCTTATGATGCCATCCATGTTGGCGCGGCAGCACCCACTGTCCCCCAAGCTGTGAGTCTCTCTGAATACTGATGACCAAGGTCACATTGTTCCAATTCACTTCAAAACGAGGAATTTAAATTACTGACTTTGCACAACACGGCAGTTAAACTAGCTTGAAATAGCAACGCGGGAATGTTCTCCTCAGCCATCCTCCTCGTTTGTGTCTCCGTGCTCTTGACCTGCTACATTCACCTCGTTTCTCTCCCAGCTCCTGGACCAGTTGAAGCCCGGCGGCCGGCTGATTCTCCCCGTCGGCCCGGCGGGAGGAAACCAGATGTTGGAGCAGTACGACAAGATGGAGGACGGCAGCACCAAAATGAAGCCCTTGATGGGGGTGATTTATGTGCCTTTAACAGACAGAGACAAGCAGTGGTCCAGGTGGAAGTGACTTCCTTCTCCCCCCTTCTTCCCCTCTCTCCTTCTCACAGTGGCAAAGGTGAAATGGTGTGGCTTGGAGCAGGATATGGATCACAAAGGGGCTGCGTTTTGCTGCTTGTTGACATTTTTTGCTTCTTCCATACCATACCAACTGGCTGCATGTTTCCTTCCTCTTTTTTAACACCATGGTCCTAAATTGGTGCCTAGCTAATGAAATTAGTCTCTCTGTGACCAAAACACGAAACAATAAACTGAAATAGCAGCAGTGTGAAGGCAAATGCTTGGTTTTCAGAGCATGGCTACTTAATTTGAATGATCATAAGACATTAAGCCCTAATTGCCTGACTATTCTCTTTGATCTTCTACTCTGTGAGATGTAGAAAAAAATGGATTTTATTGTGGTGACAGATCTTAATATTTTGCATGTCAATGATTCTAACTCCTTGTGTTTGCATGACAGGGGTACGGTTTCTTGAATGCTGCTCCTCTTCTCCTCTTCTCTGACATTCGATTTGTGTTTCTCACAGGGATGAACTTTGAAGAGGAAGACCGTCCATAATCCACCTTTAAGTTTGTACCTGGAGAAAACTCGGATGGGGTCAAACAGCTCTTGACATTTTTGTTCAAAGCATAACAAAACATGCTCTTTTTTGTTTTAAGTTTAACGATGGACTAGAGTATCACACTGATGACAGCCCAGAAAAGGCTGGGAAGAAAGACTGCTTGAAGCTCAGCACAGAAATATCTGGAGAGGGCGTTTTGTTTTTCTTTTCAGGCCTGCATCTTTTTGGTTATGTTTTCTTTTTAACTGCTGGATTTTAGGTTTGATTTTTTTTTCGTGGTTTCATCATTTGAATTACAGTCAGCCATTTTTACATTATTACATTTCAGCAGCATCAACGCTGAATGTAGGAGGAACGCCGGACAGCGACGAGGAAAGCCTTTTAGATTATTCACCTAGCTACAGTGTGTGTGTGTGGGTCATCTTAACTGTAGACTTCACTGCTAACATATGAGCTTTCTTCCCTTGCCCGCAGTATTAGGAACACACACACACACACAGGCAACACAATGGCTGATATAACCCACACATCCTGTTTGGTGTGCAGCACTCTTTAGGTCATTCTACACATAGAATAAGCAGCGCATTGGATCATACTGAACATAACTCCGAAGAGAGCGGAGCACGAATAACACCGACACACGTGCACATGCAGGGCTGTGCTTTCCACTTGGTGATGTGTTGCTTTCTGCCGCTGGTTTTTCCATTAACAATTTGTGCAGGCTCTTCTGGTGACTGATGCTAAATGAGATAGTCACTGCTTTGCCAAAATAAACTCCAACAATTTAAAGCAAATGAATGTCTGTTTTCTTGAGAAACAAAAAAACAAAAAAACACATCAAATTAAAAAAAAAGCATATTTTATTTTGGGTGATCTAAGTGATGGATGATGATCTGGCTTTCACAGTTTACAGAATGGCATATGAAAATAAAGAGATGCTTATGTTTTTGTCTGCGTTTTCTTATTGAATCATATGTGTGCAGGCTGCAACCTGAAGTCGAACTGAGGTCCAGATACCATCAGCACAACCACACACTCCTTAGAAATATATAACTAAACACCAAAAATAGTTTGATAACAAAATAATGCAGTTTTGTGAGTCGTTGACACCAGTATTTTTTGATATATAATAAACTTTAATATCTCACATGAAGACAGCACTTAGAAAGAATACATCTGCGTAAATACAGTTTCATACTCCACAAATGTTTGCGTGAGAAAGAAAGATATGCAACAGACTCAGGCAGGAGTGGGTTCAACTTACTATGGCTTTATTCTGGGATACTGAAAGACTAACTTTAACAACAGGCACTCCAAAGTATTTAAGTTCTGCCCTCAGTTTAGTTCGGGTAAAATCTACAGCATGGTAGATCAGCGCCATCCAGTGGCAGAAATACAACATTTTTATGCAGCACTAGTCAGGAAAATGAATAAATAAAATAAATATCAAAGCAACCAATTTCAGGGATGAAAATTATTTTAATAAAAGGGACTTAAGGTATATCCCAGAAATCAATGGGGGAATACAGACCAGTATATCAGCATCTAAGTAAGAATGTTGATAATTCCTCAGGGATTCACAATCAGATTTTGTTAAGACAACATAAGCATGAATTCACGAGCATCTATGTCATTGGTTTTGATGACAGCGTCTATCAGCAGCAGTTTTATCAATCAGAGGGGTTCAGTGTGAGAAACTTTCATGATAGGTGAGAGTTGGGATGTTTCCAGCTTGAAGTGAGGACAAATTAGAGACAAGAAATGCAGAGTGCAAGTTTAAGAAGTCCTGGCTCAGGCTCTGATGATGACACCCTCTCCGAGTCTCTTTGTCAGATATCTGCGCTCTTCTATTTGCTGCCCCTGATTGATTGGCTACAGGTACATGCCGTTGATGAGGTAATCAGACTCCTCCGTGGTGAGGGCTCGGGCTTTCTTCAGCTTGTGACGAACGAGTCTGAGACGACAGCCGATCATGAGCAGAAGCAGGGCGGTGATGATTAGTCCGAGAGCCAGAGGAAGGATTGCACCTGGAGGAGGAGGAAGCAGAGGCCGAAAACACAGAACATTACTCATAAACCATGAAAGGAACAAGAGACACAGAGACAGAGACACAGACGCTGGGTCTCACCTGACTCTGGGACTGGATGTCCTCCCATCACTGGAAATGGTTTTGAGACCGGGACGTCGCTCTCTGCTTGTTTCTGGGAGACTTTAGGGGCAGCTATAACAACAGGTACAAATGCAGTTTAGTTTATGAAGCAGTCAGCTGTTCGACGCTTTTCTCCCGTTTAAGAAAAATTACCTATTTCAGTCTGTCTGGTGATGGGAGGGGCCACAGTTGCTGGTTTGAAAGCCGGACCTGAAAGATGTTTCCATTATTTGTAAAATGTATAGTAGTTTACGTTGCAGTTACAAAATTAGTATAAAACAAAAGGGCAAAAAGCTAATTCTCACTTTTTTGTATGCATTCACTGACACAGTCTGATTCCTGGAGGAAATTGTTATGGTTGCCCTGGCAACCACCATACAGAAAGTGTTTGCATTCTCCTGCGTTTTGGTCATAGTACCAGCGTGGGAAGGTGCCTTTACAGGGTCCTACGACTGGAGCTGCAGCACACGGATCTACAGGTAGAGAGAGAACGGTTTACCTTTACCTTGTTTCACATTTGACATCATGGAAACATGCAAACTTACCCCCTCGTGTACAAGCACATAGGGACAACTGGTGTAGCATAGCTCCAAAACAATTAGTGGATTATCTGATAAGTTGATTGCAAAAATGTTATCCTACAACAATTTGGATGAATTATTTGTCATTTAAGTAATTTATCCAACAAAAATGCCAAACATTCAGTGATCTCAGCTTCTCAAATGTGAGGATTTTCTCTGTTTGAAAATTAAAATGCTTGGTTGCTGGGCTGCTGGTTGGAAAAACAAGCAATATGAGGGCGTCATCTTAGGCTCTGGGGGATTGTGACAAGCATTATCAACTATTTTCTGACATTTTATTGACTAATGAGGGATTAATCAGCGATAAAAACAATCCTTACTTTCAGTGATAGAAGATTAACTACATTACCCACAATAAACAGAGTTCACCAAGACAACAATGTACAAAATATATCTGGTGCTATTCCCTTTGACCTCTCCTCTCTCTGCTATACAATGGGGACTAAATTTGCCAAGCATGTGAACATGGGCCTGAGCATTTGTGAAATGAAGAAAAGACTCCTGAGAATACACCTCACCCTAGTAATACATATGGCAAACAGCAATGGTGGAAGTGTTTGCCTGATTCAGGGATCAGATGGCGGAGGGGACAGAGGTGCTTTGTTCCTGTACTCAGAGAATATGCAGCACGGAGCTGCTTTCCCAGGGAATGCAGAGTGGCCCTGTGGCTTTGCCAGCATTTTCAGCTCTGTGCTATGACTCAATGGCTGCCTACAGGGGCTCCATCTGCTTCTCTGTCCAGACACGCACTAAAACCATCTCTGCCACTTTACAAAGGGCTACTGCACTAAAGACACAGTGATGGAGGATCACACTGCTAGTGCACATTTGAACAGGTGCTGCTAAAGTAAAAAAATTCTGGTAGATTCTCATCCAACCATGTATTCCCACCCTACTATGTTTTGTGTTATCACACACAGCAACATTTTCAGGTCTCTTGTTGCAGTTATTCGAGATAAAATGTGTTTAAAGACATAAACACTTGCATTGACTGACAGAAGCCTTCTGTTGACTGGGACTTTGTTGAGTAACAGTGCTGTCCTGAAGTGGTACGATGCTCTCTATGGTCTTCCTGGGTCCATTCTGGAGCATGGAGCCATCCTCAGCCTCCTCTGTCTGAGCTCCAGATCGATGAGGGCTGGGTAGGTCGACAGGGTGGGTGACTGACTTCCTGCTGCTGTCGACTACAGTAATCACAGAAAAACAGATGGATGGTGGGTGGATCTGAATGCTTTTGTGTATTTTTTCTTCTTTCTTGCCCTTTAAGCGTGTTTCCTTTAACTGATTCTGATAATACCAGATATTATAAAAGACAGTGCTTACACCATCAAAAAAAAAACAAAAACAAACAAGCCAAGCATTTCTGAACAGGAAATGTTTCTCACAGTTTGGGCAGAAGTCTTCATCAGAGCGATCTGGACAGTGTTGCTTCCCATCACAAGCATAGGTGATGTCAATACAGCAACCGTCATCACACTTGAACTGGTAGTTTGAACAGTGACCTGTGCACACTGCGGACACAGAAAAGTATAACTACACATCCGGCCACCACAAAAGCTCAGCTTCAGCAACACCTTCATTTGGGTTTAAATATGAACCTTGGGAGAATCAGTACATCACAAAGGAGCTAAAAACAAAACACACACACACATCAAAGATACATGTTTTGGTGAGTACATCACCTTCTGCTTGGTGTTTTGGTGCCAGCACAGTGACGGAGACGTTGTCGGAGCTCTTCTGGCCCGATATGTCCGTGACTGTCATCTGGAAAGTGTACACACCCTCCTGGAGACCACTTATCTTCAAAAGCCCTGGATGGGTCGCCTTCAACACACATACAAAAAGAGTCTAAGGATGGACAACAGTTCTGCTATCAGATTTGAATAAACTCTATGAGCAAAGACCCACGTTTCTGAAAGCCTCTATTGTTTTATATCTCTTAAATGTAGGACAGAGTTTAGCAGTAGGCTAACATCTGTACCCACACGAGTTCAGTGGAGCTAAGAGGAATTTTCTTTGTGGTTCTCAATGCATTAAAAAAATGACTTTTGAGGATACACTGTGAGCCTGGGGGTTAGGGTGCTGACCATGAACTGCATCATCCCTTGTTCGCGTCCGGCTGGAAACATTTCTTGCATGTCATTCGTCAGTTCTGTCTCTGCCTTCATTTTCTGTCATATGTCTATTGTCTGATTAATAAAGGTCTAAAATACACAAATAACAAAAGATAAATATAAATACTCAAATAATTACACTATAAATATGTATGAAATGCTCAATTTTATCATGTAAATACTTGAAAAATTGAAACGCTTCATCACTTTGATGCAGTAATGATATCAACATCCAATACGCCATAACACAGTCCTGATTACCTGGTACACCTTGTGGTGTTTAAGGGATATTTACAAGTCTCTGACAGCAGACACATTGGACAGTATACATTGTCATATCAGCCACCCCTACTCTAAAGATAGCAACATATCTTTCCGCAAAAAATGCCTCAGTTACTCAGAATAATCCACAGGCCTCGCTGTCAAGTGTTTTCAATGGGAACTATTTTCTGTTGAAGGTAGGAAATGGTGAAAACTGACCATACATGAAAGTGTTGGAAGTTTCCCATGTCACTTCTAAAACCGTGAACAGAGGGCAGGCTCCAAGGCAGGTTTGTGCATAAAAACTCTTTTTCTCTTTTGATACAGTAGGGTATTATGGAGCTCTGGACACAAGCCACTCTGTTGACTTAAATGCGACAACTAATGCAAACACACACATGTAATTTGACTCTGATGCCTGTGACCATTTATACTGCAAATGCAAATGTTAGAATCATCTGATTCCAAAATGAGAGAATACCAAAGCCTCTTTTCCTCTGGAGTTTTAGCAACGTTCACAAGAAATTCAATTAAGTGGAGTGAGCTAGAGCAATCCACTGTCAGTGAGTTACAGGCTTTATTTCTCACACGGAGCACCCAAATTAAACTGTGTATGGTCAATATGCTGCAAAGTGGCTTGGCTATTCGTATTAACTGAATATAATACTATGTGACGTAAACACTGACCTTCATATTGATGGCTGTAGCCCCTTTAACAAGAGTCCATTCATAGTGGCTGATCCCATGGTCATCCACACTGTCCCGGCCATCCAGGACGGCCCAGTCTGTGGGCAACTGGATCACCACATCCTGCCCAGCGTCACTGCGAGGAGGCTCATCCACCTCTGCAAACAGGAAACCCTCAGTTATATGTGGTATACAGTGGGTTAAGACATTCAGAAAGGTTATTAAAAATAGAGATATCTTTACATTTGATTAAAAGATTGTACTTATTTAATGCTGTGATTGCTGATTATTTTATTTTGATTAATTGTTTAGTCAATAAATTGCCAGAAAATAGTGAAAAAATACCAAACAATTTCCCTTTCAATTGAGATTTAGAAAATGATGATTTCATTATCAAAACAGTTTGTGGGTAATTTCTGTAACTGCACAATCCACTGTCCACTCTGCCTGTTTGGATGGAAATCACTAGTAAAACAAATAAAAGAGATAACTGTTGTCATACAAACACCTGCTGCTGGTCTCAGTGCCCTGGTCTAATTTTGCAAGACCAAAACCTAAAAAGCAAATCATTAACCCACGCTGCCTGTTTTATCAAGATAAGCAGCAGTTTTTAGTGGCTAACCCTAAAGTGCTGAGCTCTACGGAAGTGTTAGAAAACTGATACGTTTCTATTATTGCATAAACCTTTCCAATATGGTTGTGCACAATAAATAAAGGCACATCAGTCATCCCTTTTTCATTGCTGTTTTGTTTACTGCATAAGAAGAGTAGCATTCTACTGAATAATTAAGTAACATTTCCAGTAACCATCATAAGTCACTCACAGATCCCTGCTGTGCTTGTTCATCTTCATTCATTTTCACTCACAAACAAATGTTAAGTCATTTTTATTCTGTAGTTCTTCATGTTAGTTCAGCAAAAAGAAAAAAAACCCTTTACATAACATTTGAAAATTCTCCTTTCTTAGTTGTATTTCAATTTGATCAGTAGCTTTAATTATTGAACCACTGGTTAAAATGTTACCTATGACAAGGTAACCAGAATAAAACCTTTACTTTGTGCCCATTATAAAATCGGAGAATCCTTTGCTTGTTTCAGCAATGTAACTGGATTTTTGTTAAGTCGTTGTCAGTTATAATTAACAAGTTAATAGCAAACCAGCATGTTTACCTGGTTATTAAATACTTGTTCACTGGTTAAGTAAGCTTCAACTAGTGAACCATACAACAGATTGTTAACTGCAAGGGTAAACATGGACCCTGTGTATTTTTTAATAATCTTAACCTAAGATGAACAGTAGGTTAGGCATTCAGACACAGAGTCATTTGCCTAATAATGATATGATATCATGATGATATCATGGACGAATCATTTTATGATTCATGGTCTCAGGTCGTGTTGTTACCAGCAGCATCTCCCACCTTGTGCATCACCCTCATCAGGGAGCCCTTCCCCCGGCCTCCTGGCTGAACCGCTGGATGAAACAGGGAGGTGTCCCTGCGTTGTGTTGGGAGTCCGGCTGTATGTGGTGAAGCCTTGCTGTGGAGCGAAGGAGCAGACATTTTTGTTCCTGTAGGTGCAGTTGAACAGGTAGCATCGGAGGCTGTCCCCGGGCTGCCTCAGGTCCTCCTGGACCAGCGCCACGGTGCAGTGAGGCTGGGAGCAGCAGGCGTGCAGGCAGTCCTTCCAGCTGTACACCCTCTCCGGCACCAGCAGGAAGGTGGCCCCTTGCTCCACAGAGGCCCTAGCCCGGATGATGCGCTCCCCAACGGCGTCGAAGTCGCCCACACAGGAGTCAATCACATCGCTTGCCCTGTACGCCTGGTCCTGCTGGAGCGTCTTGCGGAACTCCTCCAGCAGCTCCTCCACCCCTGATATCTTAGATTTAAGGTCCGATATCGGAGAAGAACGAGTGAAGGCAGGTTGAACCGTCAACAACAACAACACAACACAAGCGAGCAGCAGCCAGGGATGCTTAAGCAGAGCCATGTTGTTCACGCAGCTAAACGGCGTCTCCTTCTGCCTCCGGCTGGTCTCCGACGCATGAGGCTGCTTACCAGCAGAGGATGGCCTTCCTACATGAAAATAATATCTCCGCAAATGGCGAATTTTAAACACAGTATTTTACAGAAAAATCGTTGCCAGATACTGTGCGAAGGAGCTAACGGTTAGTCCTCTGACGATGCTAAAAAGTGTCGTTGTCATGGTGAGGGGGAGACGGCCGCGAGACGAGAACGTTCGGGTGCTATGGCTCAGAATCCACTGACGTCACCGATATGAATAAATATGGCAGGCAGGAAGCAGCACACCTGTACCTCAGACAACTACACTATTACATCTCTACCAATGGGATTTCTGTACAGAAGAAAACACAATTAAATATTTATTCATGAATACCGATTTAGCCTACAATAGTAGCTATTCTACATTATGGAGACAAGAAGCAGAAACCACACAGGACTATTAAACTTACTAGATTTATACTCTTTATTCTTTACTAATGTATATCTTACTTACTTGTCTCTTACAAATGACAAAATGGATGTCTGATTGTAATTTTCATGTCACCCTTGTTGTGTGTGACAGTGGTCTAAACAAACACGCAACAAGCAAACCTTTAGCTCTGTTGATCTCTCTTTTGCTTACTGGTGTTTGCTTTCCTTAAAAGGCCCATTATAGCCTGCAGTCATTTGAACAGCAGCACAAGTTAGACTACAACGGAACATTTTTTTTATATCACTTTATGTGATCTATTTACTTTTTCTGTAGCCCTAAAGTCTTTGTTTTTTATTGTCCTGTAATATTTTCAGGCACTTACTTATATTAAGATGTAATTAGGTATGTGTGTGTGTGCATTTGTCTGCCTGTATCTGTATGTTTTTTTAGTTTTACAGTGGAAAGCTCCTTTAATTGCATCTGTTTTAGATTGTGCTACAAACAAACCAGTAGGTTGTGTGTTAGCCTATTATGTAAGTAATGCTGATGCAAAAACTACAATATTTGTTTCACAGTTTCAAGATGAAAAGTTTTATTTAACAATATGACACAAAAATCTTGAATCATTATAGATATGAAACAAAACAGACACACTGCTCATGATTAGTTTCCCCCGGTTTCTGACATCATGTTTTAAAATAATTTAAAAAAAAGTCAAGGCTCTTCCATGTGAAATTTGTTTAGCATTTGATATTTCATAACAACATACATGTGATTGATATCTACACAAGCAAGATAAACAC
Organism: Seriola aureovittata; assembly: GCF_021018895.1. NCBI lineage: Eukaryota > Metazoa > Chordata > Actinopteri > Carangiformes > Carangidae > Seriola > Seriola aureovittata. The sequence goes on along the minus strand of NC_079382.1, from coordinate 18,608,792 downwards.
AATTTTGTCAGTGTACAAGAACAAAAACAGAGCAAATGATCCAATGTAATATCAATTACTAACTGAATATTATCTCCTTTGATTTTTGACACTACGAGATACAATAATATCCAATTTATGTTTCACATGTTCATCATAGACTCGCTCCAGTCCACATGGAGATTTGACAATGTTTAACAATATATTTTTAAAGTACATAAATGTTGTTCACATATAATTTTATAACACAATATTTACATGTTTGTGAAAAATAAAAATGTAGATTCCTATCAAAAAAGGAAATGTGAAAAAAAAAACATCCACAATTCAAATAAGTCTCAGTACTGATAAAAAAAAAAGAAAAAAAAAGAAATTAAAGAGGGCATGCATTGACATCCTTCAGATTACCATAACAATTAAATTAAAAATCAATTTAAATAAAGTAGTGACTAGATGCCTATGATAAAAATATTAGTACAGATGAATTCGAATGTAGTATTTTGTATCTCAGGCTTATATTAGAAAAAAGTCAGTCTCCAGCTTTGTAAACGTGACATCTCGTAAAGACGGGAGAAAAATGTTTTGACAGTTTTCAAGGTTTGAATGATAGATTTTCCACCAAAATTATCATTTTCAAACGCACCTGTAACAAAAACGCAGCGCCATGTCCATCAGGCATAACAAAACTAGTGGCACTTCTTAGTAATTGTTGCTTTCACAATGACCTCATATCCAAAATCCTTGTTTCATAATTATAAAACACTACAAGAACAACGGTCAGGGAGTTTTGTTGTATGAATTGACAGCTGCTCTGCACACATGGTGAACACAGGTTCTTCTCCTAAAAGTCTTGCTCTTATAAATTCTGAGGTAAAGAGGAGAATACTGAGTTAATGGGACAAAGGTCCTGGCTTCTCTGAGTGGTTGTCGCCACTTAAGGCCTCAGGTTGGCTTCTGCCTGTAGTCTGTGATGGCCTTCCATAGTTTACACAGGATCCCACCTCTGACAAGAAACAGTGAAAAGACTGTTAGGTTACAATATACAGCACAATACAGTATTTTGCAGATTGTATGTACATAAATTATCCTGTATGTCCTATAACTCGGTTTTCCAAGAACTGAAGAAAGGCTTTTTTTTTTGCCGCCCACAATTCCCCTTTCTAACATTTCATTACTTTTGACTGTTTTTTCTTGTCCTGAGAGTCAGGCAGTGCGTAGTATGAGACAATGAGCTTCCTGGCTACTGTCGCTAACTGTACTAACAGTGCTTGCTATACAGTAGGTCTCCACAAAAAATGATTTAACAGCCTTGTCTGCATGCCGTCACCACTCTCACCTCTATAAATGTGGGGCTTGTACTGCTGTTTACCACCATCCTTTTTTATACTGTGGGATGCCAAAAGCAGAAATGAACATATCCTGCACATATAGTAATGGCTATAATGGCTCAATATTGGTTGTTGACTCTTTTCACTCTTATGTGAACATGACACAATATGAGCTGAGAAGATGCCACAGATGGGAGAAATTTAAAACAGTCAGCTAAGAAGCAGGTTTACAGATGTGATGTGATCAGCTTGATCAATTAACCACAGCTCTGCCAACCCTACCTGAACCTAAACTTCACAATTAGTGCGACCTCCTGAGCAGAGCCACATAAAGGCTGTGAGAACTACATCCAGAACCAAATCTGTGCCACCTGTGAAAACACTTTCAGAGCTTGTGAGCACAGTTTAGCTACCTGCTAAATCCTGAGAAAGTGCAAACTTTGCCTTTGCAAACCTAAAGTAAGAACCGGAAAATACATCAATACAAACTCTACCATTATGCACAGACTTCTGTGGGCATTCGGGACAATTAGCGTGCTACAGATGGAAGTGTCATCATGTATTTTTGTAACTAAATAAACACAGAAGTGAATCATCTTAAAAAGAGTAAAATAAAAAAGACGGATGTACTACCTCAGTCTTAAACTCTTCAGATCGTCTCTTGTTACATCATGGAGGATGTCGTTCAACGTATACTCCTCATTCAGTATCTAAGGAGTCAGAGTGGATAAAATGAGATCAATACATTCTTCCTCAGTCTTAACTGTTCATTTCCCACAATATGATGAAATGCCTGAGAAGCTTTGGGTAAAGCTCTGATTGAAGACAAATCATGATGGCACAAACGGCAAGTCACTATGTTAATATAAACATACATACTTTTCTTGTACCTAAATAAACTCTGTAACAGATTCATGGCAAATCCAAGAAAACTTCATTCTTACATGAACAGTGTTAATGCAGTTGAAAAAATGGCAAATGATAAATGAGCCACATGACAACAACTGACAAAATGATTGAATAATAAAGCACGCAGTAGTCATGGTCCAGCTCCAGAAGATAAAAGCAGGGACTCACTCTTTCTATGGAGTCCTGGTCAGCACCGTAAAGCCTCAGCCAGCTGGTCAGCTCCGAGTCTTCATGTCTGTCTGGAGTCTGACTCGTCCCTCCCTCCGTGGGTGACGTGGGGACGTCTGCCAGAGAAGGGAGTGAACAAATTCCCTCAGTGCACCGGAGCTCAATCAGCTGACATTTCCACAAAGAAAAACTGTGCTGCATCATCACAGAAGCCAAAATCATCTATTCATTCACTGAGTTCATAGCTACCGTATACAGCACTGCACATGTCAGAGTGATTCATTTTATAACTTTGCTTATTCAATATCTTTTTTTCCTATGCCATGCAAATTAAGGTAATAATCAATACTTAAAGCCCAACCAATATAGTATGCTGTATATACACATTGTAATAATATTGACTCACAAATAGTGAAATAGATAAATAAAAGTAAAATATACTTTGTATGTTGGCAGATATGCAAAACAAAACTGCATCTATTATCACATGTAGTATGAGGAAAAATATCAAAGGAAAGTAAGTTATACTCCAAAATTAAAACTGGGCCGTCCTCTACATATAAAACATTTGAATGATCATAACAAAATGTAAAGAACAACAACGATAATAATAAAAAAATCATAAAAATCAAAATCGGCAGGCTGTATTTTTGCATATATTTTCATGTATTATATAAACTTCATAATTGAACTTTAACATGTTTTGTTCAAGTTGTGGATTTATTTATAGTTATAATTCATGACAATGTCATTTCCAGTCAATTTTACTGTTCAAAACATATTGTTATGTAACACTGCATTGTGCACTGTACATAATGTTTATCATGACTCTTTACTGACTGAATGTAAGTAAATCCCACCAAAAAGGCTTGTGTTAAAAGCTAATATCTGATGATATAATGTTTCTGTTGATATGCAGTAATTCTCAGATATTGATATTGGGCTCAAAGGTCCAATTTGGACACACAAGCAAATAAAAATGGCAGCACATATAAAGATCTTTTGAGAGGCTGCTATCATTTCTTCAATAGCAATATCATCAAATCAGCAAGTCAGGATGCATTTGATAAAAAAAAAGAAAGAAGAAGTTCTGTTCATGTGCGCTGTTGTTACAACAACTTCTATAAATTACTTAGTGAGCTGAAGGGAAAACAGTCTGATGCAACCTTGGTGAATGTTTGAATGTTTCTTTGCGCTTTCATGCATTCTACAGCAGCTGCTGTACAAGTGAGGCTAGTATAACCTACAGTCAGTGTTAAAATGAAATCAGAGTACAGACCTGCGGGCTCAGATCGCAGCCTCAGTAGTCTGATCTCCTGCTCTCTCTCTTCCAGCACTAGTTGCAGGATGGCCTGATACTCTCTCTCCTTCTCCAGCAGCTGTTCCAGCAGCCTGGAGTCAAACAGGTCGCAGGAAACACAGCAGGAGTTTTTATTTCACAGACTATTATCAGAAATGAATAGATAATAACACATCTAATGGTTTATCTATCCGATTACAGTAGACGTTCATGCCTACCTGTTGGTCTCCAGCTTCATCCTGCCCAGCTCCATGCTCACAGAGCGCTGTGCATTGTGGGACTCGTGTGAGACGGTGGAGCTGAGCGTGCTGACTCCCGACGTGGCCACGGTGTCGTCGTGGGCGGCGATGGGAGGAGCCCGGCTCTGGTGGGCGGAGTTTCCCTCCGGCTCAGTGTCGTCGTCGACGTCCTCCTGATCGGCCGGGTCACTTTCTGAGGCCAGACTGAAGTGAGGCCGCAGCTCTGAACACACACAAGACACAATGATGATCAACAGGACGGACAGGATGCACTTTGTTTGATTTATTTGTTATGTATGGAAAATACCATTGATTCTGATGCTGCACTAAGATCAGATTCCTGACAAGTAATCATAAATATATCTTAAAAGTAGGTTTAGAACTGAAAAGATTAAAGTTGATTAGTCGATCAATAAGAATATTTAGACCAATTTCGATCATTCATGAACTGTTTCGATTGATTATGGAGTCAGTTCCAGCTTCTGATGTGAGGATTTGCTGCTTTCCTCTGTTTATATTATTATTATTATAGCACTCTGCTCGAGACACTACCTGGCACCAGGATTGTGATGGCGGTCTGCACAGCTTTGCGGATGATGTTGTCCAGAGCAAACATCCAGTGAGGCTTGATGTTGTGGTTTCGCAGCACTTTGTTTACCTGGAAATGTGAAAGGTTCAACAGTCAGAAAGAAAGTTATACTGTATTCTAATACTGAATACATTTCAAATAATTGCAAAATATAGTTTATTGTTCTTTCTTATTCTCATTATCCTCTGCTACACTGACCAGAAGGCATCTTTAAAGCACCATTCTACTGTATGTTTGCACAACTTTTAAGATATTTCAGTCAATTATTGAATTTTATAACTTGTGCTCTATAAACCAAACTATGAATCTTCCCGGCTGCATGAATTTCTCCCTCCTCTACTCTACATTGTTTTCACTGATGACCAACAGGAGGCATCAGAGCTTCATCCTCTAACAGGATTATGCAATACCTCTTCCTCATACAAAAACAACCACTTGCTCTAGTGCAATATCATCTGCACAATTGCATCTCTGAAGGGGAAGAGCAGAACAGCCTTTTTATACGATGTGCAATTACTCCTGACAGACCCCCACCTTTTTACTGCCTCACTTAAAGGTTACAAGTATTTCACAGTTAGCTGTCAGATCACTGTGCAGGAGGAGCAGCAACACGACAGCACTGCTGCCGTCTGCAGCTCATGCAAAATGACAACAATTATCCTGAAATGTTCGGAGCCCATGGTCTGTGCAGAGGCTAGGAGCACCTCTGCCTACAGATAGGGGGATTGATAATAGACGGAAAATTACATGTTACAGGTGCAGGAGAAGAGAATCTCAGCAAATAAAGCTTCAAAACAACAGTTTGGGTTTTGTCGCTGCTGCAGTTTTAAATGTGAGCCTCCGATAAAGTGATGCAAGAAGCAGAGAGATGTGGAGTATTTTGGGTTTGGGTTGTTTTAGTTTGATTGATAACATTTTGATCAATAATTCATTAACCCAGTAGGATGAGATGTGAGATTAAATAAAATAAATACCATGACCTTCTGGCTCTGTGATGTGACGCAGCGTTTTTGTGTGCAGTACTTACAGCGTCCTGGAAGCCAAACAGCACGACCTGCAGCTGACTGATGGCGCTGCTGTCGAAGTCCAGCTCCAGCTTGAGTTGACTCAGCGTGTTGGCGATGATCTTCCTGTCGGCCATGCGCACAAAGTCAGCCAGACTGACCACGAGGGTGGAGATGAGCTGAGGCTTCAGCTTCATTTCCTCAGAGCCCTGGGAGGTGAGAGGGGTGGGAGAGGAAGATGAAGACAGATGAGGTATACAGGAGTTATGAGGGCTTTTATTATTTGACACTGCACATTTCGAGCTCCTCTCATAACCAACCTGTGTGAGGGCCTCCATCAGGTTGGCCACCACCTTGTCCCGGTCCTCTGTGAGGATGTGGTGCAGGGTGGCTCGCCTCTCGCTGTCCTTCCGAAGCATAAAGAACCCTGAATCCTTCTCATCAGGAGATGGAGGGGCACTGTGGTCCTCGAAGTTCTCCACAGGAATACTGAGCAGAAAAGAAAAGAAAACTTTTTGGACTGCCACAACAAAGTTTTATTTTCCACTTATAATGTAGCTCCTACATCATAGTTTTCAAACAAACATGCAAGTAAAACTCAGAATGTATTTAAAACTTGTGTCTTTGCTTTGACATCACTCATTTAGCTGCAGCAAAACAAGCTAAATTCTTCAAAAACTTTAACAGAGAGGCAGCGATGCAGAACCTATGCAATTAAATTTTTCTTTGATTATTTTCTGCCAATTTTAAATAAATGAAAAGAAACAACGGGTATGGCGAACATTTCTCAACTAAACTCTGTGAGGAAAAAGTTATGACTTTATATTTTTATTCATATTTCACTTATTTTGAAATATTTTCAATTGTGTTTCCATTTCAATTTTGTATTTCTATCGTGTTTTATGTGCTGTGTTTCTTTCTGTTTCACTGCTGCACAACCAACTGGGGACGAATAAAGTGATTTATTGATGAAAATGGCTTGTTTTTTAACAGCAAATAAAATAAGGGAAAAATGACTCAAAACAAGCTAAAAAGGTTGGGAACCAGCTCTGCATTGGAGTAAATCAGCGTATTATCATCAATACTGCAGTCAAAACCTAATCAACAAAACAGCATCATGTCAGGAATAAATGTCAGACTTCTACTAAAAGGCCGCTCTGACCCCGTTTACTTGACATTAAAAAAAAATAAAATGCCTGGGCGCCACTTGCTACCTGAGGAAGAGCGACCTGGGCCCCTTGACATCTCTCTCGCTGTAGCACTTGACGCTGGGCTTGAAGATGAAGGGGTTGGTGTTGAGGTCGTTGTCAGGGGAGACGGAGCCGTACTCACTGCTGCTGCTGGTGTCCTCCACCACCACGGGCACCGGCAGAGAGATGCTGCGGAGGTACTCTGAAGACACAAGATGAAATTAAACCTCACCGGTGCTTCATGTATCATTTATACACTAATAATGTGACATATTGCCTTGTAGCACAGAAGGAGATTTTTTCTGTACCGGCTATTCTTCTACCACAAAGAGAGCTAAAGCTTCCAAGACAGTGAAAACTGGATTCTAATGCTTCAAATAGATGCTACTTTATCATCAGGTTTAGCTCTGTCTGATGTATTTGGCAGGAAATGACATTATTATAATCCCTGTTTCATGTAATTTATGAAACAGGGATTATAAAGACATTCAAGAATTTGGAAAGAGGTCATGTTGTGCAACGGAGTTCTTGGAAAGGGCAGAGTCGTGTGAGGGAGGTAACCGCTGGCAGAAGAAAAATGAAAACTGTAGCCTACATGCTCTTGAGGGCAAGCAGATGTTTCTTGGAACTGATGTCCTGTTTATAAAGTAGCCCCTCTAGTGGTAAATATGTGTGAGAGATGAAGTTTAGAGAGTGAAATAACTCACCTGACCCTGGAGACAGAGCTGTGGGAGAAAAACATAAAAAAGCAGTTAATCAAGGACAAAACAGAACATTTCCCTGTACACAGTGACGGACAAGATTTTAAGCTTTTCTATAATCTTTTTGTGCTGGTGCCAGGGCGCATGATGGCATTACTTCTTCAGGGTGAAAACACAACAAGAACTGAGGCTATTCTGAAATCCAAACAATGGAGATTAAAGGTCCCATATTGTATAAAGGGAAATTTCCATGTCTGTTTTGATTATAAAGCAGGTCTAGGTTCTATATTAATACTGTGAAAATATCAAAGTGCTCAGTCCACAGAGAAATGCACGCAGCCTGTATTTAGAAATTGAGCCTTAAAACCTGCATCAGGACTTCTGTAACTCTGAGATGTCACAACACCGCTCTCAACCACGCCCCAAGCCCCGCCCACCTGGACCCACCATCCAACCTTGATTGAGCGGTTTCCTGAAAGCTGCTTTATTTTTATTCAATCACTCAGAAAACAGTCAGCTAATCAGAAGAGAGGCTCGGAGCCTCCTCTCTTCTGATTGGCTCACTGACCTGAGCCCAAGAGAGGAGATGTAAAACTACACTGAGATGGTTTTTGATTCTTAACACTACAAATAAATCTTCTTATGGATCAACGATTCAAATAAAACACAGGAGAAGTGTCAAATATGGAGGTTGCAGATGAACACTTTGTCCATAAGGAGCAGCTGGCAATTATGAACAAACACTCACAACACACATATTTAATTATATTATCGATTACATTACAGTCAGGAAGCTTAGCTACTGAAGATGCAAATAAAGAGTAAAGTAGAAAACATCTCAGCTGCAGAACTGAGCTCCACCTGTGAAGCTGCTCTTGCTCTTCTTCTTGCGGCTGGTGACTGTGAGGAACTCGTCGGTGAGCAGGTCGAAGGCAGTGGCACGACGGTCCGGGTCGGGTTCAAAGCAGCGCAGGATGAACGCTTTGGCCTCCAGCGACATGGACTCCGGGATCTCTGGGTGGATCTTAAACATGCCCACCTGCAGACAAAGTTACACACAGTTCAGTTCAGACTGCAGCCCCCCTGACGAAGTTTCAAATAAAGACCTGAAATCACACGGCTTCTGTGAACTCTCTGAGAAGTCCTGCCCTCAAGGTAAATTATTTAATCAACTGCATGGAGACAGCTTAAGTGAGTGTTTACCCGGTGAACTGTGAGTCTGCGCTTCAGGCCTGACTTTAGCTCGGGTAACGAGCTCAGAGCAGTAACGCTCAAAGTTCAAGCATGAGACTCTCATGACAATAACAACGCTAGAAATTCCTGTCGTAGCTGATAAGGAATGTTGATTTAAGATTAGCAGGGAGATGCCCCTCCCTTGAGACATTCCACAGGGATGAGTGAAGAGTATTGAGATGTTCCACTGTCTGGGGGAAAAGCCTACACACTGTATAAAGTGCAGACACAACATGAGATCCTCTGAAAGATGAAGGGGATTTAATTGCACCTAACATTTGAGAGCAGATCTCAGAATCTGCTTTTATGTTTTGTTTATATTCAGCACAGTAAAACACACGCCCTTTAATTAAATCACACTGTATGGAAAATTCCATGATTCAGTGCGATAATGGCGTTCAGACAACCCTTAAACATATTTACTGCCCTTAATGGGCTACATATGGCTAAGAAGAATATTTCATTGGTGTGTAGCACTTTACATTTCCATCCAAAGCGACCACACTTCAAACAAAGTCAAATGCAGACAGAAACTGGAAAGTGTGAGGTTTCCTCTCAATGAGCTACACACGTTTGTTTGTGTCCAAACAAACACTTGTGCACAGAGTTTCTACTGAGCTCGATCACGTTACAGCACGCAGGTGGCAACACAATGCAGGTGCACAACAGCTGACTCACTGGTTTTTATCTCCATGAAAAGGGGAACTGATAAAAGTGCAGACACAAGGGTTGCTGATTATTTTATTTAATCGCCTCTTTCTCATAAGGTCAGCTGAGGGAAAATAGCCATTTAAAGACAGAGAGCAGCATGAGGCAGTAGATTAACTGACAACGGATTTGAAGTGTCCTTGTAGAAAAAGCCTTGCACAACACACTACATTTGCTTTCAGTACTTTTAATGTGCCATTCTAACTGTGCGTCAGTTTAAGAGTTAATAAACCTAATTGTCTGGTGCCATCATGGAGTCTAAGGGAGAACTGACTAGGCACATATAGTATCTTTAATCATGCAATATGAAGCAATGGGTGAAACACATTGTGGTGGTGTTGGCAATACTTAATTCTAAACCCTTTATTATTACATAATCAAATTTACATACTTAGGTCATAATAGTAAATGAACCTTGAAAAAAAGAACAAAAACAGTTTCTAGCTCTGGGAGTGTGACAGCTAGTCAGCAGGTTAATTTAGTAATTAGTCCTTCAGCAGCCTTGTGCCAGGACAAGTTAGTGGTTAATTCAGTTTCTGTGCACTTGATAATAATGAATCAGATGATCGCGACCCACTTTTGGAGTAGGTGCACACGATAATGGTAAAGCTTTCAGCCGACAAGTTAACATCATCTTAAAAAGTGTGATGACTAGGAAATATTGCGCGTATCAGGGGAGCAATTATCAGCTTTCACACATGAAAATTGACCACATTCTCAGTTCTGTTGAAATGTCAGAGGCACAGCTGTTCATCACCACGGGTGACCAACACTCTCTGGATGAAGTCCCTACAATTGTTATCCATCTCTTCTACACCCTGTTTGTTAAAAATAACAGTTACCCAGTGGGATGATGGGATGCGTAACCACCGGTGTCCCTCACCTTGAACATGGCAGCCTGTGGTTCTCCCAGTTCATAGAAAGGTGGTTTCCCAGTTGCCATTTCTATGATGGTGCATCCGAGAGACCAGATGTCCGCTGGTTTACCGTATCCCCGAGGACCTTTGTCTATAATTTCAGGAGCCATGTACTGTAGTGTGCCTGAAAACAACATAAGAAAAACATACGAAATTCTTAGACAGACCTAGATGAAATGGGGTGTATGCGTTGCAGGCTCTCAGTGTTTCAGCAGGAGTTGTTAAACATACTTTCATTAATAAATTGTTAACGGTGTTAGATTTCGCAAAGGTTGTCATTAAAGGAATAGGTGACTTTTTGGGACAGAAACTCATTTCATTGTCAAACTGTGGATTTGTAACATTTGAACAGACACAGGCTGTTTCCCATTGTTTCAGCCCTTTGTGCTAAGCTAAGCTAACTAGCGTCTGTGTTTTTCTTTCTTTTCTTTCTCTTTTTGTCTGTTCAGCATCAAACTTCGGTCCTTTAATCACCAAGAGCTGTCTCCAGCGGTAGAAAACAAGCCTTTTGTTTTGCTTTTATTTCTGTCACTTCTTTCTCTACTGAAGTTAGCATGCTAACCAGCTAGTCTCGTCACTTTCCGATACTGAGTCACTGTAATGTCCTTGAAGAAGTAGCGCTGCTCAGAGGACGTATTATAACACAACAATGGCTGAAGCTTGGGAAGACTGGAAGGTAAACAGCTGTTAATGCAACGTTAGCTGTGAAGCAATAGCAAAACTTACAAATAGCTCCTTTAATCAGATATCTTTAATCAGATATATCAACCCACAAACCTAAAAAAAAAAAAGTTAGTCATTGACTGAATTACTGTGTCAAAAATGTGCGGTAAAAGCTCGCCGTGAACTTATCTTAATGACATCCGGTCTACATGAGTCTCTGTGCTTCTGGAAAAACAAATGCACTTTTGCTCTCTGTGCATTTTGTAGCTAACTCGCTCTGCATCAGCTCAACATACAAACACTAAAGACGAAATAAGAACTGCAGATAAACCTTCTGATTATGTATTACATGAAAGTGACGTCAACAGCATGTGAAAGAAACTGATGTAAAAGCTAAAAACAGCTTGCATTAGGCCTAATTATACGTTGCCTGTGTCCTGAGGTGATGACACAGTTCTTTCAAATGACCAAGCGGGTTACAAAAGCTTTAACAGGGCTTATGGCCTTGTGTGTGCAACAGCAAATGGCCTCTCTCCCTGTGCCGTCACATAATCACTGCTCAATCCAAAGTAACATTTTCAGCTTCTATTGAAAGGACTCTTTTGTTCTAATAGTAGCCCACTGCCTGCGTATTTAGCTGCTTTTAGAGGCTCGTGTGCTGAGCTAAAAACAGACAGCGACACATTTATAGCCGGTCCGGGCTATAAAAAGGAGTAGCCCAGTTTCCTGAAAGAGCTCCACCTTTCAGGGTAAGTCCCTGTCTGCTCCAATCAGCTGCCAGATGATCCAATGCAAGAGGTCAAACTGAGTTGCGATTGACTGCTGTGGTGGCGGTGGCATCACAGGGGCACCACCCTCCCCGAGCTGACCGCAGACTCACGCCAAGACCCGACGTCTCTGAAAGTTTAGCCCCTTGCTCCTTCATGAAAATGTCTATTTTGGGGGAATTTAGCAGACAAATCCAGCATTGGCTCTGTCAGTCAGAGGGTCAGAGCGTACCTGTGAAGGTCTCCGTGCAGGGGTTGATCCCAGCCAATCTCTTGGATGTGCCAAAATCTGAAATCTTCAGGACACCGCTGTAGGTGTTGATGAGAACATTATCACCCTGCAGATTGAAAAGACAATCCATGAGAACAGACACACCCATTTAGCTGCTTAAATTCCATGACTGTGATGGTATTGAGATAATGTGAGGTGCTCACAAATCCTGCAAAGCGACAAACAGCAAGTTACACAGCACTATTACGTGTGTGTGTGTGTGTGTGTGTGGTGGTGGTGGTGGTGGGGGGGGGGGGGGCTCCCAGCCAAAACAAGGTGATTAACATTTACGTGCTGCTAATGGCGCTTATATGACTGTGTTGTTAAATCAGGTGGACGCTTGGGGAAGACGCTGCTCACCCTAACGACCTGTCTGTGATGGAGGCGTTATCAGTGTTTGTTTGTTTTAACTGAGATAAAACACGGGAGGGGATCCGAAAAAAAAAAAAAGGGAAGTCAGGATTACTATTGTAGCCAAAGAGCTATAAACAAAATGCCAAAATATATTTTATTTATTCTTCTGTACATGTTTTGTGCCGTGTAAAAGTGCCATCATTTACACTTATTTGAAATGTTGTTTTCCATAAAAGATATATTTGTAGTTTTAAGAACTAAAAACCATTTTAATGTGGTTTTAAATCTCCTCTCTCAGGCTTTTATCTGGAGCTCTAGTAACAACAGGCCAGTGAGCCAATCAGAAGAGAGGAGGCTCTCTTCTGATTCCTATTTGATCTGATGAACTCAAGCACAGAATAAGGACCATGGATTTTGTCCACCATCACTTACTGTACACTGCCGGCAACCTAGTGAGGCCAGTATGAAGAGGAGGAGCGGTTACGACCATCACAACGTGTTTCACTGTACACGTTGTTTCAAGACAGACTTGAAAATATGTGAACTGATCCTTTAAAGCAGATCAAGTTTTCCTGTAATGAAATGAGCTTTACGTAAAATTCCTTTGCATTACAAACGTCTAATCTGTCCTAGATGTTCTGCAGTTTGTCCCTCTCCTGCGTTTCTTTTGTTTTTCTTAAAACTGTCATTGTGTTTTTGCAGTGATGCTCCCAGAGATCACCTGTCAGTCACGCAGTGTGGCCACTGGCCAGGACTGACGTCTTTCGTGTTGAGTTTCTGCAGGTAGTTGCACCTCTGCAGCTCTCACTAGTCATGCTTACTTATTATAACAAAATCTTAGCAAATCTCCTCTGCAGCAGCAGCAGCAGCAGCGTGTTATTCCCGGGGAAAGACCTTCAGTACCTGACACAAGAGTGGTGGTAACAGTCAGCGTAAACATTATCATGAAGAAAGTGAAGTCCTTGTAGAATATAAACCAATGGTAATAAATTCTAAGATGGTTCAAGTTTAATAGTCTTTTCCCTCAATTCTCTACACAATCCGTCGGAGCATGACGCAGCAACGATGCCACAAAGATAATACAAAGAATATTAATTGTACAATAACTTGTGTGCAGTTACCTTGATGTCTCTGTGTGCTATCTGGTTGTCGTGCAGGTATTTGAGCCCCTCCAGGATCTGTCGCGTGTAGAAGCCGATGGTGGACTCGTTGTTTTTCAGGGGGCCCCACTTAGACCTCAGCAGTGCCGACAGACTCCCTGCACACAGCGGGACAAAGTACAACAACGATTAATACGCTCACTCTAGACTAGAGATTAGCAGCACGGCACTGATTAGTCTGCAGCTCAGAGTGTCAGTGAGTATGAAGTCTGTATCTTGCTCTCCGTTCGTTTATTTTAGAAAATGCAAACAGCAGTTTAAGTAATGTGATTATTGTTGTGATTTTTTTTTTTTGGGGGGGGGTGACAATAAAATCAAGTTGTGTGTTTTTTATTTGCTTGGTTTCCTCTTTGTAGGAGCATTATCAGCGACAACAGGTGTGTCTCACCTCCAGGGACCTGCTCCATGAAGATCTTGATGAAGCCGTTCTCGCTGATGGAGCCGAGGTACTGGACGATGTTCTTGTGTTTTAAGTGCTTGTGAAGAGCGATCTCCTCGTGGAGCGGCTGAGAGTACCTGCATTTAAGAAGCCAGACAGGAACAATTACACGCTGTATGTAGATGAGGCTTTAAAAAGCACTCGTGTTGGATTTCATGCTGATACAATTATACAGGAGGTTAAATAGTGACAACTACTGAAAGCTAAAAAGTAGACATTATTCCCTTTTTCTCTCTTTATCATCTCTACACTTACAGATCTTTGTGTTTTTGAAGGTTCACTATCAAATTTCCTGTGGAGTCTGTTAAAATGAGCTGAGGGGTTCCAGTTGTATTGGAAGACGTATTAAAATAAATTTCAAAACCATATTCAAAGTACTGAGACTAGACGAAGTGACATTACTTTCTACATTACTGACATAGTGTCTGATGCCCTTCCTGATGCAACCTGGGTTCAGGGGTCGAGCCATGTCCTCCCAAACTACATAACCATTAGAACTAAACTATAACTGGGCATTAACTTAAAATTGCCAAACTCCACAGAAATCTAAATTAAAACCATTAAATGATTCAAATAACAATCAACCAATTTTTTTAATTTTTTTTTTATTAATCGACTGATCATTTGGTCTATACATCAGCAAATCACAAGTTCCCAAACTCAAGGTGATGACTTGAAAAGCCGAAGATATTAAATCGCTCTTATAATAAACCCCTGAAAATATTCACAATTGACCTGCCAGCAGTGAAGTTGTCCATTAAAAATAAATAAATAAACAAGTTAAAATTGTTGTCAGTTCATTTTCAATTATGTTTTCAGCTCAAATTACTAATAATAATAAATAAAAGAAATCTGAACTGACTGATGATCTAAGTGTGTGTTTCTCAGATGAGAAATGGGGAGATGACATCGTAACTCCCCTGTGGCCTTTCCTCAGAGCGACAGGTAGATATGACTACTGACAATGTGTCGAGAGCCAAGAGCCAAAAGACCAAACTAGAAAAACACTGAGGCTGCATCTTGATATCTGATCACAACAGCAGGTACATCTGTTTTGTGAAAGCTGCCTGCCAGCATTTTTTTTTCACGTTCAGCTCTCTGCATGAATCACACTCCCTCTCTCTCCCCTTCTCTCTCTCTCTCTCTCTCTCTCTCTCCCTGTCTTGAGATTTCAATCCTCTTCTGAATTATTTACCCAAATTCTCCACATTCTTGGCAGCCGAGCGCCCCGCTGACTTGCTGATGTGATTAGTGGAACATAATGTGGCAGTGGAATCATCTAGTCTAGTGAGAGAGCCTTGCAATCTGAGATGAGTAGGCAGAACCACGGGGAGACGGGCATTTTGAGGAGAGACGGCGGAGGGAATAAAAGGCGGAGGGGTGGGAGTTCGCCTTCGCAGCTCTCCACTAGCCAGTCACTCAAGCGGATACCAGCGCACTGGAAGCCAGAAACCCACCAGGGACACTGCTGATGTGCGCCTCACACTCTCAGTCGGAGGAAAGCGGCACTTTTCCTAATGACGCTCAACACTAATGCACAACAAGATGAGGCACTAACAGCTCAGACACCTGTTTACATCCGGGCTGTAATTCAATCTGTGCACAGGATGATAAATACAACATGTGCAAGGAAGATGTTAAAATATGTCCTGAGGGGGGATTCACATCAAAAGAGTCAATCCTCTTATTGTGCTCAGTCGATTGCATGGAAATCTGCATATTTGATTACAAAATATCTTGTGTGCAAATATGGCATTTTCCTTTTTTCGCCAGACGGTTAATATAGATATTATGATTCACCAACTGGGGGCCATGAATATTTACAGATAAGTCTTTGTTGTTTGTTGATTAAGTCTTTGTTTTTGGCATTTTGCCTTTATTTGATAGTTGACAGGTTAGAGAGAGAAACAGGAACAAAGATCAGAGAGAGGGACATGATGTTCTCATTAATCACTGGACGCTCAGTATTTCCCTCGTCTTGTTTGTGATATGCACGAGCCCCTGGAAGCACCTGCATGCACTCAACCATGTGGGCGCCGCAATACATATTTCTGCTGCTGCTTTCACGCTGGAGGTGACGTTCAAATATGTGTCGCAATGTGCCAAAAAAGGCAGGAAAGAAGAAGAAGAAGAAGAAAACAGCCATCTGGCAAACATGAATGTAAACAATCCACTTTCTGAAGAAGGAAATTAATCTGTGGTTTTTGATCAGTCTCATTTTCACATTGTGTTGTAAAAATAATCTGAGTTACATAAAGACTGAATTAGTCATAATGATACATGATTTCAACATTTCCTTTTTTAAATATTGTGGTTATTGCAATACCATCAATATTGCGACACCTCTCACATTAATATCTTGAGACTTGAGGCTTGGCATGGACCAACTTGTTGGACAATTAAAATATTTCACCTATTCGTGGTGTTAGATCGACTGTTACAGCGTCATTAAACTAATTAAAACTCGTCCTCTGGGGACCATGAATATCAACACCACATGTCCCTGCAAACAGACCAGCAGGTGTTGAAATACGTCTCTGTGAAACTACAGACTGACTGACTGATCACCACTGTCAGGCCTCACTGCCAGCAATGCAAAAAACGATACGGGAAATGAGTCGTCAATGCGTCTACCTGCATGTACAAGCTCTGTTGGAACATTGTGAAACTTCCAGAATAAATAATAAAAACACACACACACACACGCACACACACACACACACAGTGTCTTTTTTCTCACCTGCTGTCTCTCTCTGGTATTTCTTTGATGGCCAGTCGGACCTGGTTGCTGAGGTCTCGGCCCGCGTACACCACTCCAAACGTGCCTTTTCCCAGAACCACCCTCTCTCCGTGCTCGTCGTACTCATAGTCGTACTGTGGAAACAAGGACAACGAGCATGAAACAGTTGTTTTTAATAGTTAAAGTGATGTACAGTAGGGATTAGTAACACTCCCTATAAAGACCTGCACCACTGTAGGTCTCGGGTATTTGATTACAGATTACAAACACTTACTGTACATTATTAATTAACTGCATTTGGCTGCAACAAATTAAACCTAATCTAACAAACTAATTTGAGCTGCAGTATTTTTTACTGAAGAAAGTAAATGTTTATATAGACAACTGTAATCCTGTAACATTTACAGTATGTACTAACCAAAGTAAAGCACGAGAGATTTGTTTCCTCACATATAAATAAAAAGAAATCAAATTATCAAAAAATTACTGTCAGTATTTTTATCCAAAGAAATATTTTTAAGCCAAACAAAATTATCTGATTTTGATAATTAACTTTAAACAAATGGTCTTTTCATTTTTTAATCCGATTACTTTAAACCTGCTGCATCGATTCCTCAGTAAGAAAGGCACAATTCATGTTCTTTTCCTTTGTGAAACGTGTGATTAATGTTCACAGGAAACACGATGAGGAAGACCTTGGTTTCAGGTTGACAGCTGAGGCTGTAGACTAACTGACAGCGAATCCAGCCTGATCGCTCGTGTGCGGCATCAAATGCGGATATAAAACCACCTCAGAGAGAAACCTGTTAGACATTTGATATGTGCCACGCTGAGTCAAAGTGGGTGCGGCAGTGTTTTGGGTAATTAGCTTTTCTTTTCCTCAGGCTCTGCAGGGAGGAACAGGTGAATGCAGCAGCAGGTGTCTGCTCTGTACTGTCAGAGCACACAAAGCAGGAGAGCAAACGCTCAGGCCTTATTCCAGCTGGTTCCTGCTCATTTCTCTGGGTTTGCAGCTGAGATTCGATTCACTTATTATAATGCAAATTACGAGGCGCTGCATTAAAAAGGCTTAATGGAAAACCTGAGTTCATACATGATTAATACAGATTTATATTATAAAAAGCGACGGAGATACATTGTTGATTCTGTGCTTTTCTTTTCTTTTTCTTTTGACGTTAGCATGAAATATAATTAAATATCTGGCACTAACATTGAACTTGTCCAATGCTAATTCATTGTTGAAATATTTTCTTCTGTCACTACTTCTACCTCAACTTTTGATGGATATCATATTTCCTGTGACATTTACGTGCATGAAAACATATAAACACCACAGAAACCCAACAGGATGTAACAAAACAATGTGGGGAAACAAAATGTTGTTGTTATACAAGCAATAAATAAAGAGTTGAACGACTGAGACGGTACGCAGATTGCTTAATCTGTGCTGCAGGGAAATCCATCTTGTTCAAGGTCATAATGTTAGGATTCCTTTATCGAAACAGAATCTGATATTAGCTTTAAGACTGATCTTACTTTATTAGGTAAAATATATGGACATAAAACTAGTGGAAGAAGAGCACTGGCTCTGGAGCAGGTTGACACTGATGAAACTGTTCAGGAACAGGTTTAATACAACTTCATGCACGGAGCCACTATAAAAGTAAAACCGGTCCTCTCACCTCTAAGGCGTCATTGTCACAGTCTCCCTCCTCCGGACCTTTCCAGGTCTCCTCTGTTATGCTGTTGACCAGATCGCAGAATCTGCCAAAGACACTCATGGTCAGTCTCATACAAACATGCAGCACAGATCACTTACAGCATGAAGACGTTTTCTTGCTCGTCAGTGTGTTCATAATTCGTGAACAGTGTGGTCAGACAATTACGGGGCTACCGTGCTCCAATATGGATGTAAACATCCTCAAGATAAAGCAAAATATAACGAATTAAACCTTAAAGTTATTGTTTCTTTTCAGGAGAAGAACCAACACAGCAAAAATACGACGCTTGTCCTAAATACTTAAAGACTGCAACGTATTTACATAAAGGCATTTCTCTGATTCACTCCTATACCCAGGCTTATTTATAATGAGCGTGACAGGGAAGGAAAGCCTAAATCTGAGAATGCCAACATTTCATTTTTACATCACAAAAATGTGATGTAAAATGTAGAATGGAAAATCAGTGGATGTCTTGCACAGAAAGAATACATCCATTCTTTCTGTGCAAGACATCCACTGATTTCCAGTCATTTCTGCTGTAACGTTTGTACAAATGGAAACCGATGGCTAGAAAAATACATAAAAAGCCCAAAAGTAAAAATGTAAAGTATTTATGATTTTTATATATATATATATATATATATATATATATATATCTCACTTTTATTTGCCTGATGTTTTATTATAATAACATTTAAATGTTCCAGTTTTTCCCATATAAAGTAACTTTATTTTGAAAAGGCGTAAATAAAGTGTTATTAGTCTTAAAGCCCTGACATCAATAACATCAATGATTGTAGCATATTTTTCTGTGTCTCATAAAGAAGTAGAGCAAAAAACATGTTTGTCTCGTGTGTTTTTTTAAATTTTATCTATAACATCTGTAATTAATAAACATCAGAGACATTTAATAAACAGGATCCGCACGTTGTCTGAGATCCATTAAGTACATATTGTGATTGAGGGGCTTTATTCAGCTGCTGGTCTCATCCAGAAAGGGTTACACTATGTTTACATGCACACCTCCCACACATATACATACATATAGTGACCTTTACCACTCCCACACACAAGCTGTGAATTAGTTGTCTCGTTATGCTGTCACACACAGCGTGCCTGCAGGTGTTCAGTAACACACGTGTGCCTGTGTGTGCACACATGGCATGTCTCTCACTCACTCTCACACACACACACACACACACACACACACACACACACACACACACTCACACACACACACACACTTCCTTCCTTCTTTCCTTCCTTCTTTCCTTCCTCCTGTCCTTCCTTGTCACCCCTCCCATCCCACTGCCACTCCTCTTACTTCTGCGCTAAAAAGGAAAACAGCATCATAACAACAGCAGGCATGACTCACTGACTCTCACACTCCAGATAATGGCACTGGAAGTGCTCGGGAGCCTCTGATGTGAGAGTCACAAGTCTGAACACTAAGCGAGGACCGCGGTGGTGTCGAAATGAAAGAAGGTGCTTTGGTGGTGACGCAGAGGTGTGAGATTTCCCACCTGAGTGCAGAGCTGACAAGAGTGCCTGAACTATACTGTAGAGATGGGCACAACTTAAGAAGAGATGATCTCACCGTAATGGGAAGGAGCTGATGATGGTCTTTGTTGTGTGACATGCATCTTTATGATCAAAATTAATCTGATGATAATCTGTGACCTACAAAGCTTTAGTAAATGATTTATAAACTATCATTAAAGCGATTATTTATGATTTATTTATTATCAGAAAGTGGCACCTACAGTAATATCTGAGTCACAATCACATAACTGGACGTCTTAAAGGGTGCCATATTATATAAATGTAAGTGTCCATGTGTTGTTTGATTTATTTGGTTCTATATAAATACTGTGAAAGTATCAAAGCGCTCAGTCCACAGAAAAATGAACACAGCCTGCATTTAGAAACTGAGCCTTAAAACCAGCCGTCAGGACTTCTGTAACTTTGTGATGTCACAACAAAGCAGTCACCACTCTCAACCATGCCCCAAGCCCCGCCCACCTGGACCCACCATCCAACCTTGCAAGATTTGGTTTCTCTGAGTGTTTTTACCTGAAATCTGCTATATTTCTATTCGATGACTCAGAAAACAGTCAGCCAATCAGAAGAGAGGCTCAGAGCCTCCTCTCTTCTGATTGGCTCAACCTCACAGAGGCTATTTACCCAAATAATACAATTCTTTGTCACATCAAGTAAAGATTTATGATGTTAACCAACTGTTTGAACTCTAATGATGTCAAACAGATGCAGAGAGACTGAGAACAGACAGACCGACCTTTTACAGTGCATCTCTGTGCAGAAATAGATCTGGAAGTCTTCTGCATTGTGGAGGACGTAGAGGAAGGCGCTGCGCTCGTCGAACTTGGAGATGCTGAGGAGAGACAGTCCACAGTTAGTCGAACAATAATCCCATGAGAGCAAATATGACTCAGAGGATGAAAGAAGCCTTTCACCGGACTCATGACATCAGCCATCAAATCTCTGGGATCAAATAAAGGGCTGTTTGTCACTGCATGTGCACAGCCACTCCATCAAAACATAAAACCCAGTAAAGCAGGATACGTAGACAGATGTAACAACAATATATGTTGCTGATATATACACTTAGTGTGTAGTATTGTGAGTATGAGCTGCAGCAACAGTTATACAGTTTCTCTCTAGGCAAAATTCTGAATCAGGAACATAAATGTTGTTTTGAAAATGATCAAATTAAATGATGCTGAATTTCTGCACAAAAGATGAACGGTTTCCATTCAACAGCTAAATTGAAAACTTTTGTCCGCCAGGATAAGCGCTTGCCCAATTCTGCCAAGGCCAGAGCGGCCGAGCCAGACAGCGGAGCTCCTGTATGTGTGGTCATATTGTTGCTCGAAGAGCTGCTATTGTGTCCCGCTGCCTGTCTGCAGGCTGAGTGGGCACAGAGAATGAGTCGTTCCCTAGCAACATGTGAGCACAACCCTCCACTTTTCTCTCCGATCTGACACTGAATTCCTTTGAGGACCGTGGAAAAGCAGGCGCAGAGGAAGACATCATGAAAACCGTGCATGGCGGAGTGTCTGTGATATTAATGGAGCTCTCTGGTACAGTGTGGAGCTGTGAAAGTGCTGTACAGTACATATCTGCATGCTCTGTTATGTTACTGTGCATCATGTATGTGTTCAATCAAATGATTTTTGCAAGGGTTTTGTGCATGACTAGACACTTCTGCATGTCTGGCCCTAATGTGACTCTTTTACGTGTCGATTTAGCACCAAATGCAAATGTTTGCTTGGCTCATAAATCCTATATATTTCTTTCATCATACGTTAAATTGCATTTGAAGTTTTTCATTTTCCAGCCATTTTCATTTTGCATATGTTTGCATATATTTATTATTTTGGAAGAATCTAAGAAAACTATTGATTATTATTGAGAGCAACATCTCTTTCTCAACATAGACCTGCGGAAGTATATGCAGAGACAAAACACGCATAAATTCAAAACACAGTTGTGAATTAAAAGTTTAAAGTTTAAATACTTGTATGTGCATCTTAACTGGAGGTTGTTTATGCTCTTTTGAGAGAATCTGTATTTGTCTGATCATTGTTTCTTCATGATCAGGTCTCTTGTACATACTTTTTAATTAAGCTTTTTTCGGGTTTGCTCTGTATGCACCGGTGCTATTGTTGCACATTAGCATGCAACTGATGCATGCTACTATAAATTCAATATTAATGACTATTCATTAACCAGTGACACTCACAGAACTGCATTCTGAGAGTAATAAGAGTTCAAAACTGGCTATAAACATGGCTGATGAGATGAGGTTTAAAAGAGGTGTGACATTCATCTTGATGGCAGAAATGATTTTGAACATTTCTTTACTCCGGTTTCACAAAGTTGTTTATTTTTTTCTAGCTCTTCTTTTGTTTGTCCACTTGAAACAGTGGATATTCTCACCTCTTCAGGGCTCTAAATAAACATTCAAATCAAATTCAATCTGATTTCCTTCCAACCCGCCATCTCCTATGACAAATCAAAACCAATCACCCTCATGGAGGCAGGTGTGAGGTCACTGTCACATCACTCAGGCGTAATACGAGTGTGCCATTAAAGGCAGCAGACACTGACCTGACACCTCGTACTGATGTAGCGCTGAAGTTCCACTCATGAATCCCTTTGTGCTGCAGGACAGATCGAAAACAAATAACATCATTACAGCTTCTGGGAGACGTTAAATCAATGTGCCTGCTGTGTAATACGCTCTGCTGACTGACCACAGCAGACAGACAGGAGCATCAGAGCAGTAGCATAAACCAAAACATGCTGACTGACCTTCCATTAAAAAAAAAGACATTAGTGGGTTTTGTTATATTCATTCCAGCACATGAATTAAGTGTGAAATCTGAAGTCAGTGTTGCTGATGTTGCAGTTTTACTGGGATCAGTTTCTGGTGAGCAAACACTTTTATTTATGTCCTGCACTGCAGGTGAGTAATCATGTGCTACAATATGAGATAATAATCAATAGGACAGATGCAAAGAACATGACAGGAAACAAGAGGCTTTTATCACATCACAGAATCTAACCAAAGATAACCAAACAAGAAATCATCATCATCATCATCATCATCATCATCCAAGCTGGTAAATGTGATGAGTATCTTTAGTTTAATCGTGATTTAGTTTAGATAATGTGTGTTGTTGCTGTGGTTACCTTCAGCATCAAACTGGTAAAAAAAAAACTATGATTGTGGTGTATGATTTTGCACAATGTAGGAATTTATGGCAGATAGTTTTTATGGCTCTGATATATATATATATATTTTTGCCTTGTATAGTCTTCACCCTTCACCTCCTTATAAGATGTGAGCAGTCCTTGCTTAGAAATACACAAATATCACATCTTTCAAGTATATTTTACCAACAACTTACACAAAACCTCGAGACCTAACTGCACGTCCTTAATCATTATTTAACATTAACGTTCTCATTTCTACAGCTCTCAATATTTTAGGCCGACATTCTACCACAGGTATCATTATCTTTATATGCAGAGTATACTAAAAGGAATTAAATATTTTAGCATCCATACTGTCATCTCTTCACCAATCTTTCACCATTTCCACTTCCACTATTCCTGCTGACAGTGTAATTCTGCTGCTGACTGCATATCAAGCAGAACGACACTGATCCAGACAGGTGGGGTGGGTATTTTGAAAAAGACAAACAGATGGATGTTTTTCTAGCTGCTGCATGTGATCAATGTTTTACACGAGTTTTCATCTTAGACCAGGTCAGCTGACGGACAACATGCTGTAAACGATGTGCTTTTACTGCAGAGGGACACCCACCTTGTCATCAGGAGCAACATGCCAGATAGACACCGTGTTGTCGTCCACGTCTTTGTTTATGGACAAATATGAAGGCTGGTACACCTTGGTGGGCTCCAGTATCAGCACCTAGAGAAGAGATGTTTATGTTTATATCTGTTCAACCAGTTAATGTTTGCTGAGCACGTAGGAGCTATAGTATAGTAGTAGCCCGAGATCTGCCCTGTAATTCTCAGCCACTGTTTCGCCCCCGGTTCCTTGGCTGGTGTCACTTACAGGAAATCGGACAGAGGAGACATCCTTCTTGGTTGCCTCCACCAGAAAGTCCATCCAGAAATCCACCAGCTCCTGTTTGGGGGCCGGCTGCTCCATACCAGGCTTTTTGAAGTGCTGATATATCAAGATGGTCTCCACAAGCGAGCGCAGATACCTGAAACCAGCCAGAGACACAAAATGGCTGAAAAGAAGCCAAATCTTGATTTTTTTTTACCAAATGTAACATGCGTCCTATTTCTCGTCAGGAAAGTCTCACCCCCGATGATGCAAACAAACTGGCAGATAATTTGTTTATCTATTATCCTGTTTTAAACCTTTGAAAAAAGATCAAGACAATCACTAAAACAAACAACGCCATGTGATTGTGTTTCCAGGCTGAGTAACGTTTGTCTCTGTGACATTAATGGAGTTTTCACAGCATTAATACAAACAAAGAACAGCAGGGTCTTTATGCACTGCAGGGAAAAAAAAGCTGCAGACAGTTTACTGTCGTCCTCCTCAGATCTGACTCAGTCTCATAAAATCCTGTGGAATGAATTTAGCCTCTGAAACTACATCCTTGAGACAATTTTAGCTATGAAAGGATTATGTGAGAGTATCATTGATTAGAGAAGCTATTTTCATGTTCATCATATGTTGAATCAAAGAATACGTTTGTGCCTATTTTACAATTAACACACATTAATAATTCCTCACTTACAGGTTAAAGTGTTTAGAAATCTTAAACAATTTATTTGCAGTTGCAAGTTGCCATTTTATATAAAGGTAGATTTCCATGTTTTTTCTCATTATAGATCAGGTCTAGGTTCTATATTAATATTGTGAAAGTATCAAAAAGCTCAGTCCAGAGAAATACACACAGCCTGTATTCAGAAACTGAGCCTTAAAACCAGCTGTTAGGCCTTCTGTAACTTTGTGCTGTAACTCTCAGCCATGTCCCAAGCCCCGCCCACCTGGACCCGCCATCCAACCTTGCAGGATTTTCACTCATTTTCACTCAGAAAACAGTCAGCCAATCAGAGGAGAGTCTCAGAGAGAAGCCTGAGAGAGGAGATGTAAAACTACATTGAGATGGTTTTTTGGTTCTTTAAACCACAAATATTTCTTCTTATGGATCAACACTTCAAATAAAACACCAGAGAAGTGTCAAGTATGGACCTTTAAGAAAAGCTTTTGCCCATGGTCTCATGGTAGCACTTTGTTGGCGTCATTAGAGCTGAAGGTAAATGTCCACTACATGTCGTTTGCAACAATTTAAATGTGAAACTCTTTCTAGTTGTCTTTCCTGTTGCAGAAAAGCATTTCCTCTCCGTTCTGTCCATAGAGCAAATTAATTGCATTGTAACACGTGTTAAAACTCTTCACAACACCAGACTGTTACAGCCACCAAATCCCTGGAAAAGGAAGGGTGCTGTTCAAATGAGCAAAGTGGTATTTTGTGTTCTCCACGAGAAAAAACACCAAATGCTTGCACAATGGCCACAGATGGCCACTGTGGTTTCAAGAGAAAGCCGAGCACCCTTCAGATCACAATGACAGAGGCACAGTTGGTGATGGATGTGGTCTGAAATGTGTTTTTCGGCAAGCTAAGCTGACAACCGGCTTAACTGTTTGCTCACCAGATGGGGGCTTTGAGTTTGAAGAGTTTCTCCGAGGCCCGGATGACCCTGGTGTTGTCGCAGGCCAGGATGCTGGCGCCCAGGAAGAAGCCCACATCCCAGTAGCTCTGCAGCTTGTCTAGGCTGCCTTTTTTACCCAGCAGGCTGCTTAGCTTCACTCCTGGAAAACAAGATATGTGAAATTATATCTATAAAAGGAAGATAATTATTTTATTGTGTTTCCCCTGGGACCATCACCAGTTGAGATTTTACGCAGATAAAATAGTGGAGGAGAGTCTGTAGCTAGGAAGCCCATCCTCTACTTGGATATGCCACAACACGCAGTATGGAGCTTTAGCTTTGAAATTTGTCATCGTATTTAGTAAGAGATGTTGTCATAATATTCTTGGGTTGTGCTGAGCGAAGCTGCCGCTACATGTCCTACACAGCCTGCTGCAGAAACCAACCATTTGCAGGGGCAGGTGGGGGTTATTGGGATAAGTGTAGGGGTAAGCAGGAGCTAGAGGGACGGAGGGTTGGGCTAATTCAGGGAGCTGCAGGCTGATTCCCAGGACTGCTTGCTACGTTTCCCACATTCCTGAGCTCTTCTGAGCCTCAGATTTCAGGGAACAAAGGCTTAACGGCATGCTTGCTTGCAAAACAGCAGAAATTGTTACCATGTATTAAATGATTTGTCTTTCTTTAAAGCGGCAATAACTGATATTTTCACAATACAATGGATCAAACAGCTATGTCTAACGTGACAGGGGACGCTTGTAGTGACAACTAGGAGCTTTAAAAACTGTCTTCAGCTCATTGCTTTAGTTTTCCAGCCACTAACTTCATTGTTTTGGTTCATTCTTTCATGTACTTGCTTCATAGCTCTGCATTTGGCTGCAGCAGGCGGTTGTTTTCAGCGACAGCACACGGACACGGTTGGTGGCTAGCCGGCGAACATAACGGAAACAGTTGCAAACGGGGGGGTTGCAGCTTGTAAGAACCAAAGCAATGAGCTGAAAGACACAAAAAGCCCTGGTAAATTTAGGGCAGAGTTTTGTCACCATCAGCGACATCTCTCAAATTATACACAGTATTCTTATAAATATTGATCAGTGTAGCTTTAACCTGATTTCAGTGCATAGAGGCAAATCATTCGATACGAGCTCCTCCTTTTGTAAACTAGTTGAAATCTCAGCACGGGTAGATATGACGGATCAATGTACTACAATGAAAAGCAACATATTTAGATCAGAGACACATAAATATCCAGTCTAGCGTCCAACTCACCCACTTTGCGAAGCTCGAAAGACGTGTCAAACTGGTGTCCGGCTGCCAGGAGCAGAACGGCATAGTTGATACCAGAGTGTAGTGTTGGCTCTGACTCAAACCCTTTTTTAAACCTGAGAGGAAGTGGAAGAAAAATAAATGACTCCAATAAACAAGGTTCTTTCAAGAAATGCGTCACTCCGAATCCCAAGCATCCCCCCAAAGACGGGGCCTCCCCCGACACGTCAAGTTAGGAAGAAAAAAAAAACAACAACAAAAACAATTACAGCCATATTGAGTCGGAACCACAGAACAGCAAACAGCAACTGTGGGTGCCCTCGCAAAACAAGAAATTTCATTTATTTAATGAGCAATCTGTTCTGCTGAGGGAAGGGGTGTGAATGTTATTAGGGGCCTCTGCCAAGTTGTGACACGGAGCTGAAAATAACAGCCAGATGGGAGCTCGATTATCTAAGTGGCATATTCAATCAACAAAGATATGAGATCTTAAAAGCAATTTCCAGAAGCAGGCAATCAGCAGCCTTGAGTTATTATTAAGTCAACTTCTGTCAGCTACTGTTGGCCTCTCTGTGCTCACATCTCAAGCATACATATGAGGAGAAGGCGCAGAGGCTAGGACCAAAGCAAGACTGAATTCCCAGGATTCAAGATTCAGCAACGTGCTGGAAACCCTCACCACGCAACCTCAACCTCGCTCTGTGCCGACCCATTAGCATCAAACAGATCCTGCAGGTTTTTCCCGCAGCTCGTTCGTGATGTGAACATCCAGCTCAACATCCCAAAGGTCTCGGCGGGATTTAGAGGCGGACTGAACTTAAAAAAATCACCATCCAAAAAGATGCCATTAGCACCTTAAGAGATGCAGACAATAGACATTCCTGCAATTAAAGATACTCAGTCTATATTGATCTGAGTCTAATATAGCCAAATTTCAACTGGACATTGATTCTCTATCAGACTGATATGAGCAGACGACCTCTCCTCTCACACGTGTTCTGGTCTTGGTCTAAATAAACAATATTCTGGCACAGATGCTGCAACATCTCGAGGCGTGACATA
The DNA here is from genome assembly GCF_021018895.1 of Seriola aureovittata. NCBI lineage: Eukaryota > Metazoa > Chordata > Actinopteri > Carangiformes > Carangidae > Seriola > Seriola aureovittata. The sequence goes on along the minus strand of NC_079382.1, from coordinate 18,580,860 downwards.
ATATCCTGTGAGAAGTTTCCTAATGAAAAAAGTCAGACTGATGTAAAAGGAAATATGTTCGGCCATTCATTTACTTTATTTTAGCTTCTTATTCTCTCAAAAATCACCACTCAGTCTATTGCGAATACAAAGGAGAGGTTAAGTTACAAAGTATGTAACGCCACTAGAAAGTAGGTTAACTCTATTGATCTGAAAAACACAACAACATTGTGGTCTGGTGGTTGAGGGAAGTGATGCAGCATCTTTAATAGAGAAGCTCAGGCGTACTGAAACACACACTGTAATGATCATCATCTATACACACAACACACTGTACGCCTATGTTCATCTCTGAGGGAACTACTTTCTTTCCTTTTTCCTTTTGTTTCCGTCCTACTGTCTTTACATGATCGGTGCATTAGAGAGAAAATTGTTTCTCACATTCAATTTCACTTTAAGATTAAAGAGATTAATGGTATTAAAGGAGGAAAAAGTTGCACCCATACTTATATCTACATTTGCAGTGTCATTCAAATGCGGCTTGATTGACAGACCCAGAAATATCCCCGTATCACTGCTTCCTCTTCCCACCAGCAGCCTGTTACTGCTGAGAACAGGATGAACCGATGCCATTTATATTTCGCACCATATTGTCATTTAAATCCCTCAGTCATCTTTGGTATTGCGAGTGTTCACGTTTGTTTCCTAGCTGACAGAACCGGGATCCTCTTCGTGCTTTGGCACATGTGATAAAAGCTGTGAGAAACGACGGTATGATGCGTTTTTACATGTCACTGCTGTAACAAGCTGCTATTTGTGTGGACTTGTGGCAGGCCTCTGCTTGAATGACACTTGCAATTCTGCTCACCAACAAAGAGTTTTACCTCAGTGATAACAGCTATTCAGAATGTCCTTCATTCATTCACTCACATCACCATTCATGGTAAACTCTCAATACTGTGCTGCCACGATCCAGTGAGTCAGCTTAAAGCCATCGTGCATCTAGCCTTTTACGAAAACATTTCTTCTAACAATATTTACATGTGACTAAATGTCTGAAGGAGCCAACTGTTTGCCCGAATGGAAATGTCACACACACACACACACACTGACATCCTGCCCAGCAGCTCTCTCACCAGAGTGTGCCGTTGTCTCTGCTCTGTGTGTCAGTGAAGTGAGACTCCAGGAACATGTCCTTGTAGATCCGCCCCACCAGGCAGTAGATGTCCGAGGCTACCTGCTCCTCGTCCTGCACCAGGGGCAGCATGATGTCCAGGGCTTTCTGTCTGTCACCTGGCAGGTTCCTCCTGCGCTCACACACACACACACACACACACACACACACACACACACACACACACACACACACACACACACACACACACACACACACACACACACACACACACACACACACACACACAAAGTAAATTACAGATCTGAGTTCCTGCAGCAGCAGTGAAGAATAAACTAATCACATCTATCCAGGCATGTGTCAGTGGAGACCTGTGTATCTGTGACTATTAACACTTATTCATTATAACAGTGTACCATCCTAATCTTAAAGGGTCACTGCACAAAATTGCATAAGCCAGAGTCAATTTATTATTCATGGGAAGAACAACTCGGACTGTGGAAATAGCTGTTTGATCTTCTGAGGATGCTAAGACAATATTAAGTTGCATTATGGGAAATGTAGGAGGGTTTACCTTCACTTAGGTGTCAGGTTTTTGGCTTTTTATCTTGAGTACTCTCAATTTTCTAAAGGTGAAATTAGCTGCATTTTTACTGAAATTCAACAGAATTCATCAGGATAAAAGATATGAATGAGAATAAAAATGGCTCATAAAAATACAAGAATTGGCTCATTCAGACAGAAAATGAATCAAATTTCAAACGGATGGTTTAAATCTTTCACGGTCAATTTCACAGATTAACATTCGTCATGTAAACACTCTGTGGTTTTCTACTTTTGGATAAACTACTGGAGTTTCCATGTGATCCCAGCTCATGTAATATGTAACAGGTGGCATGCCATCTCTTATTTAACAACAATGGGAGTTATAAAACAGTAACACTATGCTACTCCCAAGCACTTTATCCACATCTTTGTCAGAGGTTTGCTTGTGGTCGAGAGCTGGGTTTGGGCTTATGCATTAAAGAACTCTCCAGCCCTGGTTCCCGAAGGTGGATCGGAGTCGGTGCAGCACATTCCACGCATTCTCCTAGCTTGTCAAAACCTGCTGCCTACATTACCCACAATGCAACTCCACCGCTGACAGACTCAGAGAGTCAGATGTGTTAGTGGCTAATGTAGCCCTGAGCTGATGTGTAACATCAGGAGAAGCTGCTTTTCATTGATAAAACTGTCTCTAAGTGTTAATGTTGTTGCCAAAAAACATTATTACAAAACAAAACACACACAAAATATTAGTATTCTTGATGATAGCATAAAGAATACAATTTGTATAACATGATGAAACATATATAGTGTGGAGTGATTGGATAATGATGAAAAAATCTGCACAAGATCTTGTATATTATTGCGTAATGAAATAATCACAGCGGTTGTTTGCTGTGTGTAGCTAGGAAACTGCTGCACAGCCATTGTTGTGGGACATGATATCTGGCACACAGGACTCCATTAGGAGCCTGACTTGAATTACTGAGGTTACTGGGTTCATTTAAAAAAAGCGCCACCTTTGTTTCTGGAGGTCCAACTGGGCATCATTCAGGTACAGACGGTTCTGTTAAAACGAACCTGAGAGGGAATAATTGAGGCTTTATAATAGGTAACCCATTCAAAAATAACAAAAGGGAGAAAGACTCTCACGTCAGGAAATGAACTGCAACCTCTTGAGGCCTTAATTAGTTAAATTACGCAAATGTCTCTTCATGAAAGCTTTTTTCAATTTCCTGCTGCGATCGCTCAGAGTCCAGGGAAGACGAGTTTAATGCTTCTGCTGCGTTAGAAAAAGCAAACAGAAGTAATGTTCAGCTGGGCAGATGACATCTTGACAAATCTATCAAAGGTTAATTGACTGTCAGTGACTCACACATGTAATTAGTTCTCAGTCATCAGCTTATTAGGGAACATTTAACTACATCTGATAGAATAACCCCTGACTGAATGAAGGCTATAATGTTAAATTTCAACTTCATGGTCATTCTGGTGGGGGGGGGGCGCTGACATGTTGCTGCTGTTGACTTGTAATGTGTTAGACTGAGAGGTTTGCATCCATTTATATCAGAGAGGGTGGACTGTCACGCATGACACGTGATGATGTATGAGGACAAAAAGGTCAGATGTGACTGAACACTAGACAGGAAATATCATCAGTTTAAAAATGTTGTTATATGAGATAAAGATGCACGTTTTAGGATCACATCATCAATCCACGGGGAGTCATCATGGCAAATTAAGAGGTGCCACCTGATGCAACTAGGAGCAAAAGTTACGTTGACTTGGGGAGATAAAGATGTTCAAACTATCACTTAATTGGGGGGGGGGGGGGGGGGGGGGGGGGTTTGTTTCTGTCTGATTGTTTGGGCAGATTCAGAAGCTTCTCTGCAGCGTTACTCTGAAGTGTTTCCTGCATCAGTCGTTCTCAGAAACGACCCTTATTGTTGCGTTCGCAGCTCTTCTTCAAAACAGTCTCAAACTGTGGCAAATGTCATCACTGTCAGACATTTTCCAAAATCTCCTCTTCGGCTGCTTGTAAATTATGATTTACACAATATCAAGTGAACACAGCAACAGCTCTTGATAGTGACAACTACAGAAAGTTGAATATAGTCAGCGCAGACATCAGCACTATTTAAATTCACAAGTTATCTCTTGACTTGCAGTGCATTAGAGCCACAGCAATGAGATGAAGTCAAAGAGCCACTTGAGCTGCATAAAGTGCCCTCATTTATGCCCATTATACATTAATCATTAATTACCTCGATCTATTCATCAGTAGGGACAAAGAGACCGTTAATGAAGCTGATTCTCACATTTTGTCAACACATTTGTCATTACATAACATATGGAGGATTAATATCAACAAAGGTCACTGAAAGCTTCAGAAAAAATCTGTTTCCTCATTATCATTGTAAATTATGCAGCACAGTGTCGACTCTGTTCCGAGGTATGAAATTTCAAATCAGGCCGAGATCTTCAGTTACTGATCGTGGCAGGACACAGACTTTTAGAAAGAAACGAGTGGTGTTATCCGTCAAGTTGCGTCTCACGTGGGCACAATGTGTGATAGTCATAGAAAAAAAATAATGCTGACTGACATTAAGTGGCTTCTCTCCGGGGCGTGAAGGTTAAATAAAACATATGAGCTGCCAGCTATTACCATGGAAACCGTCCAGAGGGAAGAGCGCTCAGGGAGACATGACCTGCTCTCTCCTCTACGCATCTCTCCATTTCTCTCTCTTTCTTCCCCTCCAGAGGGTTGATGGGTATTTTGGATGGAGGAGATTGTTCCATCGCTCGGTCAGACATCCGAGCAGCGCTCAGCGCTCACGTGCCTGACGCTGCCCTGCGGCGGACGAGAGGCTGAAGCCAATTAGTCAAACACTCACTTCAAGCTGGCAGATTCATTTAGAAGCAGAGCACCTACTCCAGATCAATCATTAAGTGTTTATTAAGGCTGAATATTGATAATCGTCAGGTTCATAGAGTCAGAACGCAGTGAAACGTCAAGGTAATGACTTATATAACTCCACTTCAGATAAAGGTTTCATTCAGTTTCACACTCATTTCTCAGCTTTATTATTTTATTGTACAGACCACTACAACCTTGGACTAAGGCCAAACTGTATAACAACTGTACTTTTTCATCTGGTACATTTTGAAACTAATATTTGTACTAATAAATTCAAATTCAAGTAAAATTTTGACACTGCTGTTTCTACTTTAACGTAAGTATAAGATCTACGTCTCCCACCACTGTCCAAATAATCTTTTTGCCTTATCAACCACATTTTTATCTAAACAAGAGCAACATAAAATCATCTGAAACCACGGTCACATCACGTAACAATCGCATGCAACAGCTGTTGTCGTAGTAACAGAGACTCCTCTGGCTTTCTTGAAAAGGTAAGCTGACATAAAAGACCTCCTACAGCCTTTGGCTCTACTCATGACGTCCTGCTATAAACCTGAGGAAAGCGCCTCAGCTTCACGACAGAGGGAGACTCTGCTGTCATCAACAGTTATCGCATGAATCTGTCTCTCAGAATGTCAGAAAAAACAAAACCAAAACCAAAAAACAACCTCAATATCACACCCTGATAATGGGCCAGACAGTGCCAGCAAACACACGGACATCTCGGCACCCTGCAGAAACATTTTCCAGTTGCTGCCAAATTAAAGAACAGCACGCTTTATTGCTGTTTGAGCCAGTGGCACCTCGAAAACCGCAGGAAGTTTACAAGAAGAGCGGCTGGTGAGAAACAGGCAGTCAAAACCTCCCTGTTTTGTACATCTGTAACTGCACACATGCGACTAATAATATCACTGCTGCTTGGGAACCTGAAGTTACTGCTGCATTAAAAATAAAGAGAAAAGAAAACCCTTTCAGATCCAACAGATGAACTCAAAACTGCATTTTAGGATCCACTGCTGCTGCTAACAGATGGTAAATGCTGCCTCTAAGACCAAAAACATACCTGTTGGTTCCCCATAAAACCACACTGTCCCTGGTTTTATAGAGTTAGGGACCTTTGTATAAAACCTACAGTAAACTACTAAAATAAATATATAATAAAAGTAATTATCATTATATATGTATATTTACTATATACTTTAGCCAGCAGGTTGTCGTGATACATGGACATGAGGGATAAGCTAAAGCCGGAGAGTGATGCGCCAATTACCAAAGAAAAACCAGGTTCAAATCTTACTTCCATTTCTTCTTTTGTCATTTCTGTGTAATTCATCTAATATTCAGGCCACTTTCAGTGAAAGTCATTATTTGGTAGCATAGCATTTAGTCCGAATAAGTATTGTTGCTATGGTTACTTGCAGTTTAATGTACTTGGATGCTATTAATCGATCTTTGCTTCATTCTATAAGGCAATCGGAAAGGAGTATTTTCTTCGGACATCAATATATAGCACCCAGCTGAATTCATTTGAACTAAATTCATTTCAAACCATATGTGGAATTTGATGAATACAATGAATAGATGAATCCAAATATTCAGAAATATCTAAGATACAGGCAAAGTGTGTGTGTGTGTGTGTGTGGTTGGATGTTGTCGTGCTCGCCATCTCACCGATTCAGTGCAAAGGCGTAGTGGAACTTCACATGCGGATGAGCCACGGGGTCAAAGGTCGGAAGCTTCTCCAGGGTCTCCACCAGCTTCACGATGGACTCATAATCCTAGTGAGGAACACAGTGATGAGCCCCCGTTGCACTTTTCACCCTGTGACCTCCAAACCTGCACCCCCAACTCATCAAGGTACTGAGCTTCCCTGAGGCCAGAGGCAGCGTTTGTGATGTCCTTTTATTCATTCTGTCTGAGAATCAACTGTCTGCTTAACACCAAAAGCACTTCAATAATTGAGTCGTCCCTTCATCACATTTTTGCTGCTCCTACTTGCCTACATAGTCACTATACCCAAAGCTCGTTGAATAATTCAGCGAGTCCTCAATGCTTGTTGTTCTAATGAATGATTTATGAGTCTGGGTGCTGCCTATGGTGAGTGGGAGGATCTGGACTGTGAGTGCCATCACTATGCGATGACTAAAAAGCGGCGAGAGCGGCAGATTTAAGACGAGCAAACCAAAAGCTTTGCCTACAGCTCTCTACAGGCGGTCTGCGGCAGCCCCGGTTTGAGAAAATGACACCGGCGGACTGATGCTGAGGCAGTGCCCTCTCTCTAAGTGGCACAGCAAGTTTATACAGCAGCTTCATCTGCCAAGGTGAAGCACATCAGCACGCAGGCCCGGATCATCTGACAGTGTGTTTGAACTTAAGAAGGGCATCAGTAATTAGTGAATGTCTAATATTCCCTCATAGTTTATACTGGAAGTATAAAGTTTTGTGGACGTAGAAAATATTGATTTTTGATTTCGAGGTCATTTTCCTCACAGAGCCTGATAAAGACCTCTGTGACACTGACATGTGTTTCGTAGAGTTGGAATGATTAGTCAATAAGTCAGTCGCCAGAAAATCAATTGCCAGCTATTTTGATAAATAATTAATTGATTAAAAATCTTGCTCCTTGTGCCAGTTTAATACTACTGCAAATTTGAATGTTTTTCAGCTGTTGGTCAAAGACATTAAAAGGTGCTATAAGTAAGTTTTCTCTGCCGCCACACATGGTTTTTCTTGCGGGAAACAACGATCAGTATGAATGGAGTTAAACTCTTCTGCCTCTGGTAAAAGCAGATGTTGAATTGCATGAAACTGATGTAAATAAAGATTGCTCCTTTCGGTAAAAGAAGCCAATATTGTCACATGCATCTAACCAGCAACTAACAACTGTCTCCACAAGGATCTCGTGTGTTAATTACTCAAAGCGAGGACGCCATGTTGATGTTCAGAGAGAAGCCGTACCTGGATGTCCCTGTACGTCAGCAGCAGGTTGATGACGATGTCGACTGAGAGGCACTCCACGTTGTCCAGCCTCTGTTGGATTCGGTTGAGCTCGGCAGCCAGCTCCATGCCAGTGTACAGCTCACGAGCTTTCCGGATCTCGTTCAGAATCGTCTCACGGAAATACTGACTGGAGGACAAAAAACATTGGTTATAAGTATGAGATACAGCAACACGTCTACGTAAAAGCTACCTCGGCTTCTCTTATTTAAACTTATCATGTCATGACATGCTTCCTTTGACTAAAAAGCAGATGTTCTGTGCTAGCATGCTCCGCTATTTATTCAAGATAAACAACATCAATAAAAAAAAATCCAATTAACACCAGACTAATCAAATTGTTTTATGTACCTACGAATCTCCCTAAGGTGCTATTCCAACATGATTGGAGTTTCACTTAATTTCCTGCATTTTCTTACTGTTGCTGATACTTCACTGTTACACAATTGCATAACTTCCGATTGTTCTCCAGTGAAATCTTTAAGTCTTAAATTAAGTCTACATACAGAATATTACATACATGAAATTAATCTATATCACAGATATTTTTTATAAAAGTGTCGATTATTGAGAGCTATAGCACTAAACTCTTATTCAGATTCATAACCTTGTTTCAAAATTCAGAACTAAAGTAAAAAAAATTTGAAAAGATCCATGAACAAATGATCGTCTTCTGCGGATTATTGTTGCTTCTCTGCTGAATTCAGTTTACCTTGAAGAGAGTGACAAGGTTAAAGACTAAATTTCAAATAAATGCTCAGTACAAACTCTTATTCCCATAATAAATCCGTTCCATGTGAGTCTGCTGACTAAAATTAAATTAGCTTGAAATTAAACCTACATGACATTGGAACGAGGCAACACTGACACCGATGAATACACTGATTTATTTAAAAGGCCGATGTCAGCCCATTGCAGTACAGTCCACACAGTAAAGCACACTGTCAGTTCATAGCACAGGTCTCAGAGCCATGAGGCATAATGCATTTACTATGTAGCTGGTTGGTTATAAATAGGTATTACAGTAGTCCTTCACACAATGTACAGTATGCATTTAGGTCAGATTCCAGCAACGGCTGAGCTTAAATCTGTCTGCTGTGTTCGCTGGTTATAACCGGCGAACACAGCACAGAGATTCATAGATGCTGGTCTCCAGGAGACAAACGCTTCATCAAAGTGCACTTTTTTCTTTTCTGCCTGTAAAACCTGAGTCACTATTCCTGGAGCTGAGCTTCAACTAACTGGCAGCTTCATTGCCTGTTGGCAGGAAAGCCTAAAATATTACCCCAGCAACTGAGGCGGTGTAAATGTTTTTTTTAAAAAATGCAAATCACCACGCAAGTCAAAGTTGAGGGATGCACCACATAAAAATAATTACAGCAAGTAAAAAAAAAAAAGGAAGAGTGGGACAGTAAAACAAAGACCTGTGCTGAAAAACAGTCACAGTGCTGCTCAAACATAAACACCTAGAAGCAACAAATGTCCTCTACAGGAACTTAAGAAGATCCTCATCTGTAAAGTACCTAATTTGTCAGCCTTCACCTTAGTTTGCATTTAATACATTAAACAGTTGAACATTGTTTCCCTGAATAACCTTTGCTTCAAACTACAAACAAGGAAATTTGGGCAGTTTTTGGGCATTTCACATGTGCCCTGTCATTAGCACTAATGTTACACTCCTTTCAGAGGAACTTCTTGTTTGCAGAAATTAAGCTTTAAATAGATTTTTCTCTTCTTCTTCCTCATCCTAAAACCCACTGCTTTGTCATCACTATTGTTATGTTGTCAGTAGTGTTTCCTTCAACAATTTCCAGCACCAAGGATGATCATTAACATTTTCGTGATTGCAGGGAAATAACCGTTAAGTCTATTCAGCCCTACAAAGCCAAGACGCAGCAACTGCTTCTCTGGTCAAAACTGAGTTAGGACAGGGATCTGCCTGAACTTTTAGCATCTGTTTTAACCTAAAAGAGACTGATAAACCACAGGAATGTATAATTTCCTTACAAACCAGTGTGTAACTTCCAGAGTGAAAGGAAACTAGACAGCTAGCTAAAGCAGGACAGATACGGTTAGCCTTAGCTTAAGCTAAAACTAACTTTACTTGCTGAATTTTCCCCTTCTGTGAAAAGTGATTGAACATTTACATTTTCATGAACAGACAATTAAGTGTGTTTTCCCACATCACTAAATGAGGCAGTAGCTAGCTAAATCCAATCACAACGGGGAAAAAACTGCTAAAACTCCCGCTAACTGAAACTAATGTTAGCTTAGCAGGGTTGCAATGATACTGTCATCTTAACTTTTGATGAATTAGGTGATTTGGTTTGGTTAAACCACATATTAAATTGTTTTCGTGATTTAAAATATTAATATTATACAGAAAGAGATACACATTTTACTGTGTGTTCCCCTTCATGATCCAAGGCCAAGCGTAATATCTGCATTTTTTACGTCTTTTTGTAGCATAGACGGCATAAAATTAAGGCTTTACCACTTTTCTATTTGTCGCAAGAAAGCTTAAAAACTTGAAATAATGTTTCCTCATTTTCATTGCTTCTGCAGTTAGTGGTCTCTGCTGTCGTACAGCAGTACTGACCTCAAAAACAGGATGTTTGTATTGTTTATCATTCTTTATGTGCTACGTATTGGTGGCAGTGATGTATATAGTCTCAATAGCTTGTGTGTAAGTGCATCGAAGTGGATTGTCCGCCCATCGCTGTACTTACTGGGAGTTGGCCTGCGACACTTTGAGAAGCTGGATGAAGCGGTCCAGCAGGGGCATGCAGATGGGTCCCAGCAGCATCTCGAAGCTGGGCTGCATCAGCTCGGTCAGGCCCTTCATCAGGCTGCTCTCACAGCAATACACCTTGTTGTGGGGCGTCACCATGTACGGGATAAAGGTGTAGTTGGCTGAGCATGTCTGTTGATGCAAGAGACACAGTTTTTGGAAAACAAATATCACTACATTTAAACATCACAGGATTATTTTAGTGTGTCAAATGAAATCTGTACTTTATTCTTTACCTCTTTTAAAAAAAGGGTATAAACTTTGTTTAAAAAACAAAAATATTCAAAGCTTTTGTTTTTCCTCAAATTTACACCGACTGAACAAGCTACACTATAAGACCCATTTAGTAGGTTTCCTGGACCTTTCAATAGTAACACATGATCTTCCTCAGCAGATAGAGTTTGTCTAGTGGTTTTAAGATTATAGATATTTAAATACTTTTCATCCTTGCTGGATTAAAAATTGAAAGTTGAAAGTTTTGCCTGATCTACTTCTGTTCTCTTCTTGAACTCCACCTGCTGAAGAAGGCCCCGTAACATGATCAAAAGCTCCAGAACAGCAAGTAAAAGGACCTTGTGGTGAAAATCGTCTACTTTTAAGGTCAAGAATAAACTATAGTCTGGCTTATATGGAGCATATTGTTGCTGTTATATGTATTAATAACCAAACTGAGAGTATAATGTATTATAAGCAAAAATAGCCTTACAGTACAAAGTGTGCATTTATAGTACTGCACAATACACACCCTCATTAAACAGTTACCTTATCGAAATTACGTAACAAACAAAACTCTGTGCAGCTGACTTTATACACACACTTCAGTTAAACATTACATCATGTGTGGAGGAAGCAGATTGCCTGGGGCAGGTCAGAACTGTTTAGTTAATGACACAGGGATTCGGCTCTGATCCGTCTCCACAGACACTAGCATACGTATATGTGGCGTTGTCTGCGGTGAGCCGGTCTAAACAGGCAGCAGCTGGGGTGGAGTGATCTGCATCAGCAGTGACACCTGCATTAGGAACTGCTTTCTGACAACAACAAACACTTAGAGCAGCGCGCTTACAAAATCCACTTGTTCATGCAGCCTGGCGCTCACGAAAATGGAGCAGACGCAGAGGTCTCCGCCGCTCACCTGGTGCAGAGCTCTACCCGGTTATTTGCTGCAGCTGAGGCATTCAGGAGTCATTTTTGTTTCGTGTCTGTTTCAGTTTCAGCTGCAGTCGTACCAAAAGTGTTCTTCTTTATTTACTGAGCTCTAATTCTTGTCATGTGTGTTTTGTCTGGAGGTAGATTTCTGTATCTGTGTTTGTTTTAACTTCACATTACTCTCCAGCAGTGGTCGCGATGCTCCTGTTGAAGTTTCCTGCCACTGCTGAATAAACAAAGAGGAAACACGTGCGTGTGGTGTTTACAGACAGCACAGAGAGAAAAGAGACGGCAGGAAAACCACCGTTCACATCCTCAAGTAGCAGCCGAGGTCTTTTCAAGGAGAGCTATTCCAAGAATGTCAGATGTGCGGTGAAACACAACATGAGAGCGTCTGAAGGCGATTGAGCTGCCACCCAGCTGCATCCTGACGGCTTTAATATTCTACCGTGGTTGCAGCTTTTCAGCAGCCTCTTTTAGAAAACACACCGCTGCTGCTGCTGCTGCTCTCACTGCAGACTGAAAAAAGGAAGTGAAAGGAAAGTGCACTTTTGAAACAATGAAAGCCATAACTACTTCCTCGTGTGCAACAGTGGTTCATGACATCACTGGTCGCTTCAATGGCACTGCAAGCCTTTCAGAAATAAACCTGTGACCCCTGTTTCTGTTAGGTGTAACCACACAGTTGCAAAACCCTGACACTATAATTAGCTCTCCCCTGTGTGTGTGTATGTGTGTGTGTGTGTGATTCATGCCGTCATGGGGATCACATGACGGCATGATGCATATTTCAGAGCGGCTGCAGGTCATTCGAAGCTAACCTCCGCTAGTCTGCACACAGGTTAACAGGTTTCTGAGCCACGAGTGAAACACATGTGACGGCGCCGGCTCACGGGGAAATCTGGTGAATGTGACTGAGAGCGAGTCGGTTATTCAGCGAGTGAGTCATCTGGGTTGTTAGCCTTGCCGATGGTCCATCTGTCCATTTGCAGTTACAGCAGGATTGAATTGGAGCCGCATGCCTACTCACTCACCTTCTTCACAGAGACACAGACACACACACACATACACACACACACACAGAGCTGACTACAACTAATAGCACTTCATTTATATGACTGTTTCAACAGCCATTAACCCATTGAGGTAGTCATGACTAACACGGCCTCTTCCACCCAGGCCTGAAGCTTTCAGAGTTTGTACCTGTGGGCTGCGGATGCTGCAGATCTGAAGTCAGTGGGTTGCTACAGTGAGTGAACTTACACCAACACAAAGGAATGAATGTGTATGCAATTACAGTAATTTAATGTACACCAACAGAGGCTAATTGCCTGGGTTTTCTACTATCATGGTGGGTTGTTAAATGCACTTAGTTAAAACGAATTAGCAACACATGCTTTTGTAACAGCAGAGAATAATCGAGCACATGCACCTGTAGTGCATTTGTTTGTTCCTCCCCGACCAGCATGATGTCCAATCATAGCTTGGCGACTGTAACAGCAGCTGTCAGGCTCGACATTTCTCCCACTCTGTGGCTTTGGGGAAGTTAAAAGTGAAAGACAAGCAGCCAAACAGAGTCTGGTCTTAAATTTTCCTTAAATCAAGCGAAGTGCAAGTTCAATCAGGAAGGTTACAATTCTCTCTCTCTCGCTCTCTCCCACCCCACATCTTGTGATCAGATTTCACCAAGATCTCAACCAGCCAATCATGCTGTCGCTGTCAAACTTTAAAAAGGGGTTTCTATACTTCACACAGCCTCACCCCCTTTCAAGTGTGGTGAGGGTCCAATCGCCAAAGACTCTCCCATCTCTCACTTTTCCTCCCTGGTTTTGCACATGGCAATAAAAGTTTATTCGCTCACTCAGAACGACGTCTCTCCTGATTGAAATAGTATAAACTAACTAGATGATGTGATTTTTGCACGGGTCTGAACACAAAGAATACAAGGTGTAGGTCTTTGTAACACCATAATGTTTCATTTCTGGATTGTTGTGACACATTTTAACTTTGTCAAACAAAAAAAACCCTGCAGCTCCTGTGATTTGGATATTGTACTGGGTCATATTTTGATTTCAATAATACTTTGATAAATTGTTCAGCCCAGGATTAGAAGAGAGATCAGAGCGTATTTTGAGCTGTGAAAGTTTACTGCTTTATTTGCTGTGTGGCACTGAATGGGAATGAGAGTGATTAAAACTCAGACAGTATAAACATTTTGTTAATTACGGAGCATGCAGGAAAAAAAAACAAAAAAACAACATCAAACAGATGGAAAATATAAATGAATACAAACTTTGCAGCTATTGCACTTCAAGCACACTTACAACCAGCACAGAGGGATCGTTTAGAGCACACGCAGCAGTGCAGAGGGCAGCTGGGTGCCTTAATACGAGCAGGAACAAAGACAGCGAGTGCACATGAGGGAGCTCAGTGAGCTCACACTCTCACACTGTGAGTGATAATCAGCTCTTCTCACATGGTACGCGTCAGTGTCAGAGATCAGTACATTTCATGCCTCACAGGTACCACCTCCTTCCACTTTGAAAAGCCACTTAAGAGAGATAAGCCTTTCATCTGAGTCCTGACCATGGACTCCTGGACAACAATCAGCCTGCTCCTGCTGCTTTGATCACACTGTGCTTTACTTTGTGATCAATTAGTCAAATCAATTTTCCAATTTTGATAAGTGAATAATGATTTTAGGAGATTTATCAAGCAGGAATGCAAAACATTTCTTACTCCCAGCTTCTAAGATGAGAGATTTTTCTGCTTTTCTCTGTTTAATATCACTGCAAATTGAATTATTTAGAGTTTTTGACTGTTGGTTAGTCAAAATAATCAATGACAAAAACATCTTTTCACTGTTGTGGCAATAGTTGGCAGCCACTATGCAAACTGGGGTTGTAATAAGGCTCATCGGTGGTTTATAATGACCAAACTACAGGGTTTGTCCTCTACACACTGCACTAATAACATATGCTATACTGTATGTACACATGCTATTGTATCAGGATCTACAGTAGGATGTGACTCAGTAAAGAACAGGATTTCCTTAGTTTTAAGTCGGCTCCTTATTTGAATGCTGCAGCTTTTGCAAGTCAAATTGTCATAATGCTTGTGCCCATGCAGTAACTCCTGAACCGGCTGTCACCTGAGAAAAAACATCTAGAAATTGAAAGAGAAGATGTTTTTTTTATTTTTTTTTTTATTTTTAATTTCTGTGAAACGGAGTATTTATCACAGCTCCTGAACAAAAGTGGGCTGCAGAGGAGAAAACCTTTACAAACACAGAGAGGAGAAGCATAAGGTGCTAGACACTGTGCTCCATGCATGTTGTAGAAAAGCATATTCTTTGCACCACATAATATGTGTGATGTGTGAGCAATGGGTGAGTAATGTGTGAAAGTCAGAGGCGAGAGGGAAGAAAAAAGAAAAAAAGAAAGAAGATTGCTTTGTGTACTTACAGTGTTCTTCTGGCAAATTATCTCCTGAAAGAAGAGAAGAGAAAGATGCACTTAGAGACTCAACAAGAACATTTTCTCCTAAGGGCAATTCTGTTCTGGACACAGTGTTACTGAACGAAACAATACAGAAACTACCAGTTCAACCAAAATCAAACACATAATACCTGAGACTGTTACATTTCATCATGATAACAATGACCTTCTGGGAGTTCGGCTGGTTGAGAAATACCTAATGAATGTCTCTGGTGATAAGCTGTGATGTTGTAAGCGTACATTATGTCGTAACAGTTGCGGCCAGTGATGCACCGGAAAGGATAAAAATGTGAAATCATAATATTAATACTAACATCATACTAATTCATAGTAAATGGTCCTGGATCTGCCCCAAAAATCTTACGGGTTGCTCCGTCGCCCCTGCCCCAATTCTCAGAGCTGTTCAGTCCAAATCAATTTTTCATTTTTGTGACTTCATTCCGACTCGAAACTTCCTGACGTAAGAGAGGAAGGTCTCCAAATATTCAAAAGGTTTTGCAAATATTTTTTATTTTGTAACCGTTCAAGTCGAGCGTTCGACTGTGTCGCTACATTGGATGAATATTTGAATTTTCGGGGAGGGAAGGCATCGCTCTGTAGAATGACACAGCTAAAACCTAACGATCTGAATCCCTGACGTTTAGGTGGTAGCTCCCCAGGCTACAGAACGATAAATGATTAACCTGTCCTGAGTCTAAAGATAAAGGTTTTTTAGTAATAGAAAAAAAATAGTATTGGTCTTTGTTTAATCTTTAGCAAGTTAAATAATGTAAATATTACAACTTAAGGCCTCAAATGCTTCAGTGCTTGTTGGGTCACGTAACACCATCTTTCAACATGAAAAAGGGCGGGTGGAGCTGCTGAAGGTTGGTGAGACAACCTTGAAACTTTACAACCACATCCACTTCATGCATTGATTGGCCAGGTCTGTGGATGTGTGAAAACGCGCAGGGTTTTAACTTCTCTCGATGACATGATGTGTCTTAGTGTTGTATAAAACTAGATATTCTGCCCCTGGAAGGATTGTTTTTTGATACATTTTTTATATGTAGGCTTTAAAATGAACGAACCATCCAACTCTGCAACTGCCACAATTTCTCCTAATTCATTTTGGGAGTTTTAACTTGGACCACATACAGTACATATATCGTTAAACCACAGACACACAAATGCCCGAGGTGCCAAATCTTTCATCACACATTAGATGATTTGGCTGAGCTGCTAAAAAGGAAGAGCAGCCACTTCACTTATTTAAATTACATGGCACAAAGCATCACCGTGTCCTCCTAGAACTTCAGCAATCACAAATGAAAGGAAGGAAATCCTGAGCACACAACAAGCACATACAATCAAACCTTAGAATAGTAGGTGAAGAAAATCATAAGCTCTCAACCTTCCATTCATTCTCAAACAGATTGAACTTGTGTGTACAGAGAGACTATTTTATTCTGTAGTGAAATATGGCATATTTTTTAAAAAGGAGCTCCAGTATTTAAAGAAAAGCCCAGAGTTTAAAACAGCACCGCCTGATAGAGATCAGAGGAAACCACCAGAGAGAAGAGGTTGGGTTGAGGAGCTGCGAACCCACCGCCCAGCCAGACGGGTGGGCACCACTACAGACCACAGGAAGGAAAAACGCCTATTAGGTACCAGTTTGCATCGGAGCGGGACTGAACGCCATCTAAAGCAATTACCAAGCATAAATAATAGAGGTTCGATGAATGTGCATTTGCTTTTAATATCATGTTTGTCTTGACTCTCCCCTGACAGGGTGTGCACGCTGACTCTACAGTACAGTGTGGCCGCTGGCCGACGATCCCTGTCGCCATAAGACTCCCCTTCACTACACAAACTACCTACTATAAAGGCGTCAGTGTTCCTCTGCTGCAACACGCCTGCAGCTGGAGGTTATTCGGTGTGTTCAGCCCGGGCCTCAGACTGCGTGAACCACGTCTCGTCTGCTACACGGGAGCTATAAGACTCACACTGTTGTCATATGCTGACGCAGCCAAAACAGCGTTCCAGCCCATTAAAGCAACAACTGGACATTTTAACATGAACACAGTTTTTTGTTACTCTCCACTGCAGATTCCTGTAACATAGTCGTGAATCAATCTATACTAAATGCATGCACGGAAAAAATGTTTGCATATCGTTGGGAATCATGTAACAACCAGAAACCTTATCTTGTAATAGTTTTAGCCAGTGGATGAGTCTAAGTGAGTGCTTTTATTCTGTAGAAATAACTGCCAAGAGGAGTTGATTCTGTGGGTAACTGTTGCTTCCAGGACACACTGACTACAGCGCAGCCTGCGGCCTGATGCGCGTCTGTCATTCACTCTCAACATGGATAAATATATCAGAAGTATTATCAAAATAATCTGACGGGACAGAAGATATTCCTGCTGCTAAACTATTACTAATTATACAGCATTTTGTTGTGTGAAGCTGCGCCTCTGTTCTTTTCCCCTGAAGGTTTTATTTTATAAGAAATGTTTTTTACTTTTACGATGTTAGCAGCATTAGTTAACTTTCCGTCTCGAATTAGCATGACTGCTGATATTCATCATGGTTTAACACTTCAACAAGATCAACCTGTTCCTTGTCTCATGGTCTAACTTCAGTGAAATCTGTTGATACGTTTTTCAAGTTCACAAACAATTAGTGCTGAAAACAGAAGCTCATTGGTGGAAGTTGAATTTTAATTGTAATCGAAACGCAAAACACATAAAAACAGGTGAGCACGAACAGCACTGACATCAAAATATAAAAATACCACTTTAAATTAGTGGTTGATCACTAATTGAAAAACAAAACACAATTGTCTTTCGATGATAAACTCGATTTTCCCTCGGAGACCCAATTTGTTTTGCTCATCCACAACTAAATGAGGCCACCGCTGACTTCCCATCTCTAAATGTTTCATAAATGTGTTTCCTTCCATCAAATTATTGATGCGTTTATGTGCCGCTGCCACCAAATTACATTTCTGTCAATCCTACGTGCCTCACGCCTGCTCCTAAATAAAGCCTTTAATCACGACCATGTGTCAGGAGTGACGAGGGCGGCAGGATCGTCCCGGTTCCTGTTGGTAGTGACGGCTTACCTGCAGGGACTGGAGGGATTCGGAGTTAGTGTCGCAGTACAGGATGATGTTGTTGGCCATGCTGAAGCTCTCTCTGACTCCCAGGTGGTAGAAGAGCGAGGGCTGGCGGAAGGCGTCCGTCATCTCCACCACAGCCAGGTCTGATGGTGAGAAACAGGCAGGTGTTGTGTTAGGCGTCTGTCTCTGCCACCATAGTAATACAGATGCGCTATGGCCAGGGGATTTTGGGGATTTATCAAACGCATATGTGATTGTTGAACATCTCATTACAGGAACCACGGGCATTGATCTGCAACTATAAAGGTTTGTTCACACAGAAAGTTACGTAAATTCAAAAGGCACTGTGAGTGTATATAAAGTCAATGGAAAGACAGTATTGGATGCAAATTGTTGGTATAAAGATGGAAGCTCACTATTATCTCAGGGTGTTTTCACACCTTCACCCTGGTTTATTTCCCCCCTTGGTACGATTCGTTCGGGCAGGTTTGAAAACAGTAATCGCACTCGTGTGGGAACCAAAAGACCCTTTCGAGGAGATGTTCTCAGTCCCAAACGAACTCTGGAGCAGTTTGTTTTCGGTGTGAAAGAGTTCTGAGCTCGATCCGATCCCACTGGCAGGTGAACTCACGAGTTTGAGCTCCCGTAACCTTTTTCCTGTGTTTACTTTCTGTCTCCAGCCGGACAACCTGACCAATAAGAGGAGTGAACGTTCTCACCTGGTTTTGTAAGATGGAATTTTTCTCTGTGTGAAAGCAAACTGAACCAAGGGGAAAATGCTACAAGTTTATAAACTCATTAACTCATTTTTTTAATGGGTTTTTGGTTAAATGCCTGAAATAAGGTCTGTAGTTAACACAAGCTCAAGACATTTACATGTTAAATTCTATGACAAAAAAGGTGGCTACTAACAAGTGGCTAGATGAGACTAGAGAGGTTGTCGGGGACGTGAAACGTTGTCACACGAACACGAAAACAGAGGTATTTACCAGTCGACCTTTATAGCCTCATTGTGTTTATACTCATTTTGCACAAGTGACAAATGCTGCTCCAGAAGAACTATCATAACACCTCTGCAAAACCTGTGCCAACAGCTCTTCTCTAAAAACCAATGATCAACACGTTAAAAACAAGAGCAGATTTTTGTATGAAATTTATACAAATGTAAACAGTGTTGTTGCTAAAGTAAGAAGTGCTTTTAGCAAGTTAAGTGTTTTTTTCAAACAAAAAAACAGTGATGCAATGTTCAAACAATTATTCAATAAATTGATTTGTTGACTGACAGAGAAAACTACAATTGCATACAAACAATTTTGATCAATTAAATGTGCTTCGTGTGTACGAATACTAATCAAAAATAAAATGTTCAGTGTAGCTTTAATCAAATGTGTAAACCTTAATGTAAAACCTGCATCAAATCGAATGGTGAAAGTCACTAACTGTTGAAATGTGGTTTTCATTATAGACAACATCGACTGGTCTTTATTGCTCTGGGAGAGAGAGACACAGCTCTGAGGTCAAAGGTTAATGGACAAATACAAAAGCACATCACGCATTTGTCACCAGTGGAAACTGTATATTGCGAAAGGTGATGCTCACAGCAGCTTTTATTGCAGTCTGTTGTCAGTGATAGATTCTCATGTCAGAGGGACAAGTGGAGCTAATTCAGAAGCACGCTCTTGAAAAACAGAATTACTCCGTCGATGGCGGGGGCTCCACCCACCTTTTCAACACTGTCAATAAATGCAAACACAGTAAATACCACGCTGACTCCAGCTGGACTCAGCCATATGATCAGGATCAATAGGTTAACAGAAGTAAATATTGCCGACTGTCACTCAAGCCAGCGGGGACTACAGCTTCTGGCGAAGGGGTGGAGAGTTCCCAGCCCTGAGTCCGGCAAAACAGACTGCTGTGTTACCACGGAGCTGCAACCATAGTCATATCACAGCCAAAATAAATCTCTCAAATCTTGTATTTAGGAGGTTATTACGCTGGGTGTGTGGTGTTAAACACACTCATCAACCTGTAGAATAAGCATGGCGGTGTTACGGAGACCCTCACATGAGGCGGAGCTGTGTGCACGCCGTCCCCGAGGCCGCCTCCAGCCGCTGATGACAACAAAAACAAATCAACCCGGGGGCTGCACTCCAGTAATGACAGAGGAGCGTCACAGAGATAACACCGCACCCTGTGTTTTTCATCTGTTTCCAACTATCCGCCTCTCTGTGTCAACAAACAAATTACACGGAGCTCAAGAGCAGAGAATCTCTGATCCAGCCGACCGAGTCTTTTCCCCCCTAATGCGCTGATTCAAGCATGCGCCCATCAGAGCGGGCGGACTACTACTGCAGAAAAGCACCAAAACATTCACTCATCCCAACACAATGGGGCGATTTAAAGACTTGCTCACACTATGACTAACTCAGATGATGGGTTGCTCTGTTCTGACCATTTGCAGGCGGTGCATTATGTGTAGTGGTCTGGGTTAGTTCTGCAGGTCTGAACAGGGAGTTTGAACATGTTTCTGATTGCTAAGGAGGTGAGAGGTTATTGTCAATGTTGTCAGTGCAAAACAGACCAAAGTTTACCATCATCTTAAAGCTTGATGACGTTTGAGGGAGAAGAAGTGTGTGGCTCAAGTCAAGTACCATTTTCTTATGTATCCGAAAATCACAAATTTGCCTACAATTGCTTTCAATCTTTGCAAAATATGACGGCCTCTATGTTTTCAATTACCTTGGTTACCCTTGAGACTTGGACTCGAGTCAGAATGAAGAAGGTAAAAATAAATAAGACAGTGTCAGACATATCCACCACAACAATATACCATAAATACCTAATTATTAAATGTATTACCTCAGCAAAGGAGAATATGTTTCCACCTGGGTTTGTTTATTTGTCTGGAGGATTACACAAAAAGTGCTGAACCCATTTGCATCAAACTTGGCGGAGGGATTGGGGCAGGGGTCAGGTACAAACCCGTTACATTTACATTTACATATTTCTATTTCTCTGAAGTCTGGTGTGTGTGTGAGACTCAGCTTTACTAAAACACTATTAGGGGAAAATGTTCAAACGCTCTGCTCAAAGGCATTTTGACTTGCACCTGCACATGCAGTTTGCATTTTAAGAAGTGAGACTCTAAGATTACTTAGAGCTGCACTTGTGTTAACAATAGATTAAATTCAATAAAAAAAAAGATTAAATCACTGTCTAATGTAAAAAGGGTCTTTGGTAGCAACACATCCAGAGAAAACGACCACATTTTAGCTCTAATGAGCATTTCAGCATCTTTTAGCTCATTGTTTTGGCGTCTCCTCTGCAGCTTTAATGTTCTGATTCACGCACGTCGCCCTCATCAGCCGTGTTTCCAGCTGAAGCAGACGCTCTTGATTAACAGCTCCACACGGTGATAATATGTTGGTGTTGTCTCTACAGCTTGTTCTGCTCCACCCGAGTGGCATGAAAACCAGTTCGATCAGAATAAATCACTCACTGACAGCATCCATGTGAAGACTCACAATTTGAATGCACATTTAACATTAAGCTGTCGATGTAATCCAGTGGCTCTGCGGCTGCAGGCCAACACAACACAACACTACGGAGAAAAGCCTATCAAAGGCAGGCTGATTGTCGTAGTGGAGAGCTTTCTGTCGGTGATGAAGGGCCTCTGCAGCTTTACACACTCCTCATCAGCACATGCAAATTCGACCAGGAACAGGCAGGTACTTGTTGCCGGCCTCAGAGATTCTCATCTCATCAACCTCCTTCCTCAACGCCAGCTTTGGAAACCAGCCTCACATTTTCATTACAGCCAAGTGGGCACAGGACAGGATATAAGGGATTTGAAGCTCCGCAGCTCTGTGCAGTGATGCGGACGATCAAGAGGGTTTTGTTCTCTGGATGAGCCGCCAGCATCTTCGCATCAGGATCTCTGCTCCCTGATTGAGTGCAAGTTAGGTTTCACTTTCTGACGTCTAAGGCGGAGAGGGAAAGTACACCTTAATCCTCATTTGGACTGACCTCTGCTTAACAACCACTTGTTAGTTCCACATCTGTGACGTATCCCTATCAGTGATATCATCAGTAAATCAGTTTGGACATTATTAAATGTCCAAACCAAGACTGACTGGCTCCAACTGGTGTATTTTGTTGGACCTGACTGAAAGTAAACAATAGAAATGCTTTGTACACCATTCTTAATCTCACTACAAACCTTAAGATTCCTGAGCAAACACGGAATAAAAGGCTATTTCTCTTCCTCCTTGCTCTTACTTGCAGGGAGGAAGATAAAATGCACACAAGGTGCAACTGAATGTCAACATCCAGACAGCACTGGTTGTCTGATGAATAAAAGATAAGCTAGTCTCATTTCTCTGGCAGGAGACCCATCAATATAACATCTGAGCAAGATTTTAATACAAACAGGCCATTAAAGGGTAACGGCGTAATATACAGATGTATTTTCAGTGCAGCGTTTTCAAGTGTAGATATGACTTGGGTGGGGCAATTTTGCATAGCTCTGCTTGAAAACCTCACCTGCTTCACGCGAATGGAAGTAAAAATGTTTGCGGTTTGTCACAGGGCAGGGTTAATATGGCTGTTGAAGAACACGGCCGACAGTGTGCGCACATGAAAAAAAAAGAAAGAAAGAAAGGGGGCAAAACACAAGCGAGTCTTGTTCTGCTGGGAGAGTTGAGAGGAGCAATCAGTTCTCATAAGTGCTTTGTACTCACAACAAAGCCCCTGAGAGCTGACAACGCTTGACTAGTGGTGTATGATGTCGTCAGTGTGGAGTGTGTGTTTCAGTCTTGATGCAAATGTATTGAGCAATAATGAAGAAAGAGTACATCACAGGCTGAAATGAGAAGCTGCATATAGTTGTAGTACACCACCACCTTCATCCTTTCCTCTCCGTTTAGGAGGTTCCATCTTTTTCTCGTCCTTTTGTGTCTCTTTCTGGTTGCTTTATCTATTTGTGGTCATTTTGCATCTATATCTCGTTGGTTCACATCTCTTTGTAGTTGCCCTGCATCTCTTCTGAGTCATTTTGCTGCTCTCTGTCGTCACTTTCAGTCTCTTTGCAGCTATTTTGAGTCATTTCGGTCTCTTCGCCATTGCTTGGCGTCCATTTGTGGCCATTTGATTGGCTTTCCAACAAGTAATGTTAACAGTCACTTCAAACAGTCACTGGCGCAGGGCCCTGACACATGCACCCAGTAGGCTTGTTCAGTAATCCTCCCGGGATATCATTACAGAAGTAGCTACAGTCTCATATAGAATTAGTTTGCTCTTCCGTATAAGGAAATCTTCTGTCTTTAACAGGAAGTAAAGCAATTGTTTTATTATATGAACTGAATGTGTTGCGTGTTCACTAGCTTTACATCCTCTTTTCGTTCTGAACAAGTGTTAAGTGAATGTTTTGATACTTTCATTTTCATGCATAACTTGTCTAATCTGCTTAGGCTGCTTAGTAGCTTGCGATGTTAGAGTGCATTGCTGAAACCACTGGCTAACATGGGGTGACTTTGTTTATCGTGTTACATAAGCATCGATACAAGAGATATTCTCTTGGAAAGCTTTGTCTACGGCTGCAGGGAAGTTATGCTGGTATCTTGCATTAAAGTTCTGAAATGCAGCGCGGGGAAGTGTGGTTTTTGTGCGCTATACGCATACAACTACATTTGCAAGAACTGTGTAAGTCTTCCAGTTGCTTCATGACAGGGTTTTCTCGCCACATTAAGGAGAATAACCTTGAATTCATGCAGACAAACCGCACAGAGATGGGAAACATCACACACAGTCAGTGCCTGTTATTTAACAGCAGAGCATCTGATTGTTTCTGGAGAGCATTCAGATGTCGTGATTGCTTACCAATGCAACAGCAGAGCTCAGTGCATGCCAATGTAACAGCAACACCTGCCAACATAGTGTTGACAGAAGGCTGCATAAAGCCAGTGAAGGAGAAAACTGAAGTCACCCAGCCCCCCTTTTTTAACAGGCTCTGCCATCTGATCGCATGTGCTCACCTTATCTGTCAGTTGAGTCTTTGCAATCATCTCAAATTAGTAGTAAACCAAGCATATCTCCACCAGGGAGAGATAAGACAAATTGTAAAAGAAAAAAACAAACAACAATCGCAAAACATGCATAGTGATGCCCTGATAATCCTGCTACAGCTCCTACAGCAGGACCTGCTGCGGCTGACCAAAACTACACCGATTCCCTCGCCTACTGCTTAAAGCAGAGGAGGGAAAATAATTCAATATTCTCTCACACTGTTTGGCTTTCAGCAGCACTTGGCCTGCTGCTGCAGGTGCCTCAGGCCCAGCGGTGCCTCTGAAGGGGGAGAAAGAGGGAGAGGAGAGGGAAGGAGGCGGCGGCTGATGAGCAGCTCAGAGAACGGAGAGCCACATGAATTTACTGAGGATGATTTTGGTGTCTTTCGGCTCCTCTTTATAGATCCTTCTCAGCCCTCCCCAGAGTGCCTCCACCAGTAACACATGCTGTTTTTGGAGGGAGGGAAGGGGGTGCTGCTCAATATTATAATCACAGCAGGATCTAAATGGCACTGGAGACAGTTAGAGTGGGTATGGATTATTTCAGAAAGCCTATTTCTCTCCTGTGCACCGAGCCAAAGAGAAAGCACACATGTGGACACAAAGAAATCTATTTTAATGAGTGTAGGATGTTGAGAAATGTAAACAGTCGCTCCCCACAGCCTTCAGCTAAACAACACTGAGACAGTGTGCACCATCTACAATATGCATCCCTAAAGCTATACACTGTGCAGGCTAATGCAGAATACAAAACAACTTCATTGCCCACTGTGATGAGTGTTTGTTTACCTCTACACCTGCAACTAACAATATCTGCAATTAAGTATTCTTAACTCAAGGTTCACTTGTTTCTTTTCCCCAGAGCTTTTTTAACCATATCCCATGACCTTCTTCCACTTCATCAAGTTTCATTTGCTGAAGAGGACTGTGAGATATGGTTGAAAACTCCGTAAAAAAAGCAAGCAAGTGAATCTCGAGTTTGACTGAATGCTTTCTAGAAAAGTAGCAACACTATCCATAATAACAGAAGAAGAAAAAAAAAAAGTGACTTTATATTTAAAATTCCCACAATGCAATGGGATGAGGACTTTTTTTTTATAATACTTTTTTTTTTTTTTTAAATACTATATATTTTTAATACTCTTTCTTCACCAAACATCTCCCAGATCGCAGCACATTAAACTGATCACACGGTGCAGGATCTTTCACAGCGACGTCTTTCAGCAGCTGGTTTAGCTACTTCGACCAGAAGCGTCGCAGCCGGAGCCGGAGCTCCCACTCCTGACTTTGGCCGTCTCTGATTGGTTAGAAGAGCGAGGCTTGCCAGGCTGTTCAATGAGTCTTTCATAGCACCTCTCCACACCAAGATATGTTATGGAGCATATTTCAACTAAAACATGTTAGAGAAGAGTAACACACTTTCTCTTTAACAGGCTGTTTAAGAGATGTCATTACTGAAACAATAAACATGAACAAATAAATCACACCAGCCCAAAATATACCTCTGTACTGGAAACTATCAACTTTAGCATTTTTATAATCTCGGGTGTTTTGTCATATCTTGTTTAATTTTGCTGAAAACTACTTCATTATTTTTCCTTTATTATTTTCCGGTGCCAGTACTCTACCATTCTCACAGTGCAATGCCTTGTTTTATGTAACCGGCTTCACCTAGCAGTTCAAGAGAGGGACTAAATGTTTGCATGTGCAGGTATGTGCCCTCTTTTTGGCCTAACAACACTTCACATTTGTGAAAATAAATAAAAGCACTGCAGTTACATTAGCAGCAGTGTTTCCAGTGGTCACCGTGGGGCCAGCTGTGAGTCCCCCTGTTTGACTCTGAGTATGCAGGAACAGGACAGGTACTGTTATTAAATAAAGCACTCGTCACAGTCACTTACATAACAACTCCACATAAGATGCTGTAACCATGGAGACTCAGCGAGGAAACTGCTGTAAAAAGATGTAAGTCAAACCATCAGTGCGTAGCACTTCAGATTTCCCCCTTTATCTGTAATCCTGAAGGAGGGAGCGAGGCTCGTGTTAGTGGAGCAGAGCGCAGTGGGAGGATTTCCCTGGAGCCCGGCCCACACCGAGGACACCGGGAGACAGTGGAAAGACTGTCTCCAAGCGCCACTGGAAACCATTTCCCACACTCAAGAAGTCGTCTTTTTCCTCCCCCTTAAAAAAAAAACCTTCGAGTAGTGTCCAAAGTCTCTGCCAAATTTCCAGGAACAGGAGAGGATGGTTGTTGTGTTCCTGCAATTTGTGGCAGCTGCATGATGATTACCTCTTGTGCTGCTTGTGTTGGAGAAGATGTTTCAATAGCAAGGGTCTGTGTGATGTGTTGTAATTCTTGTCATTTTCCCATGTCCACGAGGGTCTGCATGGAGCCTAAGATTGAGGTATTTACCCACTGCTGTATAAACTGTGTACTCTGTGTTTGACATGAATGCACTGCGTCCTCCCCTTACCCGTGTCCTCATCTGTCATGAGATCAGAGCACGAGATAGAAACAAAATAAGGACATGTTGAAGGAGATTTAACAGCTGTTTACTTGTCAGTCTTGTGAGTTCAGCATCAAACTTCATTCCTCTTCTTGTCAACAGCTGTCTCCAGAAATATTCAAGTCCAAAGTTTTGACTTGGTAAATTACTGGAACCAGAAATTGTTGTTTGCTTGTGAATTCTTGAGTCTTGACTTGGACTTGCTGTAAAATATTTGAGATTTGAAATTTGTTCCACTAGATTTGAAAACAGCTCAGCAGAATAATCTCCTGGTTGTTCTACACAAAAATTTAATTAAATTGTAATTTACTTTGGAAAGTATATCAGAAACTTTTTTTGAAGATGAATTATCTCATCAGCTTGTCCTGGAAATGTCAAGGTTGTCGAAACTAGTGATGCAACAGCTGCCGGTAACAATGAGGTGGTGCGTGTTTGTCCCCCGGGGAGACTCAATCACTCACAAGGGATGACGTCTTTATTGTTGTCTTTTTGGTTTTTAATTTGCTTTCTGGCAACGCCGACTGCTTCTTCACCACACTTTCATTAAACAGAGGAAAGAACGGCCAACAAATACAAACTGGGACAAAACAAACACCATGGGGCACACGAGACAACGGACTTCTAACTGCCCCTAGAAGTGGTCAAACATCTATAATGAATCCCAAAATCAGGTTCAGCTACACATGAGGCCCAAAAGCCACGCAAAGTATAAACAGCCCATAGAAGCAAGCTCCCAAAAATACCACCATGGGAATGGAAGAAAAAGCACCATAGAAGTCTTTCAACTGAGCACTTCTGTCTACAAATATAGCTATTCTCCCAGAGGATAATATGGGAAATACTAGACAATGGTTATTCAGTATATTTGGATGCCCTGCCCAGCACAGAGATTAATGCTCTCTTTATTTTTAGACAAAAGTGTGCTTGAAAGAAACGACCCTGAAAAACACTGATGCAGGAAATGAGACCAGGCTGCCAGTTGCACCGCTCTCCTGGCAGACTGGTTCTTTTCTTCTTTTTTTTTTTACCTCTGCTCCACTTTGTTGTCTTTTCACACACTGAGAGATTTTTACAAACTGCAGTGCCATGGCCCCGAGGGGGAAAATAGCTGAGAACAGAATGTGAATTCAACCCGTGCTAGTGGGCTGGTTGCCCCGACTTGCCTACTTGATTTACGGCTTGCTTTTTCAGTGAAACTCAAATCTCTGAAACAGAAGGGGTTTGTTTTTATTCCAAGTAAACAATGTCTCAACCTTATCTCAGTTATTTCACATGATAGGATTGAGCAAGAGCTGCACTTGTTTGCAAACTGCTGCATTGAAATAAAGCTGTACACGGAAGGAATTAGTGTAAAATTACACCTGAGTGGAATAGATCCATGTGAATCAGCAGAAACATCACATAAAAATCTCCTTAGGGGATATCTTGGTATTTTTAGACCAATTGTTGAATTTGCCTACAGTGATTTTGAAGGATTCTCTACAGATTTTCAGTTAGTGATATTTCTCCCGGGACGTTAATACCTTTGATCCAGACTGAAATATCTAAGAAACTACCGAATGATGGTGAATGCTACCCTGACTTTTTACTTTTCACTTATCCAGTCAAAAATATCAACATCTACCTGATGGATTGGCATAAAATTTGAAGACAGACATTCATGGCTCCCCGTGATAAATCCGACAGAGTGTCGTGATCTTCTGACATTTCCTCTACTGCCACCATGAGATGCACATTTGTGATTTTAAATGAAATGTCACAACACATATTGCATGGATTGCCCCTTAATTGACATATTTCTGTCCAATACTTTGGTTTATGATGATCAAATATCTGCAAAACATTCCCATCAGCTTCAGCTGTACTTTGTGCTAACATGCAAGATTTCTTGCTGGGAGCGGGTGGTGGTGATTGTCGCTTGACACAAGCATCGGCCATCATTACGTTTACAAGACAAGAGGTTATAATACGCCCTCTGAGCACCGCTACGTCTGATTGGAGGCTACAGTGAGTTGCTATCGGAAAATGACGAGACAGGCCAGGGCTAGCTGGTTAGCATGCTAACTTCAGTAGAGGAAGACACACAAGGAATGAATATGGATGCTGAACTCACAATGTTTCTTCTAGACTGGTAAGTAAACAGATGTTAATGCTAACATTGGCTATCTGGCAATAGCAAAATGTATAAATAGCTTCTTACTTTCCAAAGTTTTAATATATTTACATTAAAGATAACTTTATTGCAGTAAATAACCAGTAACTTGCGCAAAATAACCAGAATTCACCCAGTATGTTAGAAGGTTGGGTTAATGTCAAGAGAGGTGTGTGGCGGCCTACAGTATCTTTTTAAAACAACACACACACACACTCTCTCTATAACTTGTGTTTATTGTAAAACGAAAACGTTTTTTCTGCTGCCGCCCTAAAAAGGATTTTTCTCATTCCCACGAGCACCCATGCAAACACAAGAGTTTGTACTTGACTCTGTGACCTTTGTGGTGCATGTGCAGAATCACAACACAGACACAAGCCAGACAAGAGCTGCATGCTGGAAGAGAGAGGAGCAAGTGTAAAGACAGATGAGAGACACACCTCTGTTAACTGACAACTGTTACAATCTTGTTTGACTCTGTCAAGTGCATGTAAATGCAAAGAGTGTTTGAGAACTTGATGCATTCAGCGGCGTGTTTTATATGTATGTAGGAGAAGAAAACAACGGTGTAGTAACAGTTTTTCTGACTGAGAAGGAGTTGCGCTCTTATCCCTGCTTCCCCTGCTACACTTTTATGATTGGACTAGAAAACGCATTATGTATTGACAATAATCCTACAGATCTTTGTGGCAACAAAACCCATTCACTACTTCCTGCTGCCTTACCACCATACTAAAATTGATATGAGTCAGTTCCCCTCTCACTCCCCACTGGTTTCTAAAGACGCTGGCTACAGACTCCTGCTGCCTTTTACCTCAAATGAACCCCTGATAAGACCTGAAAGGCAGCTCTGATACACCGCCTCTCCACCTCCTGTCATTTTTCTGAGGAGCACTTAAGAGATTTAGCCCGGGGTTTATCCAAGAGTATAGTGCACTTACAACACGGTCTGTGTATATATGAAAAATACCCTTTTAACAGACTCTTTGATATTGAAATACTGTGCAGAGGGACACTGGGGATGAGTCTTATTAGTCTGAAGAACATGCAAAGATGTCAAAGCAAAAAAACCTGGAGTGATGACAGTGATCTTTGGTGTGTCATTGCCGGCAAATCGCCATGTAACACGGATTTCACAACAATAATGAATGATGAAGAACTGATTCTCCGCTTCCGATTTTGAGTCCAAACTTTACTTCCTGTTGAGAAATATCAGCATGTAACATTACGAAAAAAAAAGAAAGAAAAGTCTTTCCCTCACCGACATGCACTTGAGGTTCCGTCTGCAGCTACCTTTCCCGCCGAAATGAGGTCACTCTTCCCCAGACGCCAGCGAGTGGCCTGTGGGCTAATTCCTTCTGACCTTGTGCTCTCCAACCCCTGAGTGGCAGCAAAGCATGCAGAGTAAACAGAAGGGAGGATAAACAACTTAGCGGAGGGCCAGCTGATGGGATTTCAGAGCAGCGTGGCCTCTCTGTCGGGAAGCTGAGTGTACAGTCTTATGCTGGCGAATCCCTGGACGCTCTCAACAAGACGCCGTCAGCCGAGGCCCCTGGCGATGTTGACACTGGACACCTCACCACCTTTGGGTCCACAGTTTAGATTTTAATGCGTTTCACTTATTAGAAAACATGTCTAACCAAAGCAAGGAGGCAACAACTAACAGCAAATTTAATATAGAGACCTTGGTAGAAAATTTGCCTTTTCTGTAAAATTCACAATATCACAATCCACTTTCAGGGAAAAGGAAATCCTTGTGCATCAAGTTCAACTTTGGTGAACTTGAATTGACCCATGAATTTTCAACATTCACCAATAACTCCAAAATTTAGGAAGCTACCGTGTCTCCTTAGCTCTGTTTCTCCATCCCCTTTTATTTTATTTAATCCTCCTGTCAGAGCATAAACTGCGTCACGGAAGAGGACGGTTCGCAGACGGTTCTCAGGCAGAAATCCATGGTATAAATGACTAAACTATGTGGACTTATTACCAAATGAGCTACGAAGCTAAATGACAGTTAGCATTACGGTTAACGGGAGGAGAGCTTTTCCCCCATATCGATATGATAATGGCTTACAACCCTGAAAGCTAAATGCAATGGGGAAATAAAGGAGAATTAAACTGCACAATACAAAAGGAAAATTGAAAGATATACCAGTGAGGGTTTAGTGGCTGACATGCTTTCAAAAATATTTTCTAGCTTGCGACTAGAGAGTTTTCAACAACACGCTCCTCTCAGACCTTCTCAATATTACAACAAAGCGAAAACACAAGTGAGACAGCCTGAAAACAATTTGAGTTGTGTCAGTGCTGCTGGCAGAGCGCTGAGTGGCAGACTCCAGCTCTCAGTGCAAAACAAGAGGTAAGCAAACACTCAGACCGAGGCAATGCTGCTCTCTGAGTGCGCGCAATGAATTGTTAAAAAAAAAAACCCATTGTGCTCCCTGCAAATGACACAGTAACGCAACATAATGATCGACTGGAGAGATAAAGCTCCACATACCACAGCCATGACCCAACGGCAAACCCGCTGAGAAAGGTGCAACAGCGCATGTGATCCACTGTAGAAATTCCATTCAAACATATGTCATTAGGAAATCTCGAGCATTAGCCAGCACCTCATCACAAATTTATTTCACATCTGAATTAAATATATTCTATTATCCAAGAAGAGAAACAAATAATTCGCCTCTAACCTAACTTTGAATGTGTTTGTAGCAGCATCAGCATGTCAAATACGCCTCAGTATGATTTGCCCTTGTGTTATCTTCTTTCAGGAGAGTGGTTATATTGACCTAAACAATCCTCGGCTGATGCATCTGTCCACTCCATCTTGTTTTCAGTCCACACACAAGCTGCGTTACCAGGTGGCTAGGAGCAGTTAGCTCGGCAATTATTATGTCAATTGAAGTAATCATTGATGTAGTCATTTGAAAAACATACTGAGCTATATTCCTGCTTGAGCGATTCACTGCCGTCAATCCAACCCTCTTAGCCGCTTTCACCTGATCCTCCATCAAGATGATCGAGGCAGAAACAACTGAGAGCGCTGAGTCCTCCCGACTCTGTGTCTCAAGTACAAGCTGAGCCGAGGGAGAATCATTTTCTAAAACTGGTAGGAAGAAACTGCAAGAACACCTCTGAACAAATGCCGCAGTACGAAGTGTGGCTCTGATTTAAGAGCTGTTCTTTACTTCAGACATATTTTCCAATATACAGTCTATGATTCATCCATATTTGTTGTAATACTTGTTTGGATATGTTTAATTATTCTCTGATTCTTAGAGTGTCGTCATTAGATTATATCCCCATCAATAGTCTCAGTGCTGATTGGCTTGGCTGACTCTCCAAAATATGAGATGTGATTATCAATCCAGAATTATTGGGCTCTTTTCAACAAACACAAACCATCATGCACTTTGACCTTTGCCCAGCCACTGAATGTGTGCTCAGTGGTCAACAAACTTTAGGATTGTACAGTTTAGACGACATAAATTATATCAATGATTCATACTGATGGAGGAGCGAACCAGCAGCTATGACAGATGCTTTTTAGTTTATTGATTTTGGCTTCTGCTTTTTTTTTTTTTTTTTATGACCTAGAAAAAAAAATGTAGTTCCACTGGAAGCAACCACTCGCTGCCATAAAGACTCACTGTGTTGCTGCGTTTGACACTGAATATATCTTTACGTCGGACTGCCGCAGCATGTAGGTCATCCGCTTTATTTTCTAACATCACTGTTGATGCGTATCAGTCAATAACATGTGATCACACTGTGAGTGACACACCGGAGCAACAAGTTCAAACAGCTGATCGATTCGACTGTCAGCTCTGAGAGCTGAAGGAACAGAGTCTGTGATCAACAGCTGTGCTTCCAAGAAAAAAAAAGAAAAACCTCTGATGAAAAATTACTGTAGGCAAAAGTTTGCATCTATATATTTCCCTAACGTATCCTGTGCATCACGGCCCGAAGGCTTGACTATCGGCCTCTGCCATCTCTCAGCCAAATGCCCTCTTTGTGCTGTGTCATGTGAGGCCGGCATTTAAGGACAGATACCAGCAGCCTCTCGCTGTATTTGAATCTGGCAAATCATCTTTCCACAGCAACAGGCATGCACCAGCTTCCAGTCCAGCTCTGAGCTCATTGTTTAAAGGTTTTTGTTGTCTGGCCTTCGTATCTGCTACACACACACACACTTGTGCAGGAAGAGGATAAAGTAGTTTGTGTTTGAATAGATACAACAGCGTGTTTCTGGGAAAATTCCTTTCCAGCCTCCCATGTGGATTATGAGTAAATTCCACAGTAGTTCAGAGGAAGACAACCAGATGGAAAAAAAAGGAGAACTTGATGTGTTTGTACAACCAATAATGTGATGTTATGACAAACAACAAGCCTGTCATGTGTCGAACAGGCACTTTACAACTGTCTGGTTTCACCGGTATGTTCTGACCAGGAAGGCATTTTAATCTTTGATGAGGGTAAAACAAAAACTTTTTGCATTAGAAACATATTTTTGACATTATTTCTTGATTGAGGAGGTATTAAAACCTGGTTTCACTCTATCTCCAATGCATCTTCGACTGAATTTTCAGGTAAGGAGTAAAAATGATAATGAATGATGTCGTCATGCATAAACAGGAAACCTCAGTAATGTGCTTCTCATCATGTGCTGCTGTTGTCTTTGGGCCGGGACACTTACAAAGGTAATTTTCTGGTTATTAAAAACATTTAAGAGTTAGTGTTAAAAGTGGGATAACTAAGTCAAAGTTGTCCAAGATGTGTAGAATACACCAAATGTTTAAGTTACTCTTTGAATAGGATTTCAACGTTCATTTCTTCCGGAGCTCTTTGTGAGATTATCAGAGTACTGATAATGAAATTGACTCAACAGGATTTCCGCGGCTGTATTTCAATAAGCAGGTAAATGTTGAGATATGAGTCATTATAAAGCTGTTGAAACAATAATTGTTCATAACTGACTCTTCACTCCAACCAGTTTTAGTCTGGTTCCAACCTGGATGCTGACGTCTTCCTGGTACATTACGTCCTTATTTCTGCTGCTGTGTCCTGTAACGTTGTTCTCTCACTTATTCAGGAACAGTTTACGTTCTTAAACTTGTCCTTCTTGTTGAAAACTCCTTTTGATGCCTTTTAACAACAATCTTGACCACAAGGTTTCACATTTTCATGCACGCTTGTACTTCAGATGAAATCTCTTCTCAGCTAAAGTCGTCACGGTTTTTATCCGTGCGCTAATAAAGTGAGAAGAAATGGTTATATTTGG
Source organism: Seriola aureovittata (assembly GCF_021018895.1). Taxonomy (NCBI): domain Eukaryota; kingdom Metazoa; phylum Chordata; class Actinopteri; order Carangiformes; family Carangidae; genus Seriola; species Seriola aureovittata. The sequence continues at coordinate 18,546,735 of NC_079382.1, read as the reverse complement.
ATGAGGTGTGAGATGTGGCCCCATCAAAGTTTGATGAAACCAATATAGCTGCATCCTTGACACTTGCACTTTGGTATTTTGCTGAGGCGTTGCTCGTTTGCAGTGGCAGTCACAGGCATCTGCGATATCTGCTGAACAAATCCTGATACCAAATATCTGAGGTAAATGCAAACAGTGGCTGCTGTTTCTGGCTCCTTCAGCTCTGTACATTACAGCTGCTTTCTATTTGACCACAGCCCCTGAAAGGTCTGCTTTCCAAACAATGATTTTTTTTTTTTTTCTTCTTCGGTGCTTATTATGCAACTGAACATTTCCAGTAGGATTAGGAGCCAAGTACTTCACATACAGTATGAATAAAAGCAGGGAAAGTGCTTCAGTCTGAGGGTTCAAGTTTGTTTCTCTGCTCGTAGATTCCAGTGGAAAGTCCAGCCTCATGGCTCAACCCATGACACTCCAGCACAACACTGGAGGCGCACAATGGAAGGGGGAAACTATGTGTGGGGGGAAAATATAACAATCACCCCCACATTTGTGGAGCAAATTAAACAACCCCAAATTATACTTTTTTTTTTTTTTTTTGCTTGGTGAGTTCCAACTTTGTCCAATACAGTGTGGAAATAAGTGTGACATGAAGGCTGCAGGCGCAAGTCCTGACATGCAGAGCTGAGGTGATGTGTATATGGTGCACAGAGCAACCTGTCCTGCAGGCAAACTGTTTCCAGGAACACAGGTGGTAACCTTTGACCCCTGAAACTAGTTTGGGAGAGAAGTAAGCATGGTTCTACCACATGCCAAGATGAAGTAATGCACTTCAGGGGTGACTGGCTGTCACTGAGGACTATTGATCTTCCAGTTTAATCATTATAATGGAGTCAAGATTAGGTTAAATCCTATGAAATGCATTTAGAGGATTGATCTGTATTAAGGCAGGGTGGTGGGGACTCACCTGCGTTGTAGAAGCGGTCCAGCACCGTGGTCTCCCCAAAGTCCAGTTTACTGAAGTTCACGGTCTCCAGCTTGCTGCCCACCGTGTCGCAGGCGTCCTTCAGACACTGCAGAGCCATGCTCTCCGCGTTATTCTGCTGGCTCGCCTCTCCGTTCACCACATAGGCCACCGTCACCGGCCTGTTTTTGCACGACTTCCCTGTGGACAGCAAGCCTCCGCCGTCCATCGGGCAGCTTCCTGCGGTGGGGCTGAGCACCCCGCTTCCGATCACCGAGTCCTGCCAGAAACTCCCCGCTGCGGGGATCCCGGAGGCACCGCCACCTCCCCCACCGCTACTGCTGCTGGTGCTCTCACCGCGGAGGCTCTCTATGCCGGGACAAGCGCTAAAGCAAGGCACCGGTAAGGATATCCCGTCCTGGTCTTGACTCATCTTGTTTCAAGTGTCACTTACTGTGTTAAAGTGTGGATTGTGATGAGCGGCTTCTCCACCAGTCCTCCATGGAGAGCCGGCGTTACGCGCGGCGGTTTCCCATGGAGCCTCTGCACAGGCAAGACGTGCGACCTTGCTCCGTTTCAACACAGGTAAACAGTCTGTTAGAGGCAGGGGTGCAGCTCCACATCGTGCTGCATGTTCGCTGACGATTGCACGCTCACAAAAACACTCGACAAAGCAGATGGACACTGCAGATTGGCTGGAGTCACGACGCGGTTCCGAGGAGAGAAACAACAAGAGGAAAAGCCACCAAATCCGCGCATTCCTTCTCAGCTCTCACAACAAATCCACACACTTCCCAAAGTTGTAGCTTACAACAACGCCGGTGTGTCTGCGCAGCAACGCCCACAGGAATCACCGATGTCACACCGAGTCGAAGTTGAGCGCAGTTAAAAGTCTCGCAGCTGCGCAAAGGCTCGTCATGTTCTCTAGAGATAAACTGGACCGTGCACGCGTCGAAGCTGCTTTCATGTGCAGGCAAGACCCTGCCCAGTTTCCACTGTTATCTCCCAGTCCACACTCACGCACTGGGCGGAGAAACAACAGCGGGAGTCTGGGGTAACTGGGCGGAGACACGGCGACCATATGTGGAGTTGTGTATCTCAGGAAAAGGAGCAGTACACTGAAAACATCACAAACAAGTTGCTCATTCAGCAGTATTCAATTTCTCCAAACGGCTGTCCAACCAGTTACTCAAAATTAGAAATAATTATGTGACTAATTTATCAGCTGATATCACAAACGGGCTGCCAGAAAATGAAAGAAAGGACATTTTCAAGTCAAGAAAAAACATGTCATTCATCTCCATATTAACTACATAATTTCATAATGTTGCAAACTGCATAGTTTGGTCCATAAATCTTGTTTGATCCAGATTTATTGCACAGTAAATTTGATTAATAATAAATATTCATTTGTGAAAAGTTTTAGGCAACAAGTTTCAGTGGCTCTTCAGTGCAGAAGCTGCACAGTCAGATGTGGATCTGTAGTTCACTTTGACAAGTGTTTAGAGTTCACTTCACAACTGATTCAGTCAGTTCATAAAGAGGCTGTTACCCTCTGTATGAATTGTCACCTGTTACAACCTGGTACTTTAATCCTCTGCCGTCACAAGGAGGACACCTGGTGGTTAGGGCGTGATATTACAGCTCAGTGAGGAAATACAGATTATACAGTATGAGGAGAAACATATTGGTACACAAGGGTAATAAAAGTATTTAAATACAAAATACAAATTCGGTGCTAATGTCAAATGAGTTGCACTTAATTAAAAAAGAAGAAAGACAGAAGAAAGATGTGACAAAACAAAATCACATTACCTCACATGTTCTCACCTTTTTCACATGGAATTAATTAAAAATAAGTACATTTTATAAACACAGTCTTATACTTCATTTCACCTCTTTTGCTTTGACTTTTTTCTCAGTGTGCAGGTATTTTTCTCTGTGAGACGTGACCGTTGATTTTGTCTCTGAAGCACAGTCTGGAACCTTTGTGCTGCTGTTGAATCCTACGAAAAGTTGTTTTTATTATGTAGCTGACCCTCATTGATATAAATGAGATGGACAAAATAACAGAAACACGTGCGATTCAGCAGCATCATAAACTGCAGCCTTCAAAATGACCCAGAAAAAAACAAATAGATAAAAATAGAATTACCGCCTCACTAGTTTTAGATTACATCCCTGTTTATCCAGTCATTTAAAATATTAACCATTCGTGTGAAATATTGTCATGATTACCGTGTGAAGTCTTAAGTAATGGCTAAAAAGTCTTTTCTGAGGTCACTGACCTTTACCTTTGACCTTTGGCCACCAAAATCTAATCAGTTCGTCTTTGAGTCGAAGCGAATGTTTGCGCCAAGTTTGAAGAAATTCCCTCAAGGTGTTAATCATGTTTTGTGACGTCACCGTGACCTTGACTTTTGACCTTTAGCCATCAGTTCCTCCTTCTTCATTTTACAATCCCTCCACTATGATTCATATATTCTATTTCTTCTCACCTCTTTTGAAACATCTATTCATATTGATTAAATATAAACCTAAAGGTTATGCCCCGGCCTCACATGGCAACCATAACTAGTTTGTTTACTGTTAAGGATATGTACAAAATAAAAGCATTGTTTTTGTGACTACATGAAGCAGCACACATATCTCTGAAGTTCCTCTAGTTAAAACCTGAAGTTTGGTTTTGGTTTGGTTTCAGCATGAGTGTGCTTCAGCTAAATTTGTACAATTCACATTGGGTGACATTGATATAAAATTTGATTATTGTATATTGACAATGATTATTTTTCTGTCTTTGCTGCTGCTTTTAATGACAAATATTAGCTTGACTTTCTATATATCTATATATCTTGACTTTAATATAGCTGTTACTAGTGTTAATATAGGTGAGCATGTTAAAGTTCAGTGTCAAATGACCAAGTTTTGCTATTGAGCAAAGCATTGAGCTCACTGCTCATTAGCAGCAAAAACACTCAACATAAAACAGGATAGTGTTTTAAAACAGTCTTAATCTTCAGGGAAAACATCAATTAACTACAGCTTAGTGTCTTTCCCCATCTCTGCCACTAGATGTCCCACACTCACCACACATTCATTGATGAATTTTTCACCGGGCATTGTTCAAAAGCGACAGCTCGATAAGGCTGCCAAACCAAACACATCCACAGGGCTGTGTTATTTCACTGTCTGTCCTTAAACACATCTGTCTGCTAGTCATCATTTAGCTCAGGGCCAATTACAGATTACACCCAACTATTTATGCATCACCGTGTCTCTCATTCACACTCAAATCAAGTGTTGTGAACGCTCTGGTTCCATTATTGTGAGTCAAATTACATATTATTGAAGACAACAAAATATGCACTTTTTAATTCACTAATTTCTTTCCTCATTTTTGCTTTTATCCCTCGTTTTCTCATTCACTCACACACACACACACACATACAAAATACTGCAACCAATGCTGATAGACTGAAATTTCAACCTTTATTGCTTTAATAAAAACAATTAAGATATCAGAGCAAAAACAAACGAAAACAGTAGAAACAGCACTCACAGTCGTCCTGCCTCTTCCAGCCAACACTGCCTGACACATCTGGCAGACAGAGCTGTCGACCCGCTGAGCCTCTGCATCCTGCAGACGAGCCTCCGAAAGTTTTTTGCCCCTGGCAGGAAATCTCTCCTGAAGCTGTGACCCAGAGCTCCCCTTATTCAAGTTATTGCAGAATGTAAAGAATGTTGACAATGTGACTGTCACACTTGAATTCAGAGAGTGGTGGAAGAAGTATCCAGACAAAAGTAAAAAATACTCTATTGTAATGCTGAATGACCTGTGTCAGTGTTGTATTATTACGCTATATATAATATTAGTTCAGAATCATTTCATATGCATTAATGTGTATGTGGCATTTTAATGTTGAAGCTGTAACCAGTAACGGAATGAATATTCAGACCTTTTACATACGTAAAAGTAGTACTACAGCAGTGTAAAAGTACATAAGTCTTAACAACAAAATGTACTTTAAATATCTGAAGTAAAAGTACACATGCAGAAAAATGTCTCCTGTAATTGTTATATTAATATATATTATATTATTTAATATTATTACAGTTGAATTCATTTCTGCACAGTGATGTTAGAGCTAGTTTGTATATTGTTGGTTATTTTAAACCGTAACAAAGCATCACATTTTATAAATTGGTCATGTACAGTACTGTGTGTGTGAAATCTTAAAGTAACTTGTAACTACAGCTATTGAGGTAATTTAAATAAGTTCAGTAATGTAAAAACATTCAAACTGTATCTCATAATTGTACCTGTAGTTGGGTAAATGTACTTAGTTATGTTCCACCACTGCACTTAGTTAGTGTTACATTACTTTTGTTTTATTCTGCATTTTTCCTGTCACCAAATCCCACAAAAAGACCAAAACCAGTAATATGTACCATAGAGCTCTCTAGAGCTGTTGGTCAAAACCTATACGGCTGGACCACATACGGTCGATGATCAAAACTGAGGACATAATTGAAAACTGTTGTGCAACCACTGTAAACAACTGACATACACAGTATTTTAAGACAGCCGAATTCCCAATAAAGCTGTTCTCACTCACATGATTTTCTGTTTCTGTTGTCAGACGATGGAACAAGTTGGAACAAGTGGCCCATTAAGACTACATGTTAGCTTCCAAGCCATTTCCAGGCTGCTGCTAAAATCCAGATTTTATAAGCAGAACATTGTCAGACAAAATCACCAAACACACAAGTTAAAGACAAACACTGTGCTGTGATTTTGGCTATATTCATTTGTAAAATGGTGACTCAGAGAGAAAGTTAGAAGCGACAGAATATCTTTCTTATTCCATCTTTCACACAGCGCACAGTTGCTTTCTGGGTAACAAACCTCTTGTCCGCCTCACAGCCACTCACTGAACAAAGTCGCTAGATTTTCGCTAGCTGCTTTTAAAAAAACAAATGCAACAAATGCTCTAAGTTGACGAAGAGTACAGGCTGTAAACGCACCCGAATAGAATCTGTTTGTGCCAATTCATTTAGAAGGGCAGTGGTCAGTCATGAAACTCCAACACTCAGCTGGCCAACCAATGGTGTAACTCTATCACTCAGTCAGTCACAGGCATTCGTGATTTATGGGGCTGTTAAAAACATCAACGAACTCAACCTTTGCACTGAGTAACATATTCCTTCACTACAGAAAACATGGGCATCGAATTTTTATTTTGAGTCAATTCCACATAACAGCTAATCCAACAATGGCTGCAAGCAGACCAAATGTTTATTAATCCACCTAAAAAATGCACAATTTACTCCTGTTTGAGTAACGCTTGCTAAAAACTACAGTACACAGCTGAAACTTTATATTTGTGACCTGTTTTTAAAGATTTACATCTTCAGTAGGAACCAATGGACTTTGGGTTGATGGCCCCAGAATGAACTAAAACCACAGGTGGGATTTGCTAATTATCAGAAGAATACACAAGCTTTATCCTCTAATTCTCATTTTTATGGTTTATAGGTTTTTGATTATGTTCAGTCCGATGACAAATAAACTTGAACTTGAACAAACGGTCAAAGTAGTAGTGTCGCCCTGGCAACACCAGCTAACAGCCGTCATCCTGTTCTGATGGTGGAAGAAAATAATGACATCACCTGTTTCTGGCAGAGCAATGCCTCCACTTCAACCCAGTGAAAGGAGAACAAAACAAAAACATAAACACACAAATATCTTATGTGGAACAACTAGAAATACTAGAAATTCAAGTGCAATTCAAGTGGAAGCTCATCACTCAGTACGGAGCTGAATGAGAAAAGAGGGTTTCAGGACATTTAACTTAAGTGTGCAGACAGCATTAGGGAGAGCAGCTTGAAAGGTTTTAGATAATCTTACTTAGACATGATATCCGTTATACAGTTTAGATTTATTGAATATTTCAGGTACATTTTTCAATATTACAATTGACAGATTTTGGTTTATTTAAAAGAGTTAAGAACAAAACATTATCTAGATTATTATTTAGAGTTTTTTTGCTGCTTAAATTAAAACAAATTAAAAATAAAGTTGTTATACCGAACAGAGTCAGTTTTGGCCACCCGATGAATGGACGTTTTGTTCTCTGCCGACTTTTGAGGGAAATATTTGTCTCTCCAGCTGCACAATGCTCCTGTGCGTTCAAAGGCTAGTCACTAGCTTTCAAAACAATGACCTGAAAGATGCTAAAACGCTCTATAGAGCCGAGGGGAACTGAGGAATTGGGTGATAATTCTCTGTGGGCTTGTCACTATGATGGACACTTGTTCACATTATTCATCTGATCTGTTGATATAAAATGTTGATTAGTGCAGTTTTAACAAACTATTTAACAGCAGCTGAAAATCTTGTTTCTGCTGACCTCCAGTAGTTTAACATCTCCCCTTGCTTACCTTATTAAGTCACTCTTTAATCATGGCATGATTAGGCATTGTTCCAACTGGGCCTTGTTAGCACCTTGTTGCACATAATGACCTTTCTGATAAATGTCAAGTTGCTGTGCCAGATTGCAGTGTTGTTGCGCAACATTTCTCAGCCTAGAAAATGTTGTGGTTATTTCTTCCAACAGAATGTATACAGTGTCTAATAAAACGTAAATGCTTGCACAATTTATTGCGGAATTAGAAACAAACAATCCAGAGTATGGAGTATTGGTTTTAAGTTTGTAAGGGTTTGAGTGCAGTTAACCATCAATAGGTCGTCCATGCTGCACTCTGCAAATAAAGCTTTCCATTCTGCTCTGCCACAGACCATGAAATAGTCACTCAGCTCTGAAATGGAGAGAATCACTCACATAGAGAAACTGCGAGAAGTTCAGTTAGTTCTGCGGTGCAGGTAGGAGATAGATACTTGGAGGCACAGACTTATTGCAGCCTTCCATAGATATCTGCCAAAGTCTACACAAACGTTAGAGGGAAACGGGGAAACAAAATTACAGAAATCTGCTAAGTTTGACAAATGGCGGTCCCAGCTTTGCCACTAGCTATTAGCCTGCAATGATTAATAAGTGAGAAAATAATTGCACTTCATTGAGATTGATGACGCCCCATTTAACCTCCCCACTCATCCTGGCTGCGCCACAGAGCAACGAGATGAGCCTCGGACACACTGCTGCTCTGCTGGCCTCATTGGCATCACACACACACACACACACACACACACACATGCACACACGCACACACGCACACATACTTACATAGATACACACACACACACACACACACACACACACACACACACAAACTCACACACAGGGTCTGTAATGATCCTACAGGGCATTTTTTAAAAGCCTTGCAGCTCTCTGATCATAAGTTCATTGTTAGTAAGTGAAAAACAATGATCTCAGTGCTAGGAGGCCTCTGGGAATCTCTCACTCCACCAATATAGAAGCATTTAAGTCAAACACCATGGGGAATTAATGACAGTGGAGTCACCATTAACTCCTATGCTAACGAGTTTGGGAGCCTTGGCCCCTCTTGTTAGACACATCTTGAGTGTATGTGTGTGTGTGCTTGTGTTTGCTTGTTGGTGGACAATCTTGTCGATCTGACGGCAAACGCGTCTGAATGCGATTTTCACGGGTAAAATGCAAACAAAACAGCGGCGATCAGGCGAGGAGCTAGGAGTGCGGCGGTGCCTTATCCTCTCAGTCTGCAAAGAGACGTGGCCAAGGTTATTAAAGAAGGATGTAGCAGAGCAAGATGGCCGCTGTTGTGACCAGAGGCGGTGTGGAGAGATAAATGGTTGACCCAGCCTGGTGTCAGGTTAGGATTGATGCCACTATCAGCCCCACTGCTTTCCCAATGATTTTCTCAAATCTCTGATAGAGTGTGTTATCTAGTTACTGGCATGAGGGCAACGGCCTGCAGGCACAGAGAAGGTCAATCTATGAGGACAATCTTTGTTGGACTAAATGAGAAAAAAGACCTCACAAAAAAGAATAAAAAGCAGCTGCTAGGTCTCTGGGATAAGATAAGCCAAATTACTTCTCTTTAGTAGGATAGGCCTCGGGCAAAACATCAAAAAAAAAAAAAAAGAAAAAAAAATTAAGTGAGGCAGCTGGTGTGCTCTCTGACTTCAGTGTTGTAGATTTCACCTGGAACCTCGGCTTCCTTGAACTAATGTTGATTCAGTGTCGGCGGCACCTTGAGGAATGGGTCGGGCGAGTGTGTTTGTCTGCTGTTTAATCTGCATTTGCCCAATAAATCTCCTTAACAGGCGCAAAAACAGAAATTTCCACAATATATATAATACCAGTCAGCAGCGTGAACCGGCCCAGCACATCTTCCAGCTCCTCCATAATCTCGCTCCATCAACATTTTTTCTGCTCTTTGGTCTTTTTCAGAACCAGGGGGAAAAGGGTTTGACTAATAGGTTGTAATTTACCAGACGAGGTCCTGATCAATAATTCTGTGTCAATAATGATGGAGGGGTCTGTGTGAGGGGAAATGATTCCACTCATTGTCTGAGAAAAATGAAGGCGTGGACATCACCTCAGGCTGCAGGCAGATGTCCACAGGTGCTCGGCAGCTCGGCATAGTATGATGGTGGAGTCGATGATGAGCGGGAAGACAAATAACACACACACGCACACACACACACACACACACACACACAAGGTGCACTATGGGTTTTCCCTTGTGGTGCATAGGGTCAAAACTTTAAAAAGAGGGTTCACACACACACAACACACACACACACACACACTCACACACACACACACACATCCCTAATGGATATATTTTTCACCACACTTTTTCGCTGATGTTTCAGTCGACAGGCCTCTCTCATGACAATCTCATTTTGAAAGCAGTCCTCTGACAGTATTGATCAAACTACTATGAATGGAGGGAAAGATTTGTTTCTTCATGATCCATAAAATTGCTTAAATGGTTTCAAGGGAATAATTAATAGTCTGTATGTATGTAATATGTCTGTATGGTATTGTGTGTTTGCATGTATAAAGCATGGAAGGGAGGAGACCTGAGTCAAAAGAGTCAGTACGTCAAGTAAAAGGTGCATATTCTCATCACAAAATTACAATAAGAAAAAGAAAATCTGGTTATTTTACGGCATAATATGAAATCATTATTGCTAATAAAAAAGTATCTACTGTTAGTATAAGTAAGTATTAATATTACATAAGTTAAGATGTCATCTTTTCCTCATCACATTTTGTGCAAGGCAACATGGAAGCGCTCATCTTCAGTGTGATGCAGGAAGACAAAAACTGAAATGTAACATAATGGCATCCATTTAATATTATTATTATATTGTAAATTACTGTAATCACTCAAGATGAAATTAATTAGTTACATGCAAGATCATGCATGCATCATAATCACTGGATTACTGTACCCATACGGTGGGGGGTCCTGAGGAGTGAGCCTGTGATTTGGATGTGTAGTGTTTGTAATGCCACTTCCAGGCTGTTGCACTTGCTACTTTAAGTCAATATAATGTTTTTTTTGAGCATTTCTTTCATTTGTTTCATTTCTTGAGAAGATGAAAATGCTCAAAAGAATATCTGTTACTGCACTTCCCATAAGAATGTGAACCATTTATGAGAACAAAGATAAACTGTTTTGTTTAAATTAGCTACTTCTAAGTTTTGCTGTCGCTACATAGCTAACATTAGCATTAGCAGCTGTTTACTCACCAGTCGAGAAGAAATGTTGCGAGTTCAGCGTCAAACTTCGTTCCTTTACTCGCCATGAGCTTTGTCCAGAGGTAAAACGCAACCCGCTCGTTTTGCTTTTATTTCTATCACTTATTTTCTTCGACTGAAGTTAGCACGCTAACCAGCTAGCTCTGGCCCGTTCAGCTGTCTTTTATTGACAGTTAGTTGGATCGTGAGCAAGACATTTTCTATGTAGTACATGAATTCATTTTCAGATACAACTGTCCATCTTTCTCAGGTTTATTAAAAAAAGATTGTCGATCATGATTTTAGATGAGACAGTGAATGCTGGAACGGTTCCCAACACTCCTACCTCGTGTAACTTCACTCACGTGATCAGCACCAGGACAAACATGGTTTCCACTCTTTACTCTATTTGCCTTTATTTAAAAAAAAAAAAAGCACTATTATTCAAGAATACTGAATGAGAATAAACAGGATTATTTTAATCTGATAACACATGAGCCTGAGTTAGTTAAACCACGTGTGTTGTTGGACCATAACAACACAAAAACCTTCCTCTATTCTCAGACTTTATTTTACTCTGGTTCATTCTTCATCATATTTTTGTTCAGGTTTTTTTTTTCTTACTCTCTGAGTGTCCTCATCTGTTTTATTTCTTGATATGTGACTTGTCTGCCATGGAAAACTATGTGAAAGTTCTTGACTGAGTGAGAAGCTCCTGATCGAGGAAACGAACAAGCAACTCCAGAACAGGTTTGCGAGGTTCATTGTGTTAAATCTCCAGAAGGGAATCTTGCATATTAGCATTTAATTGAAACATTACCTGAAACACTGAGCCGTGTGTTTGCGTATCTCTTCATTTCAGTGAGGTACATTATGCGCTCAGATTCGATGTTTCACCATTTTTCTAGTTAGAAAATAGAAGCCGGAGTTCCTGTAGTAAGAATTCCAGTTTGTAGTTACAAGATTGATATCAAAATCCTCTCAAGCTGCAGTAAGCCACACTTTACTACCTTGATCTGTCAGTCAAAGATAAATGTTACCGACTCAACCCGACATGAGTGCAGCGTGGTTTCTGAGAGCAGTCTAAATATTTTGACACGAGCTTTCAGTAAAACCCCAGTCACAGCAGACGCACAGCTCAGACTGTGGGCGACACACAGAGAGAGTTTAACAGTAAAAAGTAAAGTGTACTGTAATATGCTTATTACTTACACTGAACTAAACAAGAAGTCTTCAAAAAAAAAAATGACTGGGTCTGATCCAAAACTCTTGACACAGGTCAGCACAACAAGGTGAAGCTGGGTGGATGGACAGACCGGGTGTGGATGAAAGAGGAACAGAAACAGTCTTGACACTCCAGCTTGAATAAAAAACTTCACTCCCTTGTGTAAATTAAGTCAGTAAAGGAGAGAAATAAGGACTTTCAACTGTAGCTGAAGTTGTATTTAGGACCTGGACCGTACAAAAGGGGATGCAACAGATTAAGAGGGTTCGAAGTTTTGATGATCCAGTGTTCAAAATGTTGAACTGAACTATTAGAAGCTGGTTGTAAATGTTTTCCTCAGTATTTCTGTGAATAGTAACCCAAATACTGTAGCTCTTAATATGCTGCTGCTGCTGCTGCTGGTGTTTGCCTGATTCACTGGAGGGCTGCCAAACCTGCACTTTGGAGAAAAAATAAATACTTACCAATACATGAAACTGTACTGGAGTAGTTATTCTAATCTACTGCACAGTACTGAACTCACCCAATCAGATTCATAATATTTTCATAATGGTTTTATCTTATTTTGCAAAAATGTACGAAAATAATTCCATGAACAATATGTGTAAAGATTTCTTTAGAGTCTAGAAGCAGTGACATTTCCCGTGACTTTTAGTTTGATGATCTGGCAGATATTTCCACGGCAGTTTGTAGCAGTAGTGTTCATGGTCGGAGACTCACACCTTGACCCAAGAGCTGAAAATGTTAATAACTATCCTAGAACCGTTCCTGTATGTTAGATATAGATATATGTTGCCCTGATTGTGATCAGAGATCAAAGAAAAATAATGCACATTTTAATTTTCAATGTTCAACAGTCATACAGGGAGAAATCCAACAAGGATGAGACCAAATTAGTCGCCAGTTCGTCTCCAGTGATGATAATTCTGCACTGATACCGGCCTAGGTGGAACAGAATGCAATATAACCACAAGACATGTGTTTTGAGTTCACAGCAGGACATTGTTCCTCAGCTGGAAAACCTCTCTCTCTCTCTCTCTCTCTCTCTCTCTCTTTGCTCTTCTCACCTACAGGTATAATCCAAACCTCAGTGATAAAAGCTCAAACATTCTCCTGGAATAATTGAAAGCCATTCAGTAAAACTATAAATGTACTGATGCTGTGGAAGTAGAGAGGTTCCAGGTGAGGAAAAGGTGCACAGCAGAAGATTAAACTGCCAAAATAACTATTTAGATGGTCTTCAGTTGGCATCTGACCCGTCTGAACCGTCACCGTGCCTTACCCCTGCAGCCGGCCAACCCTCCTCTAAAGTGAGCAGAGGTTTGTTTTCAGAGCAGACCTGAACAGTTTGAACATTGCGCTCTAAGTGGATTGGGTTCCTGTCAGAGCTGAGCGTTTGGACATTGATAAATTTCCTCCTGTGTGGGATCGATAACTCTCACCTTTCAGCCCAGGGCTCCTTCAGAGTGGGACGTCATAATTACTCTGTCAAACTGAATGCCTGTCTGTGCTAAGACCGATGACTGTGTATGTGTGTATGTTTGTGTATGTTTGCGTGTGTGTGTGTGTGTGTGTGTGTGTGTGTGAGAATGATATAGAGTCAGTCAACGTGCGTGCAAAGCACTAAGGCTTTTATATGTGAATGTGGTATTGTGTGTTGTGTGTGGATGTGTGCATGGAGATTTATGGATTATACTTTGTGCATGTAGGCTTGTATGTGTGTGTGTGTGTGTTTATGTGTGTGTGGGCCCAGGTGATGCTTTGTTGGCTGAGCTGGACTTGTGACTGGCAGTGATTGACAGCTGGGCAGCCCACCTCCTCCTTTCTCCTCCCACGGCTGTTTTTGAAACCTGTCATATTGGCCAATCAGTGAGGTGATCTGACAGCTGTCCTGACACGCAGATACACACACATGCACACATTACACACCTAAACCTACAAACACACACATTCACAGATACACACACATTTGTACAGGCCGTCAGGTCTGATCTAAACTCCAAACCTAATTCCTAAATTCATCATTTAAATTTAACCATTAGACTGGAAAATATGATACATTTGGAAGATTTCATAAAATCCTAACAACATTTTTATAACAGTAAACAGCAACAACACATTTACGTAAGTGAAAAACACCAAAGCATCCATGTTTACTCACTGATTAGCAGCAACGATTAGCTCCCAAAACAACACGCTGGGGATGATGGGCCCCTCATGTCGATCACGTTAACTGAGTTAACATATGCAGCGTTCCTTTCAGCTGATTCCTCTGATCTGTTATCTGTCCAGATGTAATGATGATTTATTTATTCTGTTCTTAGGGAAGGCAGGGGATTACCTCCATATGCTCCTCTATCACACATCGCTGCTGCTTTGCTGCACGCAGCCTTCCTCCAGGTCAGTGCGGGGTTCATGCAGGTATTTCGGTAGTGTGGATAGTGTGTGTCTTTTTGTGTATGAATGTGCACATCTCTGTCTTTCTACATGTGGACGTGTATGTGTATTTGTGCACGTCTAACTATGAATGAATGCAACTGTTTGCATCTAGATAATAGCAGCGTGTGAACATGTATGTATATGTAACTGATTTTATTAGATTTGTGTGCATGTGTGTCACAGTGACCATGTGATGCTGCTGTCGGTAAAAGAGGCAGCCTGTGGAATTAAAAGTGAATGAAGCAAAGATGAGCAAGGCTGCCTGCTCCTCATAACGTTGCCACAATAATAATAATAATAATAATCAGGGCAATAATAACCTCAGTGCTCATTTAGACATCAATACTAATCACTCTCATTTGGAGGACAATAATAATAATCAGGCTCATTTAGAGTGCCGTTTCTCCACAGAGACTTTCACTGCCTTTGGGGTTGGTTGGTGCTTAACTTAATGATAATAGTCATGATTCATGGCTCAACCCTCCCTGCCTGCATGTTGCTTCCACTCCACATGAACACAGGAAGTGTGTGTGTGTGTGTTGTGTGTGTGTGTGTGTGTGTGTGTGTGTATGAGAGAGAGAGAGAGAAAGACAGTGTGAGGGTGTGGATGTGTCTGTCTTCTTTGACATGTACTTTTTTTCTAATTTTTCGTGGGTGTGTGAAATGTGCTATAAATAGCGCAAGTCTTATCTGGTAATTTTATCCTAATGAGAACAATGCACTGACACGCTAACCTCTAAATTTAATGAGAAACTCCACTTCAGCTAAAAAGAAGTCCAAAATTGAAATAAACCTCCAGCTTACCTATTTAGGAGAGAAAACAAAGGCGGATGATGAAGTTAAAGCCTGAACTGTTCATTATAAATATCATATCATTATTGCACCTAATTGCAATCTTAAATAAGTAATTTTAAAGTGCATTTTATAAGCATATGGAGACAATGAAAAGATATAAGTGGATGCAAAGAGAATTAGATCAGGATAGCTATTAATACCCCTCTCATGCCTGTACGCTAAGAATGAAACTACAGCCAACAGCTTCTTAGCATAGCTTAGCATAAAGACTGGAAACAGCCTAGATAGTCTTTTTCATTCGGATTAAACAGAGCAGATATATGGTAGGTGGATTTTGTTACATTTAGCTGGTTCTCTCTCCTTCCTGTCTGTGTGCTGAGCTAAGCTAACTGGTTGCTCGCTCCAGCTACATGTGTACAAAGGGCTACAGATATGTGAATCTTATCAACCTCTCATCTATTTCACAAAAAAAAAAGTGAAGGTGTATACCCAAAATGTCAAACGTGTGCGATGAAAGTGATTCAACTTGAGGAAAAATTTTGCGATAATCTCGAGGATGTATGAGTAAAATTCGGGACATTTTGGAGACGAGAAACAAAAGAGGCGTCTGAAGCAAAATAATGGTGGAGTTCCTGATGAATTCAGTCAGAGCTTGAGTTGTCACACAAACATATACACACACCCATTGGTGTATACATTGCTCGATAGCTAGTATTTGCTTCGTCCCTACATTGGCTATTTTGGGGTGAATATACACAGACTCCAATGGTAACATCTGCAAACAAAGGGTGACTGTAGACACGGTGCTTTAGGACTGTTAACTTCAGTTAAAGTGGATCTGTGTTGCCTCCTTTGGCACCCGTCTTATTTTATGTTCTGTTCCTGTAATTGCTGTGCTGTGTGTGTGATGAAGGCGGGTGACATTTTGTTTTTTCCTCCACCTGACCACAGTCCAATTGACACGGATGCAGGTTAATACCACAGGAATTTAGGTTGTGCAGTAACACTCCCTCAGCCCTTTTACAGCACTATATGGCCATCTTCAAGTCATGAAAATATTCTCTTCTCTTTCTGATGTATTACGTGCCAGCACATGGGACAGTCAGGCACTAATGTAATTCCTCGCGAGTGGTGCTCATCTCATCTGGGCTCCAGCTTTGAACTCTTGGCTCGGCAGCTTTTCAGAACAAGACAGAAAATGGGGACAGAGGGAGAGAATTGTCCGGCACTGATTTGCTGTAAAAACTCGGACAGAGGATCATTTCAGCGCTGCTCGGGAAGATCAAAAGCTCGGCTGGCAGAGAGCGGGCGCGAGGGGAGATGCTATCGCCGGGCTCTCATTTCATTCACAGACGAGTGTGAAATGACTTCATCTGTTGTGTGGACTCACACTATCCACCATTATACACTACTGTACCCTGAAACTCCCCTCCTCTCTCACTCTCTCCTGCACGCTGGCAGCTACAGGCCAAAAGTCACTGCAGCTTTGCCCTAATAATACATCTGTAAGGTATTGCTTTGTGTATCTAATAGCCACACTGTGAGATTTTTACCTACATTGACATTAAGAATATTAAAACAGCTTAATTTTTTAGCGCCAATTGCATTGGGATAATCTGTAGAATAATGCAGTCAGGCTCGGGTCTGGCCTTAATTGCCTGTTAATGGGAGCTGGAGACCGCAACCCTTACAAAACACAAACTGGGGAATATGTGCTCGCTAATAAGAAAGATCAGACCTCAAGTCCAGGCCTAAAGTTGCTAGTTTCAGGCCCGGCAGTGCACATCGTTACCAGCCTGCCTCCTGCACTTAAAACAGGAGGAAAGGCAGAAAAAAAAGCAGCAATTTGCTCAAACTTCTGAGCCTTTAACACTTGAATAATTTAACGCTGAATATTATATATCTGCTTGATTATTTCAGGAACGGGTTTTAACACCACAGCTCTCTCTCTCGGCGTCGCTGCTAATGGAGATCCCAGCACGTTTTGTAGGCACACACACACACACACTCAAAGAAAGACAGAGTGCAAGTGGTAAAAAGAGAGGGAAGCATAATGAGATAATAAGAGTCGACTTAACACAAGGATTTTCCTCCTCTTTCTTCTTCTTCCTTCATCCCACGTCTTCATTTCCTCCTTCATTAAAAGAGGAGTCCGGCGCAGAGCCAGGCTGTAATGCTGCGTGTCGGCACTGAGAGCTTTCTCCCTCTCTCTACCTCCGTCTGCTCTCCGTCTCTTCTTTTTTTTATCCTCCCTCCTCCTGTCTTCCTCCTCCTCTTCTCCCCTGAACACCCTGTTTAGCTGTTTAAGCTGATGACACAGAGAATATTGCATGTTGAAAGGCCATTTCACCACACACACACACACACACACACACACACACACACACACACACACACACACTCTTGCCCAGAGCGAAAGGCCCCAGGCAGTCTCTTTCCTGCTAGCCAGGGGCGATCATTCTGCCTCTATGATACTTTAACTGTGGGATGTCAGGAAACATTAGGCCTTTAAAAACACAGCTATGATGCAGTGCGTGCATGCACACACACACACACACACACACACACACACACACACACACACACACACACACACACACACACACACACACACACAGTCATAACTCTAGTCCCATCCTGTTTCCTCCAAGGCCAGAATACTTGTGAATTTCTCCTGCACAGAAAACCTTATTTTTTGCAACACATGGCAGGAATTTATTCTTTCATTATTTGACCTTTTTCTTTCTAATCACATTTACTAAAATAACTATCAGAGCTTTTAGTGTATTAAAAGTATTGTTGTATGTATGTTTTGCTAACTAACTGGATGTAATTGTGACCTGCTTTTTTTATTACTGTAACCTTTTTATCCACCGAACGTGACACAACTTTGCTTCAAGACGAGTCTGGAAAACACTTAAGGAGGGGAATTTTACACATTTTGGTTTCTTGGTATCTGATGTTCAGTCGATTGTTATTGCATGTGGAAGAAACATATGATGAGGCACAAGCTCAGATTGCTTTTAAGCAAGGCAAGATAAAGCGATGAAAATATTCACAATAAAGCGTAGACTTTTCCGTGGGTATTTTTAAAAGTGACTAAAACTCCTGCTGCTTCTCCAAACCGGAGTGCGCTGATTCAAATCTACTGCAGGTAATACACTGACTATAGATAAGTACCTCACACAACCCCACGTTAAAATAACCCAACCTATTACTTTCACCATAACTAATGTTCTTGTTGTCTACGACGGGAGTGTGGATGTGAACTCTGGTCTCTGGAGTGACAATCATACGTTTCTCATTTTTTACGCCCCCGCCTTCCACCTCAACCGCGACCTGGTGTCTCCTCTGCTATTAATAAATGTAGAGCTTCATTCATTCAAGAAAAAACTAAAGAAAAAAACCCAACAAACTTTGACTCTGCACATAATCAAGAAAGTGGTTATGTTGCCAACACAACATAATCAGGCAAATTGTTTAGTGGTATATGACTGTAATTTTTCCTGTTTCCTGGAAGCGTACCATTTTGTCTTTTCAATTCAATTTTAAATGCTCAGTAATTCCCTAAACCTATCTGGTCACTGTAGCTTGAACCAAAAGTTACACAAACAGGAGTAATTTGTGCATTTGTTTGGGACTATTTTCAGCCGTGGATTAATACATGTTTAGTCTGATTGAGTTTTTTTTTTACCATGTATGGGATTGAATCAGAATAAACTACAGTGCCCACGTTCATGCTAATGAAGGAACATGTCTTGTGCTGCAACACTGTGGCTCAATGAAGTGTTTTTAATCATTTCAATAGAGCTAAAGAGCACACAGGAATACAATATATTTGACTTTGGCTCCACAGAAAATACTCTTTTGATAAGATTTGTTGACATTAAGAAAAATGTAGAACATCCTTTAATTTCTAACTAGCATAATAACATCCAACCTGCCGGCATATTTACAGCTGGACGTTCTGCAATCTTTAAAATACTGTGAATGGCAGCAGTGATCTAAGATGAATACCACATAGCAGCAATGTCCGGAAAAGTCAGGGAACTCATCCACCTCTCTTCCCACATTTCCTGTCTGCCTCTTCAAATCAAATAAATCCAGAAAAGGCCTAAAAGTTTTAAAATGTAATATACTTCAAGAGTGTTTCACTGAATTTCACTGATGTAAATTTATTTTATTTTTTTTATTAGTAATAGTCTTTGCATAGAAGTTTGTCGAGTGTTCATATCCTTTTGTGTTACTGTAGATGGTCGGTTAAGATGTGTGTCTGTTGTATCTGGCATTATGAGCGACTCCAGCCTGTCCCGTCTCCCTCTTCCTCTTGGTCTTTGAGCCTCTGAGAACTGCAAAGAGTGGAATGAATGTTTCAGAGTTTTAATAATAAAACATCTGACATCAGGATTTAGTGGGCTCTGGACTGGAATACTTCCTGTATCCTCGCAATAACTCCTGTATTTTCCTCCAGAATCGGGGAGAGATCTATTTGTGAGCAGAGACACAATCAGATAGAGAGAGTCCGTGGAGCTCCTCTCAGATATTAGCATTTAATGAAATGCACATTTTTTTCATTTAGTCTGAAACGTTTCCAAATCTGGGGAAATACTGGGATGACCCATGTTTTGATATGCTCTTTATTAGTTTGTTTTCTTTTCATTCATTCTCCACTTAAGGTTTCAATTCGTCCCCTTTGAGCCCTGCGTGCCAAGCTGCTGTGAGGACAGCCTGGGTTTTTAGTGCTTCAATTTGTGTTTGCTATTTGAGCTTTGATGCAATCAGTGGAGTTTCCAACTCCTGCTACACCTGTGATACTATTCCAACGTCCTTCCTTACAGTTTTGGGACATGAGGTTGATGTATAAATAAATATGTAATTGTAGGTAGTTTTAGTTGCTTAATCCAATCAGTAAAAATGAAGTAGTACTCTTTTAGATTAATTCCTGATGGCTTGAAATGTGGTTGTAAAAAGTTTGTAGTTCCCTTCTGTGCGAAGAATTGCAGTTTGAATTCCTGGTTTGTTACAGTGGATTCAAACTGTGACAAACAGCCTACACACATCCCATAAAAGCCTCTGAAACCTGTCCTGCCACATCATATTCTGTGTCTACATGTTTCAAACAGTAATCAATGGTTGAGTAAACCTGTCCGAGACTGTCCTCCTGTAAAAGAACGAGCCCGTAGGTCGTTTGTGCAGCAGGTTATTACGACCCATAGTTACGTTTTGTTGTTCCGCGACATCCAGGGGTCGTCGTGATTATGACAGGAGCAAAGGAAAAGTTCGATTCCCATGTGAAACGAACTATTTATGTTGTTTCTTTTATCTATGAGTGTTCAAACAAAGTTAACCATGTCGTTATTATTGTAACCATGACAACAAAGATCGTGTAATGTTGAGGAACCCAAATCACCATCTTTTCCTAAATCTGTAGTAGTTTTAGTGCCTATACCCAACCAAGCCATGACCGTTATTATAGTAACCATGGCGACGATTGGTATGCCGCTCTTGGTACAGTTGTGTGTTTATTATGGTAACCATGACAACCGAGGTCCTGTGGGCACGCCGCCGGTGGGACGCTATTTGAGGAGAAGATATAGAGCCCTGGTCTGAAGAAAGATAAAACAAAGACACATAAAGATCTCTTTAAAGTGTAACATGCTAAATGTCCCGTTAGCATCTATGACTGAAAGTAAACGTTAAGATGATTTATCATTGGTTGTAAAACTTTACAGATGTTCAAATTGTCTGTTATTAACTCTCTCTCACATCCGCTATGCAATCATTATCATGTCCCCTGTAAAATTAAGTGAATAATAACATTTCCAATATATGATGGAAGTGTTTATGCATGTTTGAGTGTGTTATCGTGCTAATTCTGAACCTGAAAATCTGTAACATGAATCCAGGCTTTACTCAGCAAACTAACCCATTAAAGTGTCATCTAAAACAGCCCCCGGGTGTGCAGTACATATGGTTTTGTGGCGGTGTTCTTAAAAGATTGATGATTCGGATTAAGAAGGAAATAAACTAGACAATTAAGTCACATAGTGAAGGTGATGTGCAGAGTAAAGTCTTGTAATTGTTGAATTTGTGACTTCCTTCTTTTATTCTCTAACTTCTCTGAAGTGTGTTATTCTTTCAGTGTCTGTACTCGAGTGCTTAATAACAACTAACCAGATGTAAAATAATTAACAGTCCCTCTAATGATCAGAAGCCTTGTTTCTGTGTCATGAATTTCAAAAAGAGAAAGTTTTATGTATTAGCAGCTGCCAGCAGAGCTGAAAGTTTCCTCCAACATTTCCTATTTTAACTTTGTTGAAATCCACATATTAACACACACACAAACGCACAGAGAAAGGTCCAGTGTGTGTGTGTGTGTGTGTGTGAGTGTGTGTGTGTGTGTTTGGCCGCGGGCCCACATGGTGTTAATTGGATAATGAGGTACAATGACAAATCCCCGTTGCTGCGACAATAAGGTGCTGCTGTCCAGGTTTAATATCACAGGCCCTCGTGTAATGCTGTTTGGACACACACACACACACACACACACACACACACACACACACACACACACACACACACACACACACACACACACACACACACACACACACACACACACACACACACACACACACACACACACACAGCTCAGGTGTCTGTCGCTCCACTTTGGAATCTAATCTGGCTCTTCCTCCTAGCAGCCAATCAGAGGCAGCCATTGCTGCCCCAACAACCAATCAATTATCTCTAATTTTAGAAAGGCTCTCCTCTCCTCATTCGCTTTCCCCCTCTCCTCTGTCCTTTTCTTTCCTTCTCCTTTCCTTGTTTCTCCTCTCCTCTCCTTGTTTCCTTACTTGCCCTTTCCTGTTCCTCTTCCTTCCTAATTTCCTTTCCTTTTCATTTCCTTTTCCTCCTTTCCTTGCCCATTAATCCTCCTGTCCCTGGTCTTCTTCTCTCCTCATTCCCTTTCCATGGCCCTCATCTCCTTATTCCTTGTTTCCTTTCCTTTCCTTTCCAGTTTACTTTCCCAATCTTGTTTCCCTACTTTTCCTGTTTTCTCCTTGTTCCCCTTTTCATTTCCACTCCTTATCCCTCCTATCCTTTCCTCATTTCCTTTCTTTTCCATTTCCTTTCCCTCAACTTTTCCTCTCCTTGTTTTTCTTCTTCCTTTCCTTTACTTTCCCTTCTCCCCCTTCTTTTTTCTCCTCTCCTTGTTACTCCTAATTTCCTCCCCTATACTCTCCTCATTTAGTTTCCTCTCCTCTCCTCTTCTCTCCTCTCCTCTCCTCTCCTCTATCTCCCTCTCTCTTGCCGAGCCATAACTGGGGGGATGATGGACCATAATTCACCAGGATCCGGGCCGCCCCAGACGTGCTCACATTAATTGGATGTCCATATTAAATGGAAAATGAGAGCGGCGCTGAGGGAAAAAGTGAATGACTGACTCTCTTGGCTGCTATTGACCTATGAGGAAGAGACGCTGCCCTTTTCCCCAGCGCTCTCCCTCGCCCAGTTTTCTCTGCTCCCGTCAGCGTGATGGATCTCAAAGCATTCATTTTCTGACCCCTCACCTGGAAGCAGATTAAGCGCTTTGATTCAATAGGGCCGTTAATGGGGGCGCCAAAAGTTTATGAGGATTTCTGGAAAAGGCCAGGGAAATTAGATTGTAAGCTAACAGATTTATTGCTCTGTTTCAACACATTGTAAAAAGATTATAGGACCTCGAGGCAGGTTGGAGGGGCAGCGGGGCCGCGATGTCTCTCTCGGTGTGAAGGAGAGGTATAGGAGAGAGAGACACAATCCTACTCTCACATCTACCAGCTATTTTACACTGACAGGGAAAAGACAAGCATGTCAGTCAGCGGAGGATAAGCTCACGTCTGACCGTAACCTGAAGGAAAGATGTTTAGACAGCATGCCGAGCATTTCTCAGCTGGAGTCCTGCTGGAGGTGATGTGATGTGGAGTGATGTTGTTGTCTGTAACACTGTCTTTTACTCTCTCTTTCACCTGTTTTTAAATGACGATCTTCCTGTTTTGCATTAGCAGTGATGCAGCAGCTCTTAAAAAAGCAGCCCGACCGAAAATAGCACTTTTCATATTCATGTCATGTCATGCACAGACAAGCTTTGCAGGTGCACACACACATGCACAAACTTCTTCCTTTGCATTTTAAGGCTTGAACCCCTGGTCCTCATTATTGTGCAGTGAAATGAAACGGATGCACTGGAGATTAGTGAAACTGAACTTTGGTTCTCTAGAAATAAAAGTCCTGCAACTCTGTTTAAAATATTCTACATGTTCCATCATGTTGAAGTGATTCCAGACAGGTAATAAAATGACTGGTACTGTATGTTGCAAAATAACATGACAACATGACATGTTTAGTTACTAGGTGAAGGTGTGTGATTGGTCCTCTGTGAGGTGTTTGGTGCAAAGAGCTGTAGATTGGCCACTCCCTCCCTAAGGCACCGTTATCACCAGTATAAACAATATAAACCAGTATTTTGATAATGAATGGATGTTTAAAAAGACAAGTTTTATATCAATTACTCAAAACAACCTTAAGTATCTTTATGGTATTTAAATCTTGAAACACTTCAAAAGATGTTTTAATGTAATTATTCAATAAATAAATAAATAATAGAATTGTGCCTTCTGTAACTATTAGATTAACTGGAGTTATATTTTCATTTTAAAAGTCCTTTCTCCATGTGTCTATACTAGACTGGCTACTTACCTGTATGGTGCATCCATTTCTTCTTCTTCATCTTCTTCTTCTTCTTCTAATGAGTTTCCAACAGACTGTACTCTACAAACAGTGAAGGAGCTTCAAACATACTCACAAACTGGCTCCCTATACAGCCGCTACATATCTGAAACACAGGCCTAAAAGAGCAGTGTACCCCCGGAGTGCAATGACATGACTAAACAGGTCTAAAGGAGCACACCTTATACAGGTTGATTGGACTAAACCATCTGCGGGGGGAGATCACTATATACAAACAGAGAAACAGACAAACTTGCAAAAATAAATATATGCAATTTATACAATTTTGACCACAAATCACTAACTAAGTAGAGACCAAGACATCTGTGGAACCACCATTTTCAGGAAAAGACAGTTTGTGTAAAACAATGATGACTCTCCCTACTGCTATTCAAACGTGGTGGAACCAGGAAGTAGCCTAGGCTATATATGATGCATGATACTGATCACCAGAAAGCAGATGAGTAACAAGATGAGGAGGAGATGGTGGGTTAGCTGTTAGCAAGGCTTCACATGTGTGTCCTG
The DNA here is from genome assembly GCF_021018895.1 of Seriola aureovittata. NCBI lineage: Eukaryota > Metazoa > Chordata > Actinopteri > Carangiformes > Carangidae > Seriola > Seriola aureovittata. The sequence goes on along the minus strand of NC_079382.1, from coordinate 18,522,341 downwards.
AACAAGAAGAAACAGATGAATGTGAGGTTTGTAACTACATGAGATTTAAGGCTAGGCTAGTAGGAAATGGAGGGAAAATGGAGGGAAAATGGAGGGAAAATGGAGGGAAGACACATGACTCCATATGAATGCTAACGTTGCTCTGTGTCTGCTGCATGTGTAAATGGGCAACTGTTTGCTAGCATGTTCACCATAGCAACTTCAGTAATGTCAATGCTGCGTTTGCGGTTTCTTCTGCTGCCCTAAAGTGGCCAGAAAATGAATTAATCCAAGTTAATTATCCAGAATCTAAACATGGCAATGAAGTCCCAATGTTACACATTCCAGCACAGGTGGCAGCACATACCTTTCATGTTGGCTCATGTGCAGGCCAGCAAATCCTTATGTGTTGCATAAGCACAAATGTACATGATTAAATACAGCACGTTGGAGGAGGATCTCCATCTTAATATATGACTGAAGTGTCAGCTAAAAGCCTGCAGAAGAAATCTGTTTGCTAACACATCCTAAATTCTCATGCAACATTCAGTGCTCAAAAAAAGGCCTCTGCTGGGAATGAAACATGCTGAGGAGAAACAGAGTTTTTTATTTTTTTTTATGATGTCAGTAATGATGAACTGAGGCAGTAACACAAACAGATTCCCTGTGTGTTCGGTAATCGACTCAGGAGTAATGTAAAACTCCTTCATGCGTGTTAGTTTGTGCTGTTGGTGGTGGTGGTGGTGGGGGGGGGCTACATGCATGGCTCAGAGTTAAGATTTACTCACTACGGCTGAACTGTCTCTGTGGGCTGAGCTGCAGAGTTTGGGTTTAACCCTCTGATGTCTGGCATTCGGTTGCGCACCAGCGCCTCGGGAGACTCTTTCTGTAGTAAATTAATTTACATTTGGAGGATTTTCCAAAGATGCTGGCTTCCTGTGGAGCCCGGGAGATCAAAGTGTCTCATTCTGTGTGTTTGATGATGTTTGATGTTTGCTTTGAGTGTGAATGTTGCTGACTTTTTTGCTGTCTTTTTCTCTCCACAGCGGGAGGTGCTCTTTTCCTGCCTTTTACTTTCTGCCCTTCCTCATCCAAATTCGGTAAGTTGCATTTGACTTTTTTTTTTTCTGGCTCTGATACAGGTTCTCTTTGCTGACGTATTCTTAATCACCTCATGATATCTACCCAGCAAGCACTTGATTGATGATGATGATGATGATGATGATGGTGATGATGCTGTTGGAGGAGGAGGAGACAGAGAGCAACTCCAGCCCAAATTGCAAAAAATCTTTGACATTTAATTTCATGGATCAGTAAAGATCCAGCTTCAGAGAGAGATCTGGGTTCTGATTTCACACAATGATGCTGGTTAGACTGATAATCTGCTGTTTCTGCTGTAGCTTTCACTCACTCATTATTGAAGTTATTTGTTTGGTTATTTTGCCCGAACAAATCCGTGGTGAGTGATACATCCAACCTATCAATGACATCTTTGGAAGCTGCAGTAGTGGTTGCTAGCAGTGGTTAACTTAATGTTTTTGCTGATATTAATCTAATCAATCTTCTTTTTCTCTTCTATTTCAACAACTTGTATACTTGTAATATCATCCATGCTTATGGTTGTTGTGGCAATTTTGCTGAGACGACCTCCCCATTCTCATGCCTACAAAGCAGTGATTTTTCTCAGTTATTCTCATTTATGAACACAACACTAGGCCTGTTTCAGAAGCCAAAGAACTCTAATATACGGGTGGGGGGGTTCAGATATCTGGCACTAAATAAAGGGTAGCAGATGACTGCATAAACTGTCATTTTAACCCTATCGATTCCTCTAATGCTGGTGTTTCTCCCACTGTTTTAGTGAAGCTGCTTGAAGCAATCATTATCACTATCCTCTTATGAGCGACCCTTGCTTTATTTATGCTGGGTTCTAAGATCTCCATTTCTAGGAGACAACCCTTTCTCCATTAGAGGATATGATGTAATTTATGTATGTGGTCGGGCTGCAAAGACATTGATGCAGAGCAGATCAGTAAAATGTTCAGACAACGTATTTGTTTTCCACCAAACTGTCTGATCTTGCAGAACAATATTCACTTTAGTGACTACAGCATTATTATATTTCATGTGTAGCAACTCTCAGCACGTGGTTAAAGGGTCCATTTGTACGTTTTTCTCTGCCGGCTGAACATGGTTTCTTTACCGGGAGCAGGTGGTGGTGATTGTCGCTGGACGAGCTTTAGCCATCGTTGCGTTTAAAGGTTATAATACTCCCTCTGAGCAGCGTTACAACTTCACGACAGACTGGAGGCTGCAGTGAGTCTCTGTCGGAAAGTGATGAGATGGGCTGAAGCTAGCTGGTTAGCGTGCTAACTTGAGTATGTGATGGAGACAAGAGTAAACATCGGTGTTGCTTCCCCCTGCAGGAGACGGCTCTCGGTGAGGAACTGATTGAAGTTCGATGCTGAACTTGCAACGTTTCTTCTAGACTGGTGAGTAAACAACAATGCTAACGCTGGCTATACAGCAGTAGCTAAACTTACTAGTTGTGTGCTTTGCATGTCCACCATCCGCCCCACACAGCTCCTGGTGACTCTGCTGCTGTTTATGAATGTTGCTCTACATTCAATCATTCAATAAAAAAAGTTGACTGAACTAAATCCAGCCAGCGATTATGTTGCCACCGCAGTGTAATTGGAAAAGCAGTCCACCAGTGTGTGAATGTTTTTCAAATAGCCTTGGCCCTGAACAGAATATGTGCAGTAAATCCATGTTCGGGACAGTGTAGGTTAGTGACTATCACACCAGCATCATGTTAAAATATTCAAACAACTTAATAAATTGGCAAAGTTATCAGCATCATCTGCTCCGTGACCGACAGCTGTGATCACTTTTGACTCTGTGTGTGATTGCGTGAATGAAACGACAAGTCTTACATTTGCAAAGATGCAGTTTCTCCTGGCAGCTGTGATGTGTTGACAGTGTAGCCGACATGTGATGATAGAGGAGCAGTTAGTGCTGCGGATTATCCCGCGTTGTTCTGCCGTGCTGTACGCTGAGGGGCAGAGCGGCCTGATGGAAATGAATCTGTGATTGCTGTGAAACCTGCGTCTTATTGCCTGTTCATTCAAATTCCATTATTGCACAGGATGCTCGTGTGTGTTTTCCTGTGTGTGTGTGTGTGTGTGTGTTGATGGATGCCACGGTGTTTGTATGCGAACAATTACCAGAATCTCCACTGACTCTTCCTGCATATGTGACTCCCTGAGGCTACAGCAAGGGCCTCTAGGCGCTTTGTGAGGCCCCTACACCCACTCTCTTATGTAGCTATATATGTGTGTGTGTGTGTGTGTGTGTGTGTGTGTGTGTGTGTGTGTGTGTCCAAAGACGCAGCTTTTGTTGTTAATCTGATTTGGTTAAATGTCCCCAAGGCACGCACAAAGCAGAACCTCCTCACCTTTCACCTTCTCCTCATTGTCTCTCCCTCTCTCTCCCTCAAAGATAATAATCCCCCAACATTTCACTCATTTGAAGAGGCTAATCAGTTTAAATACTTCGCTACGGATAGTGTTTTGGAGCAAACGTGGTGTGTGAAAATATGCTCAGTGTGCCAATATTTTCCTTTCTCTTTATCATCATTATTTTTTCTCCTGCAGCAGCTGGGTTTGGGCCCAATTTTGTTGCTTTATTAACTGTTCCTGTTAATGAAAACAATTGAATCAATACTGCCTGCGTCTCTATCATTTCACGTTTGACATGTGCTGATGTAAGAAACAATAATATCCACATTATCATATATGAACAACGGCATCATGAATGAATTCTACAGTAGAATTAAACATGATGTTTATTTGCTTAAAATGCATTTATACCACAACATCCCTTTAGAACTAGAGATTTCAATACCATTTTTTTGAACTTGTGTATTTGCCGATATTGAGTACGGATCCGATACCACGGCGATAACAAAACAATTTTTTAAACAGCTGTATCCTGCCAACCCTGTATGTATGTATGGATGTGATATGATTGGTGTCATTGTTGTTTGACAAGGCTCCGGTTAAACTCTCTGTAAAACATGAGCAGATACGTGAATACCACGGAACCTTTATCTTGTTATCCAACTTGACTGTCACTGATAGAAGAGTAAATCTTTTTACTGGTGGGACTTTCCAGAGTAACATGTTGCCAAATGGCTGATGTTTAGCTGATGACTAATTATTCTCCTCCGTCGCTCAAAAACAGTAGTTGCCAGATGCTGCACAACTCAACTTCCTGTCTAAGCTACTGTTTTAGAGCAGTGAAGAAGAAAACTGCAGTTTTATTTGGGTGTGAAACTATAAAGTTTTATTGATAAATTATGTGGCATCACCTCAGTTTGTAGACTCACTGATACCCGAGGCTTTTCAGACACTAGCATGTAGAAACTTGTACTTTGAACTTCACTCTTTAGCCAACATGGACAATAAGTCAAACACTTTCAGAAGCTGTTCGCTGTTTCTGATTATTTATGAATGGCATTTTTAGGGGACGGGGTTTCCTGTCTTTAAATAAGTCTTTGTGTGTAAAGTGCAACATAAATCTCTGCTTTTCCTACATGTTCTGCTCCTGAGTGCAGAGACAGGTTTTTGAAATATTTGATTGTAGTTTTTATAATTGTATAAAGATATATTGATTTCTGTGAATATTCAGTACAAACAAAATATGTGCTTTTTTAAACACTGAGTCATTTCCTCAGGAACGACTTACCGGATCCTCAAAGTTTCACATCTTTGCTTTGTAATGAACCAAAAATTTGAATCATTTAAAATTGATGCATATTTTTGACTTCATCATGTGTTCTTGAATATTTATGGTGAATCATTTTCAGTTTTCTTGCTCTTACAGATGAAGAAATGTGCATTTCTTTATACAAACATGTTGTGTATTATCATCTTGAGTGTGACTGTGCACTGTCCAGACTCCAGTCGTCTCCCTTTACTTTGTCACAGGAGTTCTTCATTCATTCTTTTTAAAATCTGTCATGTCAGAGTTTGACGGGGGGACTGACGGCGTGCAGCAGCAGCCGCAGACGTTTGTTTAACATGCACTTTGAGGCTTGTAGACACCCGACGTGAGCTCTGTAGACATTTCTCCGAGCAGAGCCGAGATGTCGGTCTTGTTGGTTTAGCCTCATTATCGCACATCCAGGATGTTTCCAGTCACATGAGTGTTTGTGTGTTTACTCCTCGCTGCTTCTCTCTCCACTATCTGAACTGTGATATTCAGCTGACCTCAAAGCTAACAATCGCCCACTCCGTCTTTCCCATTTTTCTCTCCCTCCTGCACCCATCTCACCCCCTGCCTCCCATGCCTTCCCCCCCACCCATCCATCCTTCCACCCACCCACCCTCCACCACCCCATCCCACCCCACTCCTCTCCTACCTGGGGCAAAGTCTTATGTAAAACACATTTATTTTTAATGGATTTTTTAATGAATTTTTTAGCTGCCTATTAATAATGCCATTAGTGGTGGCAGAGCGGCGTCAGACAGCAGCCCGGCCTGCTAATCCTGCCCCCCAGCCCTGGCAAACGCAACTAATCCAGGCCCCTGCTTCGGCTCCAAGTAGGCCTCACACACACACACACACACACACACACACACACACACACACACACACACGCACACACGCACACGCACACAGAAGTATGTGCAAACACTGCACTGTATGTAAAACACACTGCCACACACACATGAGAGCGTTGCTTAATCCTCAGTGTGTATATGTTCAGTCGCTCTGCTTCACCTTTCTTTCTTTGCTGTCTTTTCACACACACACACACACACACACACACACACACACACACACACACACCCCCCCACCTCTTCCTCCTCTTCGTCTTCACTGGCTCACCAGTCCACCTCCTCCTTTAATCCCTCTGTCGCTCCTTCTCTCCTCCCTCCCTCCCTCCCTCATTCATGTCTTTCCTTTGCCTCCCACCTTATTTCTCCCTCGTCCCTCTTTCAAGCGCTCCCCTCCCCTTCCATCTTGACCTCCCCCCCACTCGTGCTTTTTCTCTTCGTTCTTCGCCTCCCTCCTCAACTGCCTTTCTTCTTCTTCTCCCCTGGGCACCCAGCAGGCCTGGCCTTGGTGCTCGACTCCTCACGGAGGCTCCTTACCTGGGGCCCTGAGTGTGCGCACACACAAACACACACCCACACACACATCTGTGGATGCTGCAAAAAGTCATTGCAGAGCAGGGGAAATAGTGAGCCGCTTAAAGCCTTAATAGAATTTGAGCTGGGCTCAGAGAGCGCTGGAGAAAAGGTGTTAATTACTGCTGGTTTTAATGCTAATTAAATGTTTCAATTAATGCCGTGTTTGTTGCCAAAATGTGTCAGTAATTGACAAACGGCAATAAGGTGTGTGAAGGCATTAAAGAAAGAGACAAAGAGAGAAAGAGAGCGCTCTACCTCCTAGATGTGCCAGAGCCCGGAGCAGTGCAGCATGGGAAATTTCATTCATGAGGTGGGAAAAAAAAATAAAAGAAAGAAGCTGGAACAGATTCAATACAGCTGTTTTCCATAAAACCGTTCATGGCCTCCATTAAACAGTGTTTCTGTCCGTGCTGTGCTGCCGGACTGTCGGTGTGTATGTGCTGGACTGAGGGCAGCGTGGACGTTTGACAGAACAACACAAGTTTGTTTTTTATTGTTCAAGTGCAACTTATCTGGAGAGAGAAATAAAAGAAGGCGAGAAACCTCATGTTCATATCTCACATGTCGAAGTTTTCACTGAAAACCCCCCACAGCCGGATGTTTCCTGTTGCAAGAGGACACGCAGGTTCTCAGTAAATGAGGTCTGGTGACGGTGACAGCTCAAAGAAAATAAGTTCAGTAAAAGAAAGTGACGAGAAAAAGGCAAATAAAGAGTCACTTTAACTCCAACTAAAAACAATGAATTGTTAAACTAGTGTTTGAGCTGCTTATCTTTATTTTTTGTTTCATTGATTTTTGATGTTTCATTATATTATTTTATTTATTGTCAGATTGGTACAATAATGAGCTGTAGAGATATTACACACTCAGTTTAAGGGCGATGAAGTCGGCGCCTTGTAGTTACTGTGATATCGTTGTTATTGTCCATTAGCTGGTGTGTGTTACTTTATGATCAGATACAACAATTACGGTAAAAGAGCGCAGTTCTCTCAATTCATTTTTTAAATAAGAGAAAGTTTAAGAAATGTTTAATTTTGCAGCTGCTTCAAACTGCAATTTAAGTGTCGATCACTGGACACTGGTTGATTTTTTAATTTTTTATTAACTACATTAAGTCGCTAGAAAAATCCTGATTCCAGTGAGAAACACCGGCTCCAGGGGTCAGAGAAGGACCAGCAGTTATTGTATGAGTCTGACCTCTTTGCGTCGTTGTCTTTGAGCTGCGTTCAAAGCTGAAAAAATACCCTCCTTTCTTGGAATGTTGAAGGATCTTTTATTCAACCTGATGTACATCTGCATCAAATCTCACTTGTTGCTCAGCCAGCGCTCGAACTCTCCACCACATTTCACTGTCATCTGTGGACAAGGTCCGCAGACATCCTGCAAATGAAACAAGGAAATGAGACAAAACTCAATTTGCAACTATAGAAAATATTTGAACAACGGAAATTAATAAACAGGTTTCCTCGTAAAACTAAACTAAAATGATTTGGGTTTGCATGACGTCAGCTCTCTAGTACCACTGAGTACAGTCTAATAAAAGCAAGTCATGCCATTAAAGACGAACCAAAAACGTAGAGTTTATTTTCCTCAGTCACTGTGAAGCAGGCTGTTGTTCGGCTCTATGTTAATGTGTTGAGACCACAGGTTCGTGTGTGTGTGTGTGTGTGTGTGTGTGTATGCATGTGTGCGTGCTGCCCCACGGTGATACACTGCAGACACAGACAGTCCATCACGCTGAATTATAACCTCACTGAGGAGCCAGCGACACACTCACAACTGCTTTGTGTTCACTTTACACACTCCCTTTATACAAGTGTGCAGGTGATTTTCTTCTTCTTTTTTTTTTTTTTTGCTTGTGCATACTCTTCTGTATGTATGTAAGTGTGTGTGTGTGTGTGTGTGTGTGTGTCTGTGTCTGTGTGTGTGTCTGTGTCTGTCACACTTGCTGCTCACTGATATGAATTCCATCTGACTTGGTATGCAAATCAAAATACTCTAGGTAGGATAGTGCTAATCGCCCAGTGGCTTTTTGGGCACTGTGTGTGTGTGTGTGTGTGTGTCTGTGTCTGTGTGTGTGCATGTGCGCATGAACAAGTTTTTGCACGTGTGTGTGTGTGTGTGTGTGTCCTAAGGCTTTCGGGATAAGGATGTGAAATTCCAGATCAGCGTTTCAGTGCTGAAGCCCGTAGGCTCCTGTCAATCTTGTGCACGCACACACACACACACACACATACACACACACACACACACACTTCTCTTTGAGTTTCTGGCTCAGATTAGCATAATTAAGTCATTTGTTGTGGTGGAGCCTGATAAAATCATTGAATTATTCAATACCAACAATATCGCAGGATAGATAAATCTGTGTGTGTTTGTGTGTAAATGTTTGTTTGCGTGTGTGTGCAGGTGCCACTGTGCACCCCACCAACACCTCCTCTCCATTACCCACAATGCACTGCTCTTCTGGCAATGATCCGGCGGGCCTAATCAATTGCTACTCCGCCCGGCATCGCAACAATCCATCACGTACGAAACCATTAATTTGTTTCCATAACGGCAACACTGCAGTCGTTGTAACACACGTTGACTGGATGCAGACGCTTTTTAAAACGTTTAAAATGTGTGATTCATATTTGTTAAATCGTATTTGTTTCCATGTGTGTGCCCACTGTTCATCCGTGTTTGGAAACAAAGCGGCGAGCGTTGCTTTGTGTTGCTGCGAAGAATTAGCGTCAGCATCTTCTGCATGTTTGAAACCAGCCCCAAAGTTCTTTGACTGAACACCGACAGCAAAACAAAAAGGATTGTAGGGAGGAGGAGGAGGAGGAGGAAGAGGAGGAAGGGGGGGTGGAGGGTGAATTGTACTTTGAAGTACTGTGCGCCAAGGACAATAGGAAGTTTGTCGAGAGCAGAGAAACGCTGTAATTGTGGGGGTGCGGGGTGTTACGGTGAAAATGAAACAATGTTGGCACAGTGAAATTACAACGCAGCACAGAGGAGGTGTGGGCTTTGTGTACATGTCGTTTGGGAGCGTGGAATGAGAAATAAGGGTGCAGAGCTTCGAGTTCAAGTTCACTTTGTTTTAAACCGTTTTCATCATCTTCTCCTGTATTCGTTGGGTTCAGGTTCATGAGACGCTGCTGCTGTTTTCACTCCACTGCTAAAAAAGTCGAGCATGAGCCTCACGACCCTTTGACCCTCAGTGTTTTCACTTCACCACGCAGATTTACAGGTTTTCAGGAAAGTGAGTAGAGCGGTGAAATCTCATGTGTGTCGTTCAGTTAAGAGCTCAGTTGCTCAACTTGGAGTCTAAATGTCAGAATCATAATGAGGTAAAACAAACAAAGTCATGGAGTGAGTGGTATTTACACCACAGGAAGTGCAGCACATTAAGAATAGAGAAAGCTCATTACTGAAGCCAGCCTGTGTCTCCTGTGGGTGCTGCAGTACAGCTGGGCACCACTTTCCAATAAGGCTACCCTTATCAAGGATTTATAAATGGTTTATAATTAAGTTATTCATTCAGTCATTAACACTTTATAAATCATAAATAAAACAATTCTAAACAAGTTATAACAGTCTTCATACATTGATGCAGGCTCGCTATTTGGCAAGATCAAGTAAATGCTTAATACTCATTAATCTTACTAATGAGTTACTACCTTTTATAACTGGCAAAAGGAGCTTTATAGTAACTCATTAATAAATGTTGATGAGTTTTGCACTTTACAATAAGGCTCTCTTATTATAGTTACGCTGGTAAAAGGGCTGATAACATGTCAAGGTAATGAATACTGCCAATGCCTTAGAGTATGAATCTGGTGATTTGATATGATAATTTGATCTGCCATAATTTGATATTCCAAATGAAACTTTTTGACCATTAAGATGCTGATAGTGGCTCATTACTAGTAACTAATTATGTGATGGAGCAGCAGGTACAAATGCTGGATGATGGAGAAAACAAAGAAAACTCAATAACTAATGAGACATGTGAGCTCACTATTTGGCAAGCAACAGGTCACTGTTGCCCTTTTTATCTAATGTGTTATAACAGCTCATAAATGAGTTATAAAGTGTTAACGAGCTAATTTATAAACTAGTTATAAACCATTCATAAAGCCTTTATAAGGGTAGTCTTATTGTAAAGTGGTACCCAGCTGATATATCAATACTTTCAGATAACTCCACGCACCGACTAAAGACGCTGTGCTGCGAAACAATGACCAACACAGGAAGCTAAACAAACTGAAACTGTTTCTATAGCCCTTCTACTAATTTACGAACTGAGTTTCAATGAAAGGAATAGTTTGCTTTAGTTGTGAGGATAGGATGAACAGATCTATAAAACTCATATCTGTACGTTAAGTGCAGAGCTAGAGTTGGGAGACTATTAGCTTAGCATAATGACTAAAACAGAGGGAGATAATTAGCATCCACAGTCGAAAACAACAGCTGCTCACACTAATTAGCATCCAGTAAAGATGTACTGACAGCAAATTGAGGTTTTAGGTTAGGTTGCATAATAACAGGTAGCTAAGTTGCTACATTGAAATATTTTTATATAAGTGAATCATAACAGTATAAATCTTAAATAAAGTTATATTTACCATAAAGAATCCTTTTAATGCCGTCAAAGATGGTGACAGGATCGAAAGGAAGCTGTAAAAATCACTTCCAACAAGTGTAGCCCCCTCTGGTGAAACTAGTGCTAACTGACTAAATATGTCTGTAAACAACTTTTTTTCCCCATGAATATGATTAGACGATGGCGCGATATCGTCATATTTTTCAGTGCGGCAGTTCTGTTTCTTGTGCTGTGTGCGTCATATCAGCCGGCAGCACTCAGTGAACGCAGCATGGAGCACAGTGAGGACTTGGACTAACCCACTGGTCGTTAACGATGACAGCAGCAGAGCTTGGGAGAAAGATACGAGATTATATTTTTCTTTCGAATGACTACAAAAAGACTCAAATGTCAAGAGTTTTCTCTGACTAAAACTACTTTTCTTTGCCTAAGATGAGACTAAAATGCTCAGACCTTTTGTCAATTAAAGCAGGACTGAGAAAAACAGGATGAGGTTGACAAGATATGATAAAATCTAATAAAAACTAACAAGGACATTCGTACTAAGACTAAATAAAAAAATGCTGACAAAATTAACAGTTGGTGAAACTAACCAACTAAACTTCTGCCACAGCTCATTTTAGGACAACAGATTCATACAAACAGCTGATAAAAGTCTAAATATTCTAAGCACGTCTTGTTGATTCACTGTTCTTTTAGCCACTTTATCTTCTTGCTTAATATTTCCACACATAGGACCTTTAATTTCATACACTACCTTTGGGTTTTGTGCTCCTCATCCCGTCCCGGCTCCTTGCTTGAAGCTGAGCTGAGATGGAGCAGCCTGGCAGAGAGGTAAATAAGGAGGGTGATTAAGGGGAATGAAGCACGAGCCCCCGTTACGTTGGCGTCCTTTCTTTCTAATCAACATTAGTTCAGAGTCATTATTCCTCTGTAGTAATTGAAGCTTTCACACACTCATAACCTCGTCCATTACTCTTTGCCGCCAAGCAGGAGGGGAAGAGACCAGAGGAGGATGGAAGCAGAGCGGGGGTGGGGGGGTAAGTGGTGAGACAGAAGAAGATATTTTAGAGCAAAATAAGACACAAAAGATAAAAACCGAAGAAGAAACTGAAGCAGAGAATCAGTTTGTTACTGCAGCTGAATGTTCTCAGGAACATCGTCAACAGGTTTATAAACTTCTTGAATTAAAATAAAAAAAGTTTTCCGGAGTTTTAAAAGCAATGGGACTGTTGATGCTGACTAATTTTTCCCCCAAATTTCATCCAAATTAAATGTCAAAACACACTGTCAGTACCTTCTACAAGGAGCTTTTTTCTGATTTGATGTTAGCATATTATCCTCAGGAGCTGGTAGAGACCAAAATAGAGCTAAAAGGAAAGTGAATAACAACAACTCCAAACGAATGCTAGGCTAATGTTTCTCCATGACTCTTGGTTTTGTGATTTGTAAATACCATGTTAGCCATAATAACTCTTTAAGGTGATGTGTCAGTAGTGTTGTGTGTGCAGCTTGCTACACTGCCCCAACGTGACTAAAAAATAAATGAATACAAGTTCCCAGGTAGCAAAACAATCCCTGGCCCATACGTGGGCCACATGCTTGTTTTCTTCTGGCCTAGTGTACGTCTGGTTCCACGGCCCGAATCTGGCCCATACGCAGAATGATAATCAGATGCTACATCCACATCTGGACCAATTCTGGCACATGCACAGTAAATCTTGTGGCAGTCAGACAATAATGGAAGATAACAGCTGGAATCTGCCCAGATGTAGAAATACTGTATACGGGCCAGACTCGGGCCGAGGACCCCGGCATATGTTAAGGCCAGAAGTTACATTTTGCTGTCTGGGTTTAAAGTTTGGTTGAGTTTAGGCACAACAATGACTTGTTTGAGGTTAGAGAATGAAACAGCACATTCACCATTGACCCATCATGACTCAGCCCCAGTGGTTTAATGGTTCAGTAACAACCTCACACTATTTCCACTGTTGCTCTGATCTAACCCTGGTCGTCCTACACAGAGATTTAATTTGAAGCAATGCAGTGATGAACACATCAAGATGTTGCTTTGACAGTCTGAGGAGGTGAAGTCAGAAGTTCATGCTCACTTGTAGCTGTTTGATCTGTGAGATGGAGAGAGAGAGATAGAGAGAGAGAGTGGAGAGGTGAATGACAGAGAGATAAAATCACGGTGAATGTGATGGAGAAAGACAAAAAATGGACACAGGAGAGGAAGGACAAAAGATGGGCATGATGGGAAAAGTTCAGTGTTGGACATCATCCCGCTGTAGGTGAAATCTGGATGTCAATGTGCCGTAAGGATCCGTTCATCTGTCAAACACATGTCTGTTCTCCTCTGAGTTTCCTGAACCTCCTTCAACATCACTGAATTTAAAATCTGAACATCAAATCACTGAGCAAATCACATGGAATCAGCCGTCCAATGGGAGCAGCTGGCTTGGGTAACGGTTGGTGGTGGAATTGCAGTCACCACACACACACACACACACAAATGGAAAAATAAAACATTGTTGTGAGCTGCCACTTTAAGGAAACAGTAACAGTAAAGTGTAAAAAAAAAAAAAAAAAAAAAAAAAAAAACTTTAGCAGCAAAAACTAATAATTGCAAAGCAGCCAATTAAATTGTGCGGGAGAGATGAAACCGCTCATATTTCCCCTGGTAATTTCATGCTCTAAACTCGCTTCCGTGCGCACATAAAAAGAGGAGAGAAAATATCATTTCAGAAGCTGACAGAACTCATTGTTCGTGGAATTTTAAATTCAAAAAAGTTAATAAAGGCGAGTGCGAGATGAAGGGAATTTGCATTTCTCAGATTAACAGCATGTAGAGCAGCGGCGGCGCGCGCAGCCTCGGGTCATCATTTAAGAAACCTTTGCATATTTTATTTAAGAGTGGCCCGGTTTGGAGCGTAATAAGACAGACAGATAATGATTAGAAGGTCGGGCCTGCAGGGCACAGCCGGGCTGGGCGCTGTAACGCTCTAATACCCAACACACACACACATGCACTCACACACAAAGCACAGCACAGCCTGTGCCGGCTCCTCTAATTGGCTGCTGATGGTTTATGAAATGTTTTCCAAAGGTTTTATTGTTGTTGTTGTTGTTGTTGCTTTTATTGCTTTCATTATTTTAATGGAGGTTTCTGCTCTGCTCTGCTCGCGAGTGCTGGTTTGGCTCAGAGCCACGTGGTCCTGCTAACATGCTCCTTTTTAATTAACACAGAACACCCAAAAAAAACGATCCAGAGATGCTAGATCATGGCTACATGCTAATGTAGCCACACAGTCATACTGTGGGTCAGCTGTAGCATCAGTGGACCAACCAGAGAGATTCTCATTGTAAACTAATGGTAATTAAATTCAGTCATGCACCGTCAAGACTGCGACACTGACACTCTCATGTAATTACAAGTTTGATTTAAGTCCCATCCATCTCCTCGGTTAAAAGAAAAGTGGCGTAAATTTTGTTCTGAGATCAAGACGCACATGTTGCTGTTTTTCTTTTAACTGACTGATTTTGATCCTCTGCTGATTGTTCATTATTATTGTGTCCACACACAACCTGTGACACCAGCCTTCCAAAGCAGCTCTGCACCTTCTCTCTGTTAAGCTTCTGCACCAAGACTCAATTAAGTACGGTGAAAATATGTGATGGAGTTAAGGTGATTATATAATAATAGGATTTTGCATACACTCTGTCTTACTTCAAATGCAGTATATTAAGAAAGTGATTTTGGTGGACGGCCCATGAGAAATTAGAAGTTTTAAGAAAAGCATAAATGTGTATTTTCTCCTGGTGCATTTGTCATAGCAGGAGTGAAGGAGACCTATTGAAACAGAACATCTGTCCCACATTTTTACCACAACTTTTTTCAGTTTACACTGATTTACAGTCACTGTTTTATATTGTTAGGAGAACTCCATGTATCACTGAGTGGATGGATGTGAATATTACAAGTTCAGAGTCAGGACGCCTTTGTTTGGCTGTTGGCGGCTGTAACATCTGGAGGAAAGATAATAAGGAAGCCAGAGCTCTGTTAACAGCACAATATAACCTCAACTGTGTCTAAACATCATCATAAGAATAATGTGGCTGGTGAAGACTCGTACGTAGGTGCAGCAGCAAGTTATGATTGTTCTTTTGCTTGCTATTGTACTCTCTATCTGCAGTTGTGAATCAATGCATCTTTTTGATCTTTCTCACTTCCATGTACACAACAGAGAGCGGGGTGTGTGTGTGTGTGTGTGTGTGTGTGTGTGTGTGTGTGTGTGTGTGTGTGTGTGTGTGTGTGTGTGTGTGTGTTTGTTTCCCTGCCCCTCGGGGTGTCGATATAATGATAGCATCTCGCAGGCCTCTCCATGGGTTTGAGGCCTTATTATCAGAGCAGGTAAAGTAATTTCTCAGTTAGACCAATGTTCCACACTAATTCCTCCTCTGTATGTGTATCCATGTGTGTATACAAGTGTGTGTGTGTGTGTGTGTGTGTGTTTTTTTGTGTGTGTGCGCACACATCAAAGCACTACAGAGAGATGAGCCAGATAATATTTCTCTGATTAATTTAGTCATTTGGGATACTCTGTTAACTGGATTACACTCCGATGTGTTGATATGGCCACATGGCCCTGGGTTGTGTGTGTGTGTGTGTGTGTGTGTGTGTGTGAGTGAGAGAGAGAGAGAGAGACTGTGTGTTCGTGCACATGCAGATATGCATGCATTTAACACTTATCAAGAAGCTCTGTGTTTAATTCCACTTGTGAGGTCCAGAAATCCTACAGTGACGCATGAAGCCGCTCTGACTGACGAGGGAGGCGCTGCTTTAACGTCACAGCACTTCAGAGGTTGTTCAGTAAATTGACTCACCTGTTAAGTGATGAGACAGCCATTCAAAAGTCACGCATGTGTGTCAGGTGGCTGGATTATCAGAATGAATTGCCATTGTGTTTTAACTCCATTCATTTAGCCTGACATTGCATTCAAGTTATCCCATTTCTTTTGAGGAGGAAGTGTTATTTTATTTTGTAGTATCGGTAGCAGCTTGGTAACGGTTGCTAGGAGCAGTTAACTTAGAGACACAGTCAAATGAATAATACATCTTTGTATCCTAAATACTTTCATTGTTCATCAACACTGGGCTCTTGTTACATGCTTCATGTGCTAAAAAAATCTATTGAGTCTTTTTATGTGAAAAAGTTTCTTTTTTTCTCTAAAATATAAAAAATATTTTTGATGACTCATTTTGAACTCAAAATAAACCCACCCATGATATAACACCAGACTGTTAGCTAGCAGAGCGATATCTCAGTAAAGGTTTGTGTGTGGATTTCAGCTGGTAGCAAACTTTGCTTACGTTTCTAGTTGTGGTTTTATTTAGTCATTTAACCCTTTATCCTCGTGGGTGAACAGTCCAACAGCTCCATGTCTTTCCACGACTCTGTATTGCACTATATTCAGTCATAAGTCATGCAGACGTTTTGCAATCCAATCACATTTCAAGGATATGTTTTACATTACTCTCAAAAATAAAACCTTGCGCACATATTCAGTTTCACTCTTTGCAACTCTGTCTCTTAGAAATTACGTTCAGTACAAATAAACAGCAACGGCAAATACGTTTTGTTGGAAATACATGCCACTGGATTGTTTTCTACCCAGCAGGCACCGGACGCCCGAAAGACGTCGGACTCTTACGACTCTAACTTCAAACAGATGTTAAACTTTAGTTGGGAAAGAAAATCAGTTTGGTGTCAAAATCTAATTCAGCAGATGTTTGATGTTGGTGGCAGATGTTGGTATTTTATGTGGCGTTGGCATGAGACATTTGGAAGATGTCGGATTTTAAACAAATATCAATGTCAGTTGTCGTCAGTATACTGTATCCAGTTGGAGTCGGCATTAACTTCAACACTATCAAACTTTTTCATGGCTTTGTTTAGACTCTCGCAGTGGTTGGTTAAGGTTAAAGAAAGATTGTGTTTCGGTTTAATACAGAAAAAGTTCAGAGTTCAGTTTATTTTCACCAAAACCACAATCTTTCCCAAATTTAACCAAAGCTGCCATCCACGCTAACCACTTCCTGGTTGGAGGTATTTGCCGTTGCAGTTTAGTTGTGCAGATAAACATCATTTCAAGGAGACGGAGTTGCACTCGGAAATCTGTCACATTACTGAAGCTAGAGAAGCTCGAACTGCCTTTCACTGTGACCTGAAATGTGCTGATGTCAGTCAACTTACAGAAACCTACAACAACCCTGCTGCGACTCATCCACACATTTATCTGTCGCTATTTTTCATGGATGTTCTCAAATAGGATGATGATGATGATTTTTAACCCTTTCCCTCAAAACTCTGATTGGAGCTTTGTGCTGACTTGAATGAATGTAATGTTGTTGTTTTTTTTAGCAATAAAGTTGAGTTTGAGTAGAAATCAACAGAAAGACGGAAAAAAGTGTCATTCATCATATATGGACGAGGTGGCGATGAATGTGTGTTTAAGTCCAATTGCCAGTGAATGTGTTAAAACAATTGTTGTGTGTAGGTTTGTGTGCAGTGTCAGGATGCATCATGACAGGCAACCAGTGAAATGTAAAGAGAGACAGAGAGGGAGAGTGAGTGGAGAGGGTTAGAATAACAGCGGGGGGCAGAGAGACACCAAGAAAGAGAGCGAGCGAGTGCATGAGAGAGAGAGAGAGATGGTAGAGTGGCCAGAGGGCAGTGTGCATTAGAATAAAAGCCTGATTGGCTCTGACCTTCCTCACAGCCAGCTGTCAGCCTCTTAGACACACACACACACACACACACACACACACACACACACACACACACACACACACACACACAAATACGGCGCGTACAGCACACAGCCTGTTACGGCCCTGCAGGCTCTGATTACCATATCAGCACCGTCTCATTTGCATAAATCCCAGCACTCTTAATTAGGCTTCATCTCTCTCTTCCTCTCTTTACCTCACTCTCATTTTCAGCTCTTTCCCTCCACTTTTCTTCCTCCTTCTCCCTCTCTCTCTCTCTCTTCCTCCATTTGCTTGCAGATATGGGCTGGGGTTTAGGGTTAGAATTAGCAGATAGGAGGGTCCATGACTCCCAATTAGTTTAGTGCTGTTTAGCCTAATGACAATTTCACTTCATCTGCATGTATTAGCGCGCCATATTCTTTTACTACTTCTGTTCACATAAACATTATCTGCAAGGAATTTTCTCTTTCACCCCCCCCCTTTTTTCCCCTCCTCTCTTTATTTTACAGGTGTTACGGTCAGAAAGGACAATGAGCTAATTATGGCTAGAAGTAAACTCTTGTACCTGCAGTAAATGAATGTGAGCGACCACTCGTCATTATCCCTTTGACTTCATGCGGCCATCTTGTGGACGTAAAATAAGTTGTTGTGGTGGTGGTGTGCAATTATCTCATCATCGTTTACACAGAGGCTAATAAAGATCCATAATCAAAAGTTTGTTTATTTGCCAATTAATCATCTGTCATACCACATTATATTGCAACTTAATCACGAGGAATTAGTCCGTGTGCGGCTTACATGCTGTCACAAATATCACGAATCTGTTGCCTGTTACACAACATGTAACAGCGAGTGTGAACTGACTCTGCAGAGCACATGCTGTGAGCACAGAGGTCATCTTTAGGGCGCAGGGACTGTGCGTGCATGTTACTGTTTGGAAGTGAATAAGAACTAAATAACTGCACAACTTTGTCTATTGAATGCATATTCTAAATGACTGGAGGTATCAGCTACATATGAAATAATAACACAATTTCTCCTCTTCATTCTGTTGCTACAATTCGAAGTAGCTCTGTTTGTTGTTAGTTTTTTTCAAATGAAACAGTAGCCAGGTCCATTATATCACATCAGCATCTAAATTGAGTAGAAGCAGCTGAATATGCAACAAGTCGCAATCACAGCTTCTGAACTCATGAGGAGCTGCTACTGATCAGATCCGTCTATTGAAAGCAAGTGCACTTGTAATAAATAAAAAAAAAGACATTTAAATGAGACTATAAAACCCAATTTAAAGGATATTTGACTTTGCAACATCAATACTCGACTAAAATTTTAGCCTCAATGTTGAAAATGTAAATAAAAGAAAAAGCAAAGTCCAATGACTCTTACAAAACTGAAAAACAATAAGTTAAATTATTTATCCTTCAGTTTATTTTTCTACTTACCTATTTGTTTACTTAATTGGAACAGTGCAATTTAACATAGCGCCAATACAAAGCATGAAACTGATGAGAGTTTATAGCTATTGCTAATTTTCAACTCTTGTCCCTAGTTGGACTTTTACATGTACACTGCAATTAAAACAGTCAGTTTTCATTATCATCAAACCACAGTTACAGTTAATCCATCATATTTTTGCCTTTTAAAAGCTATAGCTAACTAACCAGCGAGCTAACTTGGCACAGAAAAATAAGATCTATTGTGATAGTCTCACCTCAGTGTATTTTATTTCACAGACGGCCAAAGGTAAAGAGTGGTAAATTCCTTCAGAGGTGGCGTTTCATGTTGCCCTCATGCAGTACAAGAGCATCTAGTGACAGATCTGTGAAGCGACAGTGTCATTAAACGGGGAAATGAAATGACTGTAAATATTCAGTATTATTTACTGAAGCAGTTTTTAGCATCGTCAGTCAGCAGGGTGCAACCTGACGAACCTGATTCTGATGCAGAGGACACGGTGTGGATAACATCTCTGATCAAGGGCGCTGTTTTCACATTCAGCTGAACTCCTCTCTACATATGGATATAAAAACGATACATTTCTTCAAAACATTAGATTTCAGCACATGGTGCAATATTAAATCACTTGTCATTTACATACACTTCAAAGTGTGTTTCTGTGCTGAACCTGGTTTGTGAATGTAGGTGAACAAATCAAATGGACTTTGGGGGGGTGGGTGGGTGGGGGGACTAAATCACATTCAGCTTTGGTGCCTCATTCAGCCTGGGGCAACTCTGATCTGTGGATCTCCAATATGTTTGCCAGAGGGTGTGTTACATCACCTGAAAGCCGACGACGACTGACGAAGAGCCGTCAGGACCAGTTTGGGAACAGGTTATTAGCCTAAGTAGGGTGTGTGAGCTAGGATCTAGGAGGAGGAGGACCAGGACTTAGATGTGTGGCGAAGGTTCAACTACGTCTACATTATCTTAAAAACTACGATACACAACCAGATGTTTTTTTGGGGGTTTTTTTTTCCTTTATTTTTTGGGGAGGGGGTTCGGCCGGCGTGGATCCAGGGGGCGCTCTGGGAGGCTGTTGAACCCCCCGAACACTGAATTCTGTGTGTGTACCGTGTGTGTGTGTGTGTGTGTGTGTGTGTGTGTGTGTGTGTGTGTGTGTTGTTAGAGGGAGGTGTGTAGGGGGGTTAAACACAGCTATATTCTGTAGATAACAGGATTAGCTGGGAAGCGGATAATAAGTTAGCATTTCCTCCCTGCGGCGCTCTCTCCTCTCTCCTCTCTCTAATCCTGCAGCTTTGATGTCCCTGCTCCCATCAGGTATCTGGGCTGCTCTGGCCCCGGGGCCCCGAGGCCTCCAAATGCTCAGACACTGAGTTGTGTGTGTGTGTGGGTGTGGATGTCTGCCTGTCTGTGTGTGGGTGTGTGTGTGTGTGTGTGTGTGTGTGTGTGTTCACTGTCCTCATTAGTTCTGCCTGTTTACTAAAGTTGGCTTCTTGGGATGAAATCTGCTGTGCGGCCGCTCTGCCAGAGATCTGCTCACTATTTACAACTCTCCCTCTCTCTGCCAGGGTCTGACCCAACAGAAAGCTGATGAGGCATCTTATTCTGGGCAGGAAACAGCTAAACAACAATACTTCCAAAAAAAAAAAAAAAAATCACAATTTCAACAGCAAAGCAAAGAACAAATTTAAAGCCTTACAGAAAAGATTTCTCTCTACAAGATTTTTTTTTTTGTGGTTGGATTTGACATTGCATTATTCATTATAGTTCAGAATTATCTATGTATAATAATTTTTCCAGCCATGGTAAATTATTGCACTTGAGCCCTGTTTTGCTTTTCCATTTCACAGATCTTTAAATGATAACACGCCACACTGGTGTTATTCTTATCAGCGTGGAGACGCCTCTGAAACACTGTCCCCACCGCAGAACGTGACGGCACTTACTGTTTGTTCCAACTCGTAGAGCGACGACCCATGTGCACATTCAGTAGCAAAGGTCGAAGATGAGATGTGTTAGGGAGGAGACCAGGGTGGGGGGGTATTAACCTAGAGGTCACAAATCAGAAAAGTAATTTCTGGATTGAATACACTGTACGGGTGAGTCTTAGGAGGACGATTCTGAACTTAGATAATCGTGGAACAATAACTCTCCTTAGACTGTTTTCAGATTGACACTAACACTGCGAAAAATATTCAGTCTCTTCATTTGTTCCAATGATAACACTGCAAAAAAAGTTTTGCTGCACAGTTATCCAGGAACTCACTGCTTTGACCAGTCAAGTACACTGCATTGTGGGTAATTTCCTTTGTAATGTGAATGGTTTACTTACCAGATCACTGAGACAAAACACTTGTTGCTGTGTTAACTTTCCAGACGCTGATCTTGTGGAAATTGTCTCTGTCTACTTCATGAGTCTCATTAGTCTTATCTTCTTTGCAGCTGCAAAGAAAACAGCGTTAAAAATCCTAGATTACACTTGATCATGTGTTTGCAGTCAGTCTGGATAAATCTACTGAACTTAGTAAATGACTGATCAAGCTGCTGCAGTTAAGTGATTCTTTATGGAGGAATATTTTTAGTTTCATATCTCAAAACATGTGATCTGCTTTATTTTTTGCGTAACATGACTCCACCCGGAGGCCTCCTGTGTGCAGACCTCCTTCCACCTCTTCATACTGATATTGTCCTTTCTTATTTCTAAACTATTTTGCAGAGTTTCATGCTTTAAACACCTTGACTTGGCTTATACCGCCGTAACTATTTAAAGACAATAGAAACTCTTCACTACACACAGAGGAGACGTTTCAGTGGCATGCATCTTTAACTGTCCTGTCCAATGGGAGGACCCTGCACATAATGATGTCCTATCAGCACATCAGTAGAAAGTCCTAATTCTCTATCAACCACTTCATTGAGTTGTAAACTGAGATTATCTTGAACCTTCATCCTAAACATCAGCGCACCAGATGAAGAAGTTATAGGGCGACTGTACTGTTGTCAGGCTGTTTACAAAGTGCAGGACGCTTGAACATGTGTGTGGGTGTATCTATCTGTATGTACGTGTGTGTGTGTGTGTGTGTGTGTGAGTGAGTGTGAGAGTGTGTGTGTTCGGTGGGAGGGGAGAAATTGAGTCTAGGAGAGTGTGAGTCTAATTAAAACGATGAAAATAATTACTGATACAGGCTGACAGACAGCCTCGCCCTCAGACATCCTCAGTAATTAGTTAATTAACCAAACGCAAATTAGCAGCAAGAATTAGTCAGCCAGGCTTAACGGAGAAGATGGTGAGCCCTCCTCTCGCTTTCTGCTTTGCTTCTCTCTGCTCCGCCTTTGCTATCAGTGTGTGTGTGTGTGTGTGTGTGTGTGTGTGTGTGTGTGTGTGTGTGTGTGTGTGTGTGTGTGTGTCTGTGTGTGTGTGTGTGTGTGTGTGTGTGTGTGTGTGTGTGTGTGTGTGTCTGTGTCTGTGTGTGTGTGTCTGTGTCTGTGTGTGTGTGTGTGTGTGTGTGTCTGTGTCTGTGTGTGTGTGTGTGTGTGTGTGTGTGTGCGCGCCTCGGATGCTACACTGCACTGTTCTTAAAGTTAGAAATAGGGCACGTCTGCTTTATTACTTTATCACTACTTTGCACTGCACAGTCACAACATGGTATGTAATACTGTGTTTTTTTATGCCTAAGTCAATTCATTCAAATTAAAAAGTGATTTCAGGATAATGAGGCAATAATTTTCTCAGTTTTTGCCTAAAAAAAAAAAGGGGATACATAGAGTGAATATTTGCATCTGTTCCCCTTTAAATCCCCTAAACTTATTAAAAGCTAATTTAAATAACTACTGAAGCTGAGGCGGAAAAACGTGAAAGATGGGTGCACACATCCCCTCCTCTGAAAATAATACATTAGAAATAAAAAAACTAGAAAATACTTCCTCGTCCTTCCAGTTCACATGATCCAAACAAGCCACTGTAGTCGTCGCTGTGCAGCCCTGCAGGTCATAAGAACAACCCCTCGGATCTACCACGCTGAAGTCAGAATGATTACGTGAGCAGCGATGAGTATTCGCCCACTGTTGGCTCCAGTGGGCAAGTTGAAGCTCAGTGCTGGAAGCTGCTGGTATTCCTCTTGTTAACACTCACTTCGACTCGCCTCTGGCTCATTTTAGAGAGGATCTGAGAGAAACGATGCTCCGACTGCACAACAACCCTCAGTCCTGACTTAGTATGGCCGTATACAGTATGTGTGAACTACACTGTTGCACTGAGTGATGAATATGTAGTTTATTCTGAGTCAATCCCACTTACACTGTCCTGCCATTAATACTTCCTAGCACAGCAAATGTGTATCCATCCATGGCTGAAAATAGTCCCTCCAAAAAAATGTATTATTTCTCCCTGTTTGACTAATGTTTGAAAATAAAAGTACAGTGTCCAGTATCCTGTTTTTAAAGTTCACATTTTCAGTAGGAACCAATAGGCTGAGTGCTACCGACAGAGTGGGTAAATCAGAGAGTGTTACGACGAGCTAACACATTGCCCTTTGCCCTTTTCATGAGATTATTCCTGGCTTTAAAGAGCTTCAACTGCAATGACACCACGTATCAAACCTCAACCCAACCATTAACTTTTGCAACACGTGTCTAATAATTGTGAGGGTCACAGGAACGTGATTCCACTAACAAAAAGATGAACATTTACCAGTCGCATGACGTAAGTTCAGGCATGGTCAAGTGCTTTTAATGTGAACAGACAGAGCCCTGCCTTCACCATAAAACCAGAGGGTGACTGAGTCTTCTAAATGTCAAAATGGATATGAGGAAAGTGAAATCAAGTCTATAGGCTGTGTTAATTTAAAGTCCCTGGCAGCAAATGAGACGGCTTTTAAAAAGGTTGTTGAAACCGGATACAATACTGAGCCAGAACACACACACACACACACACACACACACACACACACACACACACACACACAAACTAAAAAGCAGCAACATATAGAAACTCATCCAATACTGACTGTATAAAAATATAGAGGTCATCAGGTGTTAGCACTTTAACTTTTCATACCATATAGGTTTTATAATGTTGATGGGATTTAGTCAAGAAAGAAGAATTTTGGACTTTTGGAGTTTAAAATTGTTGAAATGGAAAGTGAATGTATCTGGGCTTTATGTAGAATACTGTACATGTATTATGATTGCATGACACAAAAATAGGAAATGAATAAATTCTTCATCCTCACAGACCAAAATAAACTGGAAGTAATGCTGCTCATAGCTGCAGGCACAATGAATGAATATATATATATATATATATATATATATATATCCAACATAGATGCATATATACATACATGCATAGTATACATTATATAGTGCATACATATATGCACTCACAGTTAATGGTTTTGTCATTGGACATATGAATGCATATGGGTAAGAATATGTATCATTGTCGTTATTACTGTGTACAGCAGCATGTGTATCTGTGTGTCTGTGTGTGCGCTTGCTTGTAGCTTGAGGGAAGTAACCATGTGTGCACATTCAGGTCAGAGCTGTCAATCATACTCAGTCTGTTAGTTGTGTATGCATGTGTGTGTGTGTGTGTGTATGTGTGTGTGTGTGTGTGCGCACTGACTTATAAAAGTAATCTAAAACCAGTTTCTCCTCTGTGCATTAGTGCTGCAGGATTTTCCGCACACTTCTTGAGAGGTAGAGCAGAGTTTTGGAACAAGGTGGTTAAAAAGTCCAAAAAGTTATCGGAGTAACAGACAGGGCCGTTTTCGCTGAATGACGGCAGTGATGAAGCTGGAACATACATTATTTAAAGAACCTGTATGTAAATTTTGCTATTGGAACATAGCTAACGTTAGCATTAGCAGCTGTTTACTGACGAGTCGAGAAGAAACGAGTTCAGCATTAAGCTTCATTCCTTTACTCACCAAGAGTTTTGCTTCTTTTTCTGTCATGTCTTTTCTTCTACTGAAGTTAGCATGCTAACCAGCTAGCCTCGCTCCAGCCGGACTGTCTCGTCGCTTTCTGATACCGAGTCCCTGTAGTGTCCAGGCTACCTTTATAAGAAGCAGCTGCTCAACGATGGTTGAAGCTCTTGGCACGGCTGGCCAGTAAACAGCTGTTAATGCTAACAATCGCTATGTAGCAATAGCAAAACTTTAAAATGGTTCCTTTAACGGGTAAAGCAGTTTTGTATTCAGACACGTACAGTGATGAAATCACTAGAAAAAAAGGGAGTAAGAAGTCATTCCCAGGTGACTTGATTATTACTAGACACCAACTGTTTCTCTGGGCTCAGAACATTTGCTCTGTATCAGCAGCAAATAACAAACAGACATAACTAGACAATTCATGACATGACTAAAATATTACATTCATTTTAACAGTGATTTGTCCGTTTCCAGGCTCTTAGAGAAATACTCCAGCAGAACGCTGTGTTTTGACTCTCAAACATTTGCACCTTGAAAACCTGACAAGTGTCTTTCTCAAGTTTGGAGCTTGCTCCCTCGTGCAGGACAGTCAGCTCGGACTCACAATAGATTGTAACGGTGACCCACTGGCATCGCTCGAAAGCAATCCATAGAGGAAATCCATAGAAACATCTTAAAGCGCTTTGTTACCACAACTATTGGCTCAGTATGTTCCACACAGTTTACGTGTTTATGGATAATATGCATGTACGTGTGGAGCTGTTTGCATTTGTTTTTAACAAACATAATCAAATGTCATTTTTAATTTCAAGCAGAACAGGCAAAAAAAAAAGAAACGTTTGCCACAACGTAATGCAACACATCTGTCATCCCGCTGCACCGGCAGGTCAGATACAGGTTATCATGTATTCCTCGTAGAAGACTGTAAAGTGAACCGTGGAAATATGTCATGAATCTTTGATGTGTCGGATAAAATGATTCTCAGTCAGGTCTTACCTCCCTGAACTAGACATCCTGGATCACATTTCATCTTCTCACCAGCACCTGTTATAAAATCCCCACACCAACAAGTACTCCTGTGTTTTTATTTATTTATTTATTTAACAGTTCTATTCTCAGTCTGAGCAGCCTCTACATGTTTGACTTTAATAACACAGCCTGGAGTTTGCTTCCCGTCCCCAATTAACAGTCATTGTTTGCTTCTATTAACCACAAAGGTGAAATCTCTGAAACATTAACCAAGTAGTTTTGGCACCTAAACTTTAGCAGAAACTCAACCCCAGGTGCAGCAGATCAGAAAATATCACGTGTTGGATTGAATAATTGATCCAAGGGTACATGCCATCTACATGACGCTTTTGCTTCACATCCAACTCGTATCTTTTGTTTATTCCATCTTCTTTTTTTTCCGCCGTCACACGCCACTTTGTATCGCTTAGTAAAACTAGAATCACTTTAAAACAAGTCTGTAAACGCCACAGTTTCTCTGGTGGGAACGTCTCACCGTGTTTCCATTCGCTAAGCAGCCAGCAGCCAAAGAAGAGGCGCATTGGGATTCAAACTTTTTCTCCAGGGACGCAAACTGGAAGCTCATCTACCCGAAACACAACACCAAAATCTAAAGTAATATTTTTTGACAGTAGCTAAAAATATGAGAAACATCCCCAGGGGAGAGTGTGTGTGTGTCAATATTTTTCCTAAACAGGAAAAGAATAATTTCCTTTTTTCCTTCAGTTTTAATGTCATTTTTCTTAACTCTGGAACAAAAGGAGAGACACAACATCTAAATGAACAAAATTTGAATCTAGAACTACATTGTGTAGCTTACAGTCATGACTGTACCAAATGTCTGAAGACATGGCTGAATAAACATGTGGGAACGCTGGAACAAGTGTGTGGCTTTCTCTGGTTTTATTTTTTCTCACTTTCTCAGTGAAACCGCAGCGTGCAGGTTTGTCTTTGCCTCAGCAAACATTCATCAAAATGATCCTTGGCTGCTCTTGTGGGGTAATTACATTTAAAAATGTCATTTTAATCTTTAATCTGTTGGTCTGCTAACAAACAAGAGGTACATTTCTGTGTTTTTGTTTATTCAGTTTGAAGGAGGGTGAAGTTGTGCATCAGTAAACTAAGGAGGTAGAGCGGGTTGTCCACTAATCAGAAGGTCGGTGGTTCGATCCCCGGCTCCTCCAGTCCACATGTCCCTGGGCAAGTAGTGCTTGACCAGTCAAAGCTAAAAACATTGGCTAGATTGATACTGAAGTTGAAGCGATATTTCTCCTTACATCTGATCTCAGAGCAGCGTTGTGTCCCGTAAAGCATCTGATATTGCCTGTGTGCATTCGTCTCTTACTGCCCTCTTGTGGCGGCAGCAGGCTATTGTCTCTAGAAGCTAGCTTAACTAGCAGCCGTTGCATCTATAGTTTTTGTCATTTTCGTGGGTGTGACTGTGTCCCGTTGACGAAGGCTGGGGCTTGTTGAGCAGAGAGGAGGGGCAGCATTTTTCAAACGTATGCAAATTGAGGATAAGTACGTATAGGGCATACTACGTTTTGTAATTGTGACGTACAGAATCGTAGGGTTAGTGGACTGCGACAAGGGATAAACACATGATTGACAAGATAAAATTATATCCATTAAATCTGAGTTTAATTAGCTTGAAAAACATTGGCTGATTTAAGGCGTCCATGTTTATTTGGTTTGATTTTCTTCCATATTAGAAAGCCCCAAGTCAGATACAGTGAAAGCTTTCAGGAAAAAAAAAAATCTGCCTTTCCCAGTGATAGTAAAACTTGGAGGTCGATGCAAATACTATTTACAAGTAGGAAACTCTGTGGTAACTTTGATACGATACGAACGCAGCATAAACCTCACCAAAGCATATTAAGGACCTTTCATGCCTTTTGTGACTTTCTCATATTCAACTTGACTAGATATGGTTTTACCTGAAGTGGTCCTGTCACGAAGGAACCTGTTTGAATTTGAATGTCTAAGATGATTAAATATATTTCTAAAAATCTGTCAATCATTGAGTGTCAATAATTAAGGCTAATTTTCACACGGAACGTCAGCTGGAGCGTGATATCAGTTAGTGAAAGCTGTACTTATCTCGTATTTGCGTTGTCTCATTCCTGAATCTCAGGGTAACGTCACCGCCCTTGGAGGTTCAGTAGCAGCTCAAGATGTTTACGACATTTCCACAAACTTTATATTACTGGAAAAACAAACTACTAAATATGGAAAAGAAGAACCATGAATACAAGATAATGTGAGATTCTGGCCTCATGCGGCACTCAGCCCGGCTGCTTGCTTGACATCTCTTTGTTTCCATTGACTCGGCTGCCATTGACTTTGCCCTAATGTCAGAGATATGACATGACCTGCAGGCATCTGTTCTCCTTCCCTGGAAGCTTCAAATCCACACACACACACACACACACACACACACACACACACACACTCAGACACCCATCATAGGCATTCGCACACACGTCTACAACACACACTCCCCACACCCCTGTCTTGTGGTATTTCTCGGGTATCCACGCCCCGTGTCTCCTGTAGAGGAGTGTATGTTTTGTTTATGGTCAGTGACATGCACAAGCACTGTGGGGCCTAACTGAATGTGAGCACTGTCAGAAGAGATTAGAGGCGTGTGTGTGTGTGTGTGTGTGTGTGTGTGTGTTGGCTAGTTGACTGGTGGGGAGACACCAGTACAGATTGGGGCTTCAGATGCGATGAGTGTCATGGCTGGGCCTCCTCCTGTCCTCTTGGTTCAGCATCAAGAGATGCCCTGCTGCTGCCGTCCAAACTAACCCAAGCAGCCCATGGGCCACATCCGTGTCCCCTTTGTCTCCTTGTCCCTGTCTCATACACACCCCAACACGGATACACACTTGGTTCAGCTGATATGAATATTGAAATGCCAATATTGGATTTTATTGAATGGCAGCAGCTCATAGCTTGTGCAGAGATTTTTTGTATGATTTTAGCTGAGAAAATGATCCTGGTAATAAAGTGAAGACGAAAAGTAAAACAAATAAGTTCTCTACATGCGTAAGAAACAGATTAGGACAGTTTGGGAAATTTGCTTATGCGCTCTCTTGCAGCGAGTTTGATGAGAAGATTGATACCATTTATGTTTGTGCAGTAAATACAAGGTTACAGCCAGCAGCCAGTTAGCTTAGCTTATCTTAGCTAAGCATGAAGATAGGTAACGAGGGGAAACATCTCTTTCAAGAAAGTCATAAAGTCCACTAAGCAGCAACTCTGAAGCTCACTATTTAACAATATATCTTGTTTGTTTCATCTGTAGCTTTTTCCTTGTGTTTCCAGTCTTTATGCTAAGCTTAGCTAAGCCAACTAGCACCTGGTTGTAGATCAAATTTACTGTGTTGTGAGTGATATCGATCCTCTCATCTGACTCTTGGCAAGAGATGTACGAGGAGATAAGGGTACTGTCAAAAAATGTCTTGTCAAACTAGTTGAAAATTGTATTTTTTTTTATTAGATTTTTGTTTTAATATTTGTTTTTCTTGTGAAAACAAAAATAATGAGCCTTATATTCATATATATATATATATATATATAAATAAAACCTTCAGCTTGAACAGACAGTGGGTGTCAGTTTTCTGCATTAAATATGTATTCTAACAAACTATATTGTATGTCAGATTTTTAGAGAGATGAACTGTCAGAGAACTGATGGCTATAACTATCTGTCAAGCCTTCACACAGAGACACACTCACACACTGAGAAGTAAATATACAGGAGACACACACTCTCTCTCTCTCTCTCTCTCTCTCTCTCTCTCTCTCTCTCCCACACAGAAGTGTTATGAGGGTGGGCTGGATGTTATAGGGGTGGATGGTTGGTTCATGGCCTTGCTCACTCGATCAGACTAGGCATTTTGTTCAGACACTGAACAGAGACCTCAATCGCCCTGAGGCCATCTCTCTCTCTCTCTCTCTCTCTCTCTCTCTCTCTCTCTCTCTCTCTCTCTCTCTCCAACTGTCTCAGTCTGTGAGCCAAAGCAGAATTTTCGTTTTTATCTGGAACAACCAACAGACAATACGGTTTGTTTTCCTCCTCCTCCTCCTCTTCTATAACACATCAGCCTCGCTCATTTTTATCTTTCCTCCGGACTGTCGGCTTTTCCAAATCTTTGATCGCACCTTTTTGTGTCTGCCGTGAATTTACATCATAGATGCGCATCAGGATGAAACAGAGTGGGTAGTATGTGCTTGTTGATCAGATGTGATTTCCAGATCAAAGTTAAAATTTAGCACAAGGTTAATCCTGACAGTATCCCAGTTTGCAGAAATGATTTCATTACTACTTGCACACATGGGTCGAAACACCCAACACAATGTGGAGGGCGCACTGATTTGGGGATGACCAGGAGAGTCAAACTATCGCTGAATGAAAAACACATGCCCTCCTGCAGTATTGACCGCAGGATCTGCAGGAACCGTTACGTGCAGCAGAGTCTCCAAAACTTTTCTTAATAAATAATTTAGTGCCTTGTCCATGAGCATTGAAATGTCTCCTCGAACTGCATTACATTTGAAACCTGACGGGGGGAAAAAAGTTGTTTTGTAGTTACTATAGTGAAGATGAAACCAACCACAGCATCGTGCAGTATGGCCTCTGTGGCGGCAAGGATTTTGTTTAATAGATAATAATAACTTCGTTTTACTTTTCGACAGATTGATGTTTTTCCACTATTATTTTTTATTCCTATTTTAAAGCGCTCTTTAAAGAAGAAAATATCCCCTTTGAACTTTTGAACGCAAACTTTTATTCATGCATTCATTCATTCATTAGCCACACAGCTTGTCCTTTCAGGGCTGCAACCATTCACGCTCATTCACATACTCGCAATTTAGAGTCGCTAATTACCTTAACCTTAAAAAACTGCTATTATCAGTCGATGTGGATTCATTTCTTAGTATCAAACTAAACGCATGTAAAAGCTGTGAAATCATGACGCCAGCAGGATTTCATATTTAACAGAGTCAGTCAATCAGGTGCAGCTCTAAACATTTTCACACTGGAAAAATGGCATGAACAGTTTTGAAAATGTACACGTATCGGTCAAAGTTGTCTCCTCTCACTGAGTTGAACTGTCTTTATGTCTGCGATTGATGCTCTTGTCTCGTGTCTGACCTCCTGCCGTGACACCCCTCCTCCCTTTGTCAGGTCCTGCCTCAGTGTTTATGTGTCTGTAAGCGGTATGACCCAAGCTTGCCTCCAACAATAAACAGAGCTAATAACAACTGGCTGTCAGGGGACCAGGTGTATGAGTGTATGTGTGTGTTTGGGGCGGATGTGTGGGGGGAGGGGGTGTCAGTAAACGGGGAGTTAATAATGCACATACACTCACAAGCTGGAGTCCAACAGAGGTGATGTGCACATGAATCAGACAAACTCCCCAAGAAAAGCTTTAACGGGAAAAAATGGAGGAAATCTCACAAAGAACAGCAGCCCACTTTTCTCTCACATGCTTGTGGTCATGGCAAACACGTGGGGGTTAAGGTCTAGTTACATCTAGACAACTGACACTTACTGTGAGTGGTGAGAGAGAGACAGACCGCCACGCTCTTGGTGAACAATGGTGCACATCCCTCTCTGCTTTGCCACTCAAAGTAAACTTAAATGTGTCAAAAACAAAATGAATGTTTGGCTGGGAGTTTGGGCAGTCTTGTTGTCATGGTGAGGTTGCTATGCAAGCAGTTTTCTACTTATGGGTAGAGCCAGGCTAGCTGATTACCTCTGTCTACAGTGTTTAGCTGTGTCACAATTCAGGGGCTGCATTCCTCGGAGGCTGCACTTGAAGACCGATTGTGTCACGGCGACGCGACTAGACTGCCCCATTTTGAAGGTTCCTTCAAATCCGGCCTGGTTAGTTATGTGTCAAGGTTGCTAGGCAACAGAATCGGCGGGCACAGCTTCGGATGCAAAAACGAAAAAATCCTCCGTAGGCCAGACCGTCTCATTTCAGTTTGGCTACCGTGGTCTATGGCAGCATTCGTAGACCGCGTCCCTCCGAAGGATACAGATCATGGGGACACAACTACGGTGTCAAAACAAAATGACAAATGCTTGGATGAGAGTTCCTGGAGTTTTCGTTGTCATGGTGAGGTTGCTAGGCAAGCAGTGGAAACTTACTACACCTGGCCAATAAGTAGTCGGGCACATAACACCCTATAGAATATAAAAACATACGTTCAAATAAGTAAGATATAGCATGGTTAATGATCTTTAGATTCTATGGGTGGAGCCAGGCTATCTGTTTCCCTCTGTCTACAGTCCTTATGCTAAGCTAACTGTCTCCTGGCTGCAGATATGAGAACAGTACTGATCTTCTCATCTAACTCTTGGCAAGAAAGTGTATTTACCAAAATGTGATAATGTTCCTTTAAAGTTTGGAAGGCTGCAGGTTGAAAGGTCATGAGTGGTAGCTCATGTGACCTCAGCAGGCGCCATCTCTTATATTGGAATGGCTTGGATCTTTTGATGATACCCAATGGCATGTCAGCATCAATCAACATTGACTTGATACTATGACAAGGATGCTGAAATATAGTGATGAACATATGAAGCTTATATATGTATGAGTCGCTAGGGATTTCTGACCTTGGTGGCTTGGAGGGAGTTTGCTTCGCGTTCCTGTGTTGGTATGTGGGTGTTGATGTGTGTAAGTGAGCGCGAGAAGCTATGTGGCAGAGATGTGTTCTCCTCTGTGTAACCTTGACCCGTCTGGAGAGGCAGCCTTGCCTCAGCAGCAGCAGCAGCAGCTGTGTCACTTCAACTCAGTGTCTTCAGTCCAACCTTAAGGGACCCGGACTGCCTGTGTCCCTGACCACACAACCAACAAGGACCCCCCTGATAGAACAGCCAGCCAGACCCCCCCCCCACCAACCACCACCACTACCATCCAACCTCCTGCCCTGAGCTATAACGGCAAACACACATTCATGCACACTGTCGGTCATGCATACTGATAAACGTGTTCACTATCAACAGCAGCAGACAGCGGCCTGGCTGTGGCTGGCTTCTTGACTGCTGACAAAGCCCAGACTCAGTCTGCCTGGCCCCGAACACACAGGAACAGTGGCGAAGACGAACACTGGCCTCCAGCCACTCCCAGTCAGCTCTACATATGTCACATGTTAATGACATCAAGTCTGTGGCCACCCACAGACCGCGGCGTACTTGAGGGCAGCAGATCAAGAAATAAAGTTGTTTCTCCTTGGACCGACAGCCTTATCCTTTCGCTGTGGCATTCAGTGCCAGGACTTGAAGGCGTTAACCCTTCGTGTTCACGGCAGGTCTGTTGTCAAGTCTCTGGTCACCTTTCTCCACCTTCTCCAGCTGCACACCGCACAGTCTGGTGCGGTGGTTTTGGTTACAGAGTGATTTAGAATAAAAATTTACTTGTACAACTCAAATATATCATTATAATATTTATGATACATGTTTTTCTTTCTGAAATAATGAATATGTGTAGCCTCGGGGCTTTCTCTCTTAATTAATTAAGTGAACTAGACTGAAAAGGGAAAGCAAAAAGTCATTATTGTAGTGTCTGACTTCATCGTTCTGTATACATTCGACTGTTTCATGGGAAACTCACATAGATACTCCTTTGTTTTTGTGGGGATTTGAGCCAAAAATGGGGATGGATGAGCCAGAAACATATTTACAGCTTTAATCCTGATCCCATTAGTGGACTCAGTAGTGAAAATGCTAAACAGAAGCCATGCTACGCTCCTCCATGTGCAGAAAGGAAACGGTGCGCCGTCTTTTGTCAAACATGACTGATTCACTTTTGCCTTTTGTGTGTGTGGGAGCTTTGCCTTTTCATATCGATCACGGTTGTGCCAACTGTTTGTTTTGTCTTTTCATATAATGAACCCTGGGCCCTCGGTGAGGCCTCGGCGGAGCTCCGCTCCACGCTAAAGGGCTTTTTGTGAGACAGTGTCACGCTCCCTCGTTCCGGCGAGGCTTCACGTTTCTTATTATTCATGGCTCTCTCCCCGTTTGTTGAGGAGGCCGGGATCAAACAGGCCGATTTGCCATGCCTGACACCCACTGCTGTGAGTGTGTGTTTTGCGTGTGCGTGTGTGTATGTGTGTGTGTGAGTGAACTTGGCTCGGGCTCAGTAATGACAGGATTTGTTAAACAGTAAATTAATGAATAATGAAATATCCAGCACGCGCCTGCCTTGCCTGGAGCACAGTGCCCCGAGCAGGAATTACTCCCGACCAGCAATCGGCTGTCTGTGTGCTGCATAACCTGTGTGTGTGTGTGTGTGTGTGTGTGTGTGTGTGTGTGTGTGTGTGTGTGTGTGTGTGTGTGTGTGTGTGTGTGTGTGTGTGTGTGTGTGTGTGTGTGTGTGTGTGTGTGTGTGTTGGATAAGCATTTTTACAGCCCATTGCGTGACAGAATGCTGAGGGGCTTTGCTGATGGGGGTCTGCTCCCTCACTTCCCAGCGAAACGACAGACAGGCAGACAGACAGGTGGACAGACAGGCAGGCAGACAGACAGGCAGCATATAGAAAAGACCATCACCACTTCTCTCACACTTGGCATCTATCAAATGTTCTCATTGTCCTCATAAGCTCAGTCCATGCTCATAACTGGATTACCCTCCGCTGGTCCTCTCATTAAAGTAACAACCTGTGACATTTTCATAAAAATAAATTTTGCTCCCCATTAAGACTAATTCATCAAAGACATAAGTGATTCATATGAGATCCAGCTCCTGAACGCTCATTTGCTGTTTTAAACACTCTGCAGCTGCTGGACTTTTCCCTGGTGCACAGGAAGTGTTGTTTTTCACCCTGATCAGACATACAAAAACAAACTTTGACAGACGATCTTAAACCCATGCAGGATTGATACTTTTTCACAAGTTATTACAATTTATGTGATAACATGCTGAAAATCCACACCTGTAATAATCCAGATGTGGAGGTCTAAAGAAGTGAGATCCGGGGACTGTCCCACCCCAACCTTTTCTACTCATCCTGCCTCAGACTTTTGGCTTCTCGCGTTCTCGTCTCCTCTGTAATGTAATGCCTCAACAGTGTCACAGCGCCATGATACATCTCTTTTCAGTTCTCATATTCTGTCGTTGGTCGTAGCTGCAGAAGTTGGAATAATTTCTCCATGCCAGAAACTCACAGAGGGCTGTGAACGGATGTCTTGTTAGTAGAATAATACACAGAGGGGAGCTGGATAATTGCATTAGAAAGCTCCACTGACTCCTGTGTTCGCCTGGAATGTTATATTTTCATTTTTACACTCAGTTCATATTAACTTGTATTTGTTAATTTGAGAGTTTGCAGGGTTTCAGTGGAGAGTAGCAAACAACACATTAAAACAGTAAGTGACATGCATTTTTTTTAAGGATTTAAATGAGGTTTGATTTGTGGTATTAGTATCTAATGATGAGTCCAAATTTTTTTGTTGTATATAATTAAAAAAAAACACACTAAACAGTCACTGCTCTGCATCACTGCGATGGTGGTGACCATTGAAAAAAAACAAAAACAATATAAAAAAATCACACAATTTAAAAAGTTCTAGTCGACATTAAATGTTATATAATTTTTTTGCTAATGAACATTTATATTACTGAGGAATAACTCTTTAAAATGGTGCATTTTTCTGTGTGTGCCTCACAAATGTGCAATATATATTTGTCCTTTTATGAATAAAATCTGTAATATTTGTAATATCCTACACAAGATGTTATAGGGAAATTCCCCAAAACCAGATTTGCATGAAGTTGGAAGACTCATTTGTGAGCACCAGGTAGTTTCTGCACAGACAGAGCCTTGACTGAAGCATTTTCAAGAGGCCTGGGGCTTGATACAGAGAATTGAGAGAAGGAAAAAAAGAACCTTTGTTGGCAGTAGTAAAAATTCCTTCACCAGCCACTGATGTTACTCCTACTTGGATTCTCATGTTAAAACACACTGATGACTTGATTTATTTATTAATTTTTTATTATGCTCAAATTACACTCTAAGATTTGTGTGGTCTCATTAGCTGTTTTTGAATTGGAAAAATTAAAATCCTCTATAAACTACAGCATCTATAATTCTTCATTACCACCAAGCTGAGTTTGTGCACCAGTAAAGTTTCTTAAATGTAATCCTCACATTTTAAGCCCTGCTGGTGGTTGCTTAGATTTAGTCATCACCACAGACCTACTTTTTGTTTACAGACCAAGGCCATAAAAAATAGTTGGTAAATGTTTTGATTTTAATTCCACCAAATCAAAAGCATTTTAATAGCATGGCTATCTTCAGTGAATTAT
This sequence comes from Seriola aureovittata, assembly GCF_021018895.1. NCBI lineage: Eukaryota > Metazoa > Chordata > Actinopteri > Carangiformes > Carangidae > Seriola > Seriola aureovittata. The sequence goes on along the minus strand of NC_079382.1, from coordinate 18,486,069 downwards.
TTGAAGCTTTCCACTCAGTTTGATTAATCCACAACAGAAAAATGTAGGCTATCATTAAAATGTCATTACATTATTTTAGATTGAGGTCCTTTCAATGTTTAAAATGACAATGTCATTTAATTAAAGGATAGTGTCTGACTTAATTTGTGAGTGGCGTTTCTCCTGGTGTTTGTTGCTTTTGTTTTCTTTGGCTTGTTTGTTTATTGTTCCAGCCAACCTGTCGTCCTTGTTGTTGTAGCCACTGATGCTCGGCAGCTTCTTGTCTTTGTTGAGCGGGAATCGCTCGCGGACATGCGGGTGCTGAACTCTGCACCTGCGTCACGCGGTGTTCCGCTCCACGGGTCAACTGAGCCCGCGGGAGAAACCCCCCCCCCCCCCCCCCCCCCTCCTCCCAAGTCTCTCTCTATCCAGCTCCCTGTTTTCTTTCTCTCTCCCGGTCTCTCTCTTTCTCATTAGCTTTCTTTTTCAGTCTCTCTCTACTTTTCTCTGTGTGTCTCGCGCTCTCCCGTCATTAGCACACCGGCGGTAGATCCCCACTGCAGAAGCGGGCCCGCGAGGCACGATTCTATTCCCCCTGCGCGCGTGCGAGAGAAAGAGAGAGAAACCTCTCTGAAAACGAGGGGCCCTACTGGCTGGAAAATGCAGCCAATTATCTCCCTGGAATAAGACGGTATCCATCAGTGTGTGTGTGTGTGTGTGTGTGTGTGTGTGTGTGTGTGTGTGTGTGTGTGTGTGTGTGTGTGTGTGTGTGTGTGTGTGTGTGTGTGTGTGAGTGTGTGAGTGTGTGAGTGTGTGTGTGTGTGTGTGTGTGTGTGTGTGTGTGTGTGTGTGTGTGTGTGTGTGTGTGTGAGGGAGAGCCTATTCATTTCTGAGGCTTTGCAATATATTGACTCCAGACTACTGGCACTTTCTATAATAGCTTTGCTAGGGTTTAGAATATGACAGTAATAGTAATAGTAGTAATAGCAACCATGATGATGATAATGATCATTTGGCCTAATATTCTTGGACATGATCATACATGTCATATTCAACCATTTCATCCTTTATCTCTATGTCACCAATGGTCACATATCGGTCCATTAAAAGGCCCCATCAGCACTTTCTGGCCATGCAAACCACAATTATAACAAGGGATATAATTAAAGAAATTTAACCTGGGACATGGATCCATACATTAAAATATAGGTATTGGTAATTATTTTTCAATATAAAGGCCTGCTTCACCCTAGAAACATTACTGAAGGAGACAATTCTTAACAGCATCAGAAAATAATAAAAACTTAGATTTTTTTTTATGTACTAAAACTCCTGTACTGGTTTTAAATTTTGGTGGCAAGGTTACCTTTTTATTTACATTCAAGCCAATGATTTTGCCTTTAAATGTCACTGTTTTTACATATATTTCTTCGGTATTGGAAGATTTAAAGGCCAGATTCCCTTCCCATTTTCTCCTTGAAAAGTAGTGGTCACGCTGAGTAAAAGAAATATCTAAAATACTAATTCCTAGTTAGTTTTTTTTGTTGTTGTTTCATGTCTTCACAATAACCAGAAATTCATTGCCTGCTTCTGTGAATAATTAGTATTAGTGAAAATAAAAGTGACATGAAATCGCAGTTTATCGTTGGCCCAGTAATTAGATCTTAATGTTGTTTTTTTTAACACTGGTACAAAAACCAGCATGACATTTATGTTGTAATGAACACAAAACAACTGTTAAACACTAACTCACATTTCACTTAAACCAGAATGACTAGCAGAGAGTTTGACACTCTGAATATCACAGTGAATAACAATCAGGAAGTTGCATTTTCTTTTGAATCCTCCAAATGTAAACTCTTTTACTTACAGGTGTTCATTAATATTTCATGAAATAAGTAAAGGCAAATGCCCCAACATCATCTAATGAATATCATGTTTTACATTTTGAACAGATTAACCTGAATGTGAGTTGACCCGCCCAGCCCGGACTGACTAGGACTCTAGCGGAGAATATACCTGGAGAAAAGGCGCAGGCTGCACACCTCGCATAATAAAACACATGGTTTATTATCAGTGTGATAGAAATGAAATCACTGGACAATTAGAAGCATGTCTACCCATCATCAGCACCATGACAACAGCTCTATAAGAACAGAAAAACACTGGATGAGTCCTGCCCCCCCGCCGGCTCACAAAGGTCGAATCACAGATAAATAGGCCTACTCCAAAATAGCTGGTGCACCTATTTACACAACCATCCATTTAAATTAATATAAATAAATATTTACACACATAAATTAACACCCTCCCTCCTCGTGCTCGTGTTAAATAACCAGACAAACCTGTTTCACAGATAGAATGCTCATCACCCACTTTTTCGTACCCACAATGCTTTTTCTGTGTGAAGACAAACACAAGCACACGCACACCACATTCACTCAGGCGCACACGCACACAATGTTGTTTGTCGGCTGCTCACAGCATCTCAGTCTCACAGGATGCAGGCAGGGGGAGCAAAATGGATGTAACACAGTTACCACCATGTCCTCAGGGGAATGAAAAGAACGTAACACAGATGAAAAATCCCTCTGTGCTCTCTGACACTGGCCCACGGGTGTCTTCCTCTGCCTTTTTCTCTCTACCAAGCCTTCCTCCTCCTCCTCCACCTCCTCAGCCCTGTGTATGTGGCAGGTCAGTCGCAGTGGTGTAAAGCTAGAAGTAACGGTGCAACGCCTCTGTGTGAGTGGCTGCCTCCCGCTCGGCCCTGCGTCTTCCCCCTGCTTCATTTCCGCTGCTTCTCCTCTTTGTCGCCGGCCTTGTTGCCGGCGTCCCCGTGCCGGTTGTTGGAAGGGTTGTTGAGAAACATCTTGTCGAGTCCTTTGAGAGCCTCAGTGAGGTAGTTCTGGAGGGCGGTGAGCGCGGCGCAGATGGCGGGCGACCCAAAGCCGTGCGTGATGAAGGAGAAGTGGGAGAGGCAGCTCTGGATGCCGGGCTCCAGGATGGGGGTGGGCCTTGAGTTGCCCAGGGGAGTCCTGTCCTGGGCCAGCAGGTCTGTGAACTCCTTACACAGCTGTCTGCAGTGGGGAAGACAACAAGATGTCAGGAAGGAACTCTACACAACAACTGTCAGTATTCAGTGCCATTACATTTAATTCAAAGGTTTATTCTCCGTTTTCTTGAGAAAACAGGCCGCTACTAAATCTCATATAATAATCATGTTAAAAACTTTCAACTAAAAGCCACGAATCTCCAATTATCAAGTTAAAATGAGCAGAGACCTCCAAGAGCCCAAAAACATTAGTTGCACATAATCTGATTTGAGTTTCATAATTTGAGTTTGTTGATTTTTTTATTATAGGAATTTGCACCACATCAAATAAGATCCTTCATTTTACCTAATCTTTGCCTGGTGTTCTATCACGGCCTATAATCCCCCTCCCCCTCAGGTTAACAGAGTAATCCAGCCATGGGACCCACTAATGCAGCATCGTGGGGAATTTAATCAAAAAAATATCTCATTAAAGAGATATTTCTAGTTGATAATCCATTTTTAAATCGCATTAAAATCCGAACACAATGAGTGGCCGATATTGGCCTTGTCAGCAAACCAGTGCACAGGATAAATTGTGTAACTGTGCCTCAGTACATGCACCCAAATCAGCCACATGCCTCTGAGAGTCGACCGTGTCAGGGGATGAGAGTGATGATATTTTGCAGCATGAGTTGCAGATGTTCTTGCGATGCTAACTGAAACTACTCTGAATTTAAAATAAATAAATAAATAAAAGTCTTATAGAGCAGGGAAACGTGTGTTACAGGAAAAAGAAGCATGTTCACTTTAAGCTGCATTTCAGTGTTTCTTTTTTCTTTTTAAGAATTTCAACAACTGAACAGAGCAGATTCAAATACAATAGTGATGTTGCAGAGCAAGAAATGGTGTCCTGTAATCTACCAATTGCCTCCCAAATAAAACCAATAACAAACAAATCACTGACTCCGTACACTGCTCTCTGAATATATAAATGATGAGTGCTGTATTCAGTGGATCATGGTTTGCACCACAAAGCGAAAAGCAGCGGTTCCTCCAGAATAGCGGTGTTGTAAAGGTGGAAAGAAAAAGCAGCATTCAGACCATCACTGCAACCCAGACTGATGAAATTCTTGCAGGTAGTTCAGCAGCTCCAGAAGGCAGCAGCGTGACCCCACCCATCTATTCACTGAGACAGGATTCACTGAGAACTTTCAGCTATAAAGCTTGTTGCATCAGTTCTGTGCTAAACAAGACAAGATGTGAAACACGTAAAAGAAAAAAAAATCTCCCTCAAGTCACATGGTGAAAACTGACACCACAGCTTTGCTAAATTTTTCACAGGAATGTTGTACTCCATCCTCCTGCACTTATTTTATCCTTTTTATTCTAGAGGTTTTAAGTGTTAATATAAGAATCTTGCACTGCTTTACAGAGCAGGAGTTTATGTTGAATACATAAAATGTAGATGCAAAGAAATTCTAATTTCCCCAGATAGGTTTGCATGACATAATGTATCCCCAAAGGCAAAAATTTTCCTTTTGTATCCCCTTTACCTAAGGCCTTTTTTGTGATCTAGTGTAGCAGTTTGTTTTTTCTTAAATTTTTCTGAACCCATGTTCCCTCTGCCTTCTTCCATCTACTATTCTTTCATTGTGTGATTCCCTGTGTTTCCCAGAATGCCTTTGGAAAATAATCACAGAAAAAGAAAAAAAAAAAAAAGCACAAACCTGATGCAATAAGATGCTACAGTGAAGTTGTACGTGGAAAGAGTGGTAGTATTTTTCCAATTGAAAGAATGGAGTATTTCCTTCCCTGGAAAACAGGCCTTGTGGCTCAACTGTATTCTGGTACTGTGAGATAACTGAGTGAAGGATTTGCTGCAAAATGTGCGTTTAATTTCACTTTAACGACTGACATTTATGTTTATCTAAACACCATCTTAACCTTTAACACCTGCTCCATATTCTTCAGGAATACGAAAAATACTCTCATCAAACATGAAAATGCAAACAGAATTACAAGGCTAATGCCAATAGCACATTTCTCTTCACAGTCCAAACCAAAAATAATACGAACCTAATGATAAAAAAAAATCTGTTCAGTTTGAGGCCTTCACATTAAAAACAAATCTCTAATTGTTAATGTGTCATCTGTGAAAAGAGGACACTAAGTGCATCTTTATTCCTCACCATATGGCTCCATAAAAAAGTGCATCGGTGAAAGAGAATCACCTCTTCACCTCGTTCTCCTTGTTACTTTTCAGCAAATCATCCTTTGGTTTTAGGCCCACATATTATATTCAGGAGACCCATCTCTCTCTCTCTCCCTCTCTCAGATTCATACTCGCATGCCCCATGCACACACACACACACACACACACACACACACACACACAGACTAAGAGGCCTAAGGGCAGAGCTCCAGCAAATGAGTGACAGGCTGTGCAGGCCAAGCCCAGCTGGGGTTAGGGGAGTAGAGAGGAGAAGCCGCCACCGCGGGCTACACTCAAGGCTCTCGCTGTTGTTTTCTGGCGACTTGAAACACTTCACTGCTAAATAATGAATTTCTAACAGGCAGCACCGACACCCCGTATTGGAACAGGTTTGAATCTGAGCATCAAACATCCACCACGAACACACCCTACATACTGAGTACCACACGAACGCACGCACACACACACACACAGACAGACAGACAGACAGACAGACAGACAGACAGACAGACAGATGGTTTATGCAGTGCAGGCCAGCAGACGGCACTTTTTATGCAAGCTAAAAATACAAGCTTTTTAAAGGGATCTTTGATTTACCAGAAAAACTCACATTCAGGGGAATAAATGCACATCAATTAAAGCTACTCGGTAATTAGCAGAAGACGTATTTTCTTGACTGGGAAAAAAAAAAAAAACAGGCAGAAATCTAAAGTGATTTAATCCACATTTATAAATCCACATGACCACTGCTGCCCTGGTTTCTTTGGAAAAAAAAAAAACTATCCTGCTCAGTTGCTAAAGGTAATCACAAGATCCAGGATTCAATTCCACAGTTTAACGGCCATAAAAATGGATTAATATAAGTAACTTTACAAGGAGAACCAGTAAAATGGATCGCTTCTGAGACCAGAGGAAGAGGTCAAACATACACTCACAACCTCAGAGCTTGTATTTTATAATGTCTGTGAGCTGTACAGGCCACATAAAGAGCATCAAATAAGGTTCATCTGTACTTGAGCTAAAGGTTATCCTGTGGATCCTGGAGTTGCATACAAAGCACTTCTGACACCCTCTCTTGATGTATTTAAGAATAAGTTTATATTACAATCAAAAGGTGGAAATTGAAGCTTTGATATTTTTGTTCAATCATTATAAGACTCTCGGCTTAAATGTGGCTTTATCCTCATTTGTTCAATGCGTCGACTGAATTTAAACCGCCCTAATTTTTCCTATGTGGCAATTTTTCAATCAGCCATTTTCATCACAGCTTAGATCTATACTGAGCTCAATGCCTCTCATTAACAAAACGTCTCCACTCTCCTTTTCAAATGTCAGTGGGGGGGGGGGGCCATGGAGGCCTCAGGAAAATGGGAGAGAGTTTAATTTTACAATACACCAGAAATATTCCTGTTCAGAGAGGTTGAGGGCTGTTTCTCACCTTGTGTGCAGCCACGTTGCTCCAATCAGACGGGGAGTTTCTGAGCCTAAATACATGTCTATGAAATATGGGAACATCTGCTGCATTAGGCGACTCTCTCTCTCTGGAAATATCTCAGGACATTTCTGCTCTACTGGGAAAAAAAAGATCCTTCTTTCCTTCTTGCTCTTTTATATGCTGACAGAGGGCCCTGACCTTTACACTATTTATTTTCCACTATCCCTCTCTCTGTTTGGATCAACCCAAATACCTCTTCTTCTTCTTTTTTTTTTTTTAATGATTAAACAACACGCAATAATCCCTGTACCACTGGAATCTCCCTGTGTGCCTCGCTGCAGACATGTGTTATATATTCAATGAGAGGAAACACCACATAAAGACTGTGAGGGAGCAGAATCTAATCAAACGGTCCATCAAACTCACTTTGTCGCCAGCAGCATGTTTTTCCGCGTGTGCAGCTCGTTGGGGTCCGCGTGCTGCCGGTTGAGGTACTCGCTCACGGCTTTGGTGGGAAACTCCGTCTCGCAGATGTAACCGAAATCCCGGGCCAGGTGGACCGCTTCACCTGAGGGTGGGGAGTGGGGGGATTACACGAGCGGTACATTACAGTCAATTTAAATATAATATAGACAAACAGAGAAAGTCAATATTTAATTTCACTACCATAACTGTCACTTACATTTTATCCCTAACCCCGCCCCCTCCAAATCCTCACGTGCGTGTTTTTACAGCTTATAAAAAATGAGTAAAGCCAGTTCATGTTTGTCCCATGCAGCCAAGCAAACGACACGTTATCACGTCATCTTTTTACGCACTACTTCCCATCAGTGTCTTTGCAGCTGACGCTAAAACAATCGAAAAATGGAAAAAAAAAGAGAAAAGAAATTGAGCTTTATTGTGGAAAAATTAAGAATATGAGCTAATTACTTGGTTTCCATCATTATTTAAAAAGGAGCTGATCTATTGTAGTATACTTTTTGCAAGCAGAAGTGAACACAACCTTTAAACTTTGACCTGTAAAAGGTTAAAGTTTAATAAAAAAAATCTTTGAACTACGTTTCCAAATGAACAGGTAAAATCATGTAAGCTCCATGTGTTAGAAACAAGCCCCATGTACAAAATAAATGGGCTGCAGCCTAAAATGCTGGTGTACAACGGGGGAGGTTCCGCTCTCAGCTTTTAATCAATTCATTAATTAAATTAATTTAGCAAATCTAACCACATCTCTCCACTTGCTCAACATTGAATTTTTCTCTCCCTGGCTCTGGAGGCTCTTGCAGTTTATAGACACAGTGACTTTGTCAAGCCTGTGAGGTCATGACCTTTGCAGTCTCACATTTTAGCTTATTTGATTGGTACATTTAGACTCTGGCTGTCACTTAAATAGCAGGAATAAAATCCAGGTGTACATCTTTATTTCAGTATGGAGTAGGGGTAGTTTCTGTGGAAGGAGGGAAGGGGGATGTTTTCTTTTTTCTTTTCTTTTTTTAACTTAACAAATCTTTAGGTTTCTTGTCTGTTGACACATATTTCCCCAGACTGTCAGAATAAAGAGTGCAGTATTTCTTCAGTCACCTTCTACTAGAGATGTTAGTAATGTGACGTTGGCAGCTTTGCGTCTCCCAGCAGGTAAATTCAGTCCAATCTTCTCCAGCTTTTCCCTCAGACATTTCCCACCGTTTTTGGACTTTGCTCTGCAGAGACAAAGGAAACAATTTCATGTAAAAAAAAAAAAAAAAAAAAACAAAACAAAAAAACCTTTACTGTGCAGTAATATTTAGATGTATGTTATTAATATCCAGTTTGTCTCCAGAGAATTTCATGTTGTTAAATGACAGAGGCCTTTTCATAGCTCAGGGCTTCATTAATAGATTTTGCAGCATGGTGAGTGAGCCACATGCTTCTTCAGACACTGTCCACACACACACACACACACACACTCTCTCTCTCTCTCTCACACACACACACACACATACACGCACACACGCACACACATAGCGTCTGCATCAACTTTCAGTCGTACCTTCTCAACACGCCCCCCAACAAAGAGGCGTTCAGGCACTCGGGCGGGGACAGTCTCCTCTGCACCTCCCCTACGGTCACTTTGTACTTGGAGGTGGAGCTGAGCAGCGACAGGCGGCCCGGTACCGAGCAGAACACCTCGTTTATGTTGACGGTGACTCCACCGATCAGGCCGTCCTTACCCAGCATCAGAGAGCCCACATTTTTGGGCGGCATGGGGACTGAAAGAGGAAGGTCACAGGGGCACGATGAGTGGATGTGTTACATAACAAGTTTCTTTTATTAAATACATTAGCAACATCCGGATCCTGCTCCAGCATCAAACCTTTAAACGTGTCTCCTCTGTCAAACTTAGTGCAGCGCGCTCTCAGAGGGCGTCCCTGGCCTAATGAGGCGCCCACGCGCCGGGCAGTTGCTGTTATTTAATGTCGCGCGACATTCTCATTACAATATTATCGATTGTTGATTGGCTCGCGCTCCCAAATCGCATTAACCACCTCCCCGTCTTTCCTCCACGGCCGGTTTAACTCCCACCAGCAGCACTGGGTGCTCCTCCATCCAGCGCGTTAATGCTCGCGCTAATGTTGTTAAAAAAAAAAAAAAAAGAGGAGAAGAAGAAGAAGCCTGCCAGGCTCGTGCATGCGTAGGGGCCAGTGCGAGGGGTTTTTTGATAGCTCCACGGGGGATAATACCGCAGATTAGCTCTAAACGAGCTCACGAGATCTCCGTGAGCGGTGCCATTTATTACATCAGCGGCTTAAATGCCCCGCGGGGAGCTCAGTCACTCAACATCCCGTAACTAAATCACCGCACATCATCAGAGCGGCAGCAGCATGGCAGCCTGTCAGCGACACACTGCCTGCGAGTCAATATACCGGGATCGTTAACCCGACCTCTCCAACTCCTCACCCTGCACCCACAAAAAAACAAAACAAAAAAAACAAAACAGCCTCATGGAGATTTTCTGCCTGGTCCGGTTTAGATCCAGACCTACATCTATATCCTATCTGTCCATGTAGTTCTACACACCGTAAATCAGATTTCATTACACACATAAGAAATTAATTATATGACTTTACTGGGATAAAGAAACAGCAGGATAAACATCATATCAACAACCTACAAAAAGAGTTATGAATAAAATGTTCCCAAAATTATTTTGGAAAAAATATATCTTTAAAATATGTTTGATATTTATTTTATCATATAGGCCTATGGTTGTGTGTGTGTGTGTGTGTGTGTGTGTGTGTGTGTGTGTGTGTGTACCTTTCTTAATTACTGATTGATCCAGGATGTTCGTTCCGTTGGTGTCTTCAATGGTCTGTCAGAACCAAGAGAAATACAAATCTTTATTATAGACTGCTTAATACAACATCATCCGCACTGTAATGCTGTAATAAGCCACTTAACGAGCACGTGGAGCTTGATGTTCAATTCAACCAACACAATCCAAGACTCACAGACATACAGACACACACACACAAAAAAAAATCCTGCAGGAGCCAGTTCAGATTTCAAAAAAATAGTTATTTGTATCCAAACAGCAAACAAATCTAGTTTATAATCCACTGGTTTAGTCATCATGATGCGGCCAGAAAAAAAGACCCCCATTCATCAATCTCATTCATCATCCTGCCAAATAAATTCCCCCTTTTAAATAGACCCGATGTCAAAAGGAATAATTCGTTAAAACAAATTTATATGGGGGTTAATAAATGCATGACACAAATACGGGAAGCCAGAAATGAGAATCTATCGTGGAGGTTAAATGGCAGACAATTCGTGATGGTTGTGCCCTGAGGGGGAAGCGAGGGTAAGATGAAATCCTACACAGCTCACTATAAAAGTCAGTTTCACAGAAGTCTGTGGCAGCTTTGCTTTGTGTGTTTGGCACCTTCAGCAGCAGCACACAAAAAAAAATCTATAGCATCCTGTAAAACAAAAATGACAGCCTTCAAATTCTATTAAATCAGCCACAACAATAGCATGAGCATGAATAATAATAATAGGCCTCATAATAATAATAATAATAATAAAAATAATAGTTTTGCACTATATCTTATATTTCTGCATGTCAAAATGAATACAAAAATGAATAAATATTGCAGCGTCTTCTTCAGACTTTTCTCCTTTAAATGTATTTTCATGGTTGTGGCAGTAAATTCACAATCTGTGAAGCCCGCCTCATGCCACATCTCAGCATCTTCTCATCAAACACGTCTCAGGTCTCCTAAAGACAGTTTGTTTAGCTGTGGGCCGTTTGCAGTTTGAGGCTACAGCTGCTGGGAGAGTCCAGCCCTGAGGGAGCTGCTCTGAGTTCACTGACCTTAGCTCCAAAGGCGCGGGAAACATGCGGAGACAGTGAAGAAGACAGCTGTCGACAATTACCAGCCCGCTTCTTCCACTGCAACCGTGTTCATCTTATTTATTTGTTTATTTTGATTCTGGTTGTCGCCTGTTCTAACTGTGTTCAAACTGAGCAAAGGCGGTTACATTTTGCCTACCTGAAGTAAATATGTGTGTTTTAGTTAAAATGCCATTACTGTAAATGAGAATGTTCAAATTGATGATTACAATGCATACATTTCATATCTGCTATTGAGATAATATTCAGTAATGGTGATAGAAATGCAGTGGCTTAATCCCTGTCCAGCGGTGTTCTCTGAGGTGCAGGTCAGTTTGGTCTTTCTCGGATACAGTGATAATATCAATGTCCTTAAAATAAGTTTTCAAAAAAAAAAGAAAAAAAAAACGAGTATAATTGTGTCTGTAAAACTGTGTTATATTCAACCCTGTGACCTTTGGCTCACCTGAACATCCTCCATACCGTGCAGCCCATGCAGCAGTCCGTCGCCCATACCGGGCTCCAGTCCCGGGTGAGCGGAGTGCAGCAGCACGTCGGGCCGCCGTACACCACCGTAGTCCCGCCGAGGGTCCAGCCCGGACAGTTGAGGCAGCGAGGCCCGAGGCTGCGCCAGCAGACCCGAGCTGTCCATCCGGTCCCCGGCGGCGTCCTGCCGCTGCCGCGCCCCCCATGCGCCCTGCTGGCTTTGGTGCAGGGAGTTCAGGGAGTACGGGTCGCTCACGTGGGAGTACGGGTCCTGGCTCTGGTAGTGAGCGAGCGGCTGGTACGGCGGCGGGAAGTACGGAGGCTGGAAGTCCGACGAGGGCGCATGAGACAGCGGCGGCGCGCTGGAGTAGGGTCCCGCATGCGATACCGAGCCCAGCTGGGACAGACGCGAGCTGTGGCTCGAGACACCGTCATGCCGGTCCTTGAAGAGGGTGAAGAGGAGAACAGAAAAAAATCAGCTCTGTGCGGAATTAGATCCACATTTAAACCAAATGAAACCACATGGAGGCCCAGGATCATGATGCATTTATTAGAGTATAGCCCCTGGTGTTGTAGCCAGAGTAGCCTAAATAGCATTGAATCTCCTGAACAAAAAGCACAGAAGAGCCTGGAGGTAAAATGTTACAGCCTAATTTAAAATGTCTCAACGAAATCCTCACAGCAAAATCTACGGATTCACCGTTTGCGCAAAGGAATACAGAAATACACAGAGGGGAGAGAACTCACCGCAGTGGAGTATGAATGAACTAACATCTGTAAACCCTCTGTAGGTCTCACGGTAAAACAGCAGGATAGTGAAGACGTTGTTGGGCCGAGACAGACAAACTCATTCCAGGTGGAAGCAGTGCGTCGGTATCTGCAGGCTCGCGCTGCTCTACAGCTCCACACTGAACCTTCCTCCGCCCGGAGCTTCCGCCGCTCTGAGTGTGAGCACCGTGCTCCCGCCTCTACCCCCGGTATATGGTGTAATTGTTATTCATGACTGGGACTTACAGGAATATTAATGTGCGCGAGGCAGGGGACTGGCGACACATGGAGCGTGAAGCCTCTCGCGCAGCCGTGAGTGACGTTTAAATTCCGTGGAGAGCCGAAACGACGCGCGAACAGCAGGAGATAGAAAAGAAGACTCTCTCAAGCTGGAGAAAGCGAACAGGGTGTCCAGACCCGTGAGGAGTTCCCCCATCACAAAAATAATCGCTTTGGGGCCTTTTGTGGGCAAAGTCTGACGCAGGAAGAGCACACTTTCTTGCCTGTGGAGACAGTTTCCACAAACTATTTCTCCGCAAACTTGCTTTGACGCAAAACCAATATAACAATAAAGTGAACCGCTGTTAAAAAAAAAAAAAAAAAAGCTTAACCATGACGGCAATACCACCAGGGTCACGGCTTCGGTTCCCATCGGGCACACTCAACATCTGAGCTAATATAAGACATTTAGAAAAATAAACAGCTCACTTTGACGCACAAAATATTTTTCACTCGCTCAGACATGTAAACTTCAACCTGATAACCTCCTGCAAAATAAAACTGCGACTAATGTTGTGTTGCAGCTGCCCTCTGTTACTCAGAAAACACAGTCCAGGCACTACAGGGCGCGTGAAGGGGCTCGCGTGAATGGTGTCAGCAGTCAAAAGAAGCGATTAAACTTTATATCGTAGACAACGCGGCCCCTCTTTCTTTGCCCTCTTTGGGCGACTTGTTTAACAACATTACAGCCTCCCCTCCTCTAGCGCCGTGGGAGAAAAGCCATGTGCGGCACGAGACAAGGGCTTCCCACCGGGCTGAGCCGAGGGGCCTCGCGGGCTGCCCTTTTCTTCGTCTGCTTTGTTGATCGAGCCCTTTCAGCGAGAGCCGGTCGGAGCAAAGCATTTCGCCCCCGCGCGCGCGGCGGTATTTCTCCACTTTCCTCTCGCTCCTTTTTTCTTTTTTTTTTTTTTAATAATTGTTCTGGGATCTAAGCCAAAAGATTTACATACTTCTGACACATCACCCCGCTCTGACCCAGCGTTTCTCAAAGTTGTTTTTCATGCAATTAAAAAAATAAAAAAAAAATAAAAAAAGCCATTTAGTCCTATTTATTTTTTAAAGCATGTTTTTTCAGCATCACTGGTCTACGTTTAACTCTTCTTTAGACATATTTACAGATATAAATTTAAGAAGTTCTACATAACATTGCTTTTTAACAAGGATTCAGTAAAATAAAAAAAGCGCAATGCCATATTTAAAATATCCTATCAGTAAATTTAAAGAAATAAAAAATTAAATAAAAATGATCTATATCCAGTGTCAAATATTTTCATTTTTACCATATGATGCAAACAGTGAATGGACCTGCAGCGTAGCCACATACATAACATAAAATAACACAAGAGCTCGAAAACATATGAGCGCAAATGAGCTCAATTTCTGTCTGAAGGAAATTATCATGTAGTGAAATGTCCTCCAGTTCACATCCACAGCCAGCACATCACAGAATAACAGGCCTAACACCCCCTGGAAAACACCTCAACTCAACCAAACAATGACTAAAACTTAATTATTTCCTAACGTCTAATAAGTCGATTTCCCCCAAGACAAAAACAGCTGGACGATAACGTTACCTCATAAATATCTTCATACTTGACATTCTCAACTAGTTTCCACAGCATGGTCGCTTCTCCAGTGTCGGTAAACCGAATGCAGCCAAGTGAGAAAGGGATGTCTCAACTCTCTCTCTCTCCCCTTCCCTCTCCCTCTCTCTCTCTCTCTTTCTCTCTCTCTCTCTTTCTCTCTCTCCGCCCTCTGTAAAGTCAGGCAGCAGGCTTTGTGAATGGGGAACCCCTGTAAAGCCTCCACTACTGTGAAGATAGGGCGGGTTGACAGAAGCAGCCATAAGCAAAAGGAGCAAATAAATAAATAAATAAATAATACAGGAAATACATTTTTTTTTTAATTCTGAGTCTCTACAGTTCCCAAAATAAAAGCACAATGATTTAACAAAAGACTTGATATTGTCCACAGATGAGCACCTTATGGCTGACAACTAATAAGATTTAAATGAAGTGAAAAATGAATGAAGGTAGATCATGAAACTATGACTTAGACTATAGGGAACATGATGTGACATAATATTGATTTCTATATACAAATTGAAGCATCAACCAACATGAATTTCAATCTTTAAAGTTTTTTTTGCGTAATCTTTTTCATTTTAGTTCCTATTTTCTTATATTTTCGCAATGCCAGACAGTCTGTTGTTTTCTTGATAAAGGATGGTGGGCTGTGTAAACACCTGGGAGAACAATGGACAGTCCAGGACTTTATCCTTTTATCCATGAGAGTCTGATATGTTGTATATTATAAATATATTAAAATGTTGTCAAACCTCAACAAAAAAAAAAGAAAAAGAAAGAAAATGTATTGGTCCACCATCAGCCTCCAGGAAATCTTCAGTGCTCCTTGGCATTGACTCCCCAAGTATTATTATTTCCACATTTGGTGTTTTGATGATGGTGGTGGAGAGCTCTGTCCAACACATTGGTCCAATTAATTTTCAGTTGGGTTGAGATCTGCTGCCCTGAGGGTTACTTTTCAACTCATAAAACCATTTTTTAAATCATAAAACCATTCAGTGACCCCTTGTTCGCTCTGTAAGTATCTGCATCGTCTTTCCACACAGGCATTTTCCTTTAATATGTCACATGGTTGTATATTTGCTTGTCAGCTGGGCGCTTATATTTGCATTACACATATAAAAGAAAACAGATACTGCTACATTAATACATTGCAGGACTCAATGAAGTGCCTAAACCTTGACATATAACTGCCCTTATAGCAAAAAGGAGAGAGCAGGTAGCATCATCCTACAGATGTAAAGTCAGTGATTGCATTTGATGAAAGGAGCTGGGATTAAAAACAGAGTTTCTTATCTGGAAGTTAGATTCTGGGCTAATTTATTTATTTACTATCCTAATTAACGGTGAAAAGTAGAATCGTGGCGTTATATTACCCACACGATTTGGCATTGACTTATGTGGAAATGGTTGGGTCTTCATATATATCTAAACAACACGGACACAGACACAAAACCAAAAAGTGGAATAATTACACATACATAATTCATAGTTCTGATAGAAGTATGTGGTGGAACTTCATGCTGATATGACGTGTCACTAGGCCTGTGTTATTACAAGTGGACTTTATATGTGCAGGGTGCATGTAAACACTGCTGCAATGTCAGCACAATACATTCTCACATGCTCGGCGGTGATATTGAATTCGACTTTGATGGCTCAGCGTTCAAATATTTTACGGTCACAATGCATCATATTGTAGCAGTGGGCCATAGGGACAAAATATTGCAATAAGTATTCCAGCGTTATGGCAACATTAATATGTGATGGCTTTTATATAATATGTTTGAAACTTAACAATAAATTTAACAATACATTTTTTTCTAATGTTTTATAAAAAAGAAAAAAAAGTTTCAAAGTTATTTTCTTGTTGCCATGACAACTGTTAACCATATCTGTTTAGCATTAGAAGAGCAGGTAGAGATGATAAAACAATGAGGACATGGCTTCATGAACATATTTTACTTTCCCTTTTAAAATGAGCTACTTGCATTCAGCAGATCTACAGTGTGTGAACAGCATGAGACAGACTGACATTCATTTTAAAATTTGAACAATTCCTTCTGGACGCACCTCTGTGATCTGTATCTTTTTTTTTAAACAAGTGAAGCAGATAAATCAAATGAATCACTCCACACTCCCTTCATTTATCCCCCATGTTTAAACCTCTAACTTCATTGGACTTGTTCCCTCTCTTCCATCTCTTATATGAAAATCAACAGATTGGAGAACGCTGATTCAGCTTATTTGTTAAAAAGTTATATTTAAATAAATCCAATTTAAATCTGTAATAACAGAAGACATGTATAATTGATAACTGTCATATTTCCCCATCCATCCCTTCCTTAAAGCTCCTCTGTGGGGATGTGCCCAAGTGTGTGTAAACTGCGCCCCCTAGTGTTCGGAGACCATACATGCATCCATCAGAACTGTGAACGGAGTGAGACTAAATATTGTTATTGTGCCATATTGTCCATATTGCCTCCACTTTAAAAGACCTCCGTGTTTAAATGGAGAATGTGTTGTTTTTTGTTTGTTGATATGGTTGTTAGAATCTGACGACTACTCAAAATATGTCTGCAGCAGGAAATACATGTTTGTGTATGTGCACAGGCTTGAGTTAGAGGCTCTGCTCATATACCTGGCTTTAGGATCATTAAACATTGTCCTGATCGGCCTCAGCTCTGGTGTGGACTGACGGTCCGGGGGCCTGGACCGAGGGTGAAACTCTCATGCTCTTATGTTGTCTGTAAATCTGCTCATACACTGTTGTATCTCTGTGACATGGCTGCCATGCTTTTGCTCCTTTTGATGTTTGATGCAAAAAAAAAAAGAAAAAAAAAAAAGAAACTGCCACTGAGAATACCAGACATGAATGTTTAAGAGGCACGGCTGTTCCCAAGTTCTCTGGAATGACCCACTGCCAAAGATTCAACCATCTCTCTCTCTCTCTCTCTCACTCACACACACACACACACACACACACATACAGAGACACACACATGGCGAGGCATATGACTGTCAGCAATGACAGATGTCCTGACAGTCTGGAAGTCTGGAGGCAGGGTTGTGGTTGTTGTCCTGCAGGGCTTTGACACACGATGTATCAGCATACATTACACACATGTCACACTAATGCTGCTCTATCTGCTCTCTGCCTTTTGTTTGCCACCGAGACGCATTTTCATTTTCACTTTCCCCGGGATTTCAGTCAGGAGGAGGCCGGGGACGGTTTTCATCCTACTGCAAATCTCTAAAGATTCTTAAGTTTTACTCCTTTTATTTTTTGTAAATAGTCAGTGTAATAAGACATCCTGAACATCTTGCTATAATGCCTCCATTCACATTCATGCGATGACACCCTTTCACACCCAGGATCTCCCCACTGCATCACACTTAAGGCCAATGTTGTTCAGGGAAAAGTAGCACAATAAGTGTGGTGAATAACACGAGACATGAGGCGGAAAAACTGTGGAATAATCCTTTAATCATTTAGCTGTTTCCTTATGTGTGATGGGCCACAAGCGCAGACAAAAAGGAAAGGAAACTCACCAGTACCAGTAAGACAATGTGTGGTAGTATTATGAACTGTATCATCATAGCACCAATTAAATGGCTCAACAAAACCCTGATATATTCAACAGAGGGTCAAAAATCAGAATGGTTGTTTCTCAAAGGCTTGAAGAGAGGCTGCGATGGATCATTTAAACAGCATGTCTCCTGTATTATACAGCACAGTACAGTTTCAAAATGTATACGCAGCATTCTGGACTGACTTTTAAGCCCATGTGGCCTGGGCACACATGCATGCATGACATATTAATAATTCATAATTCATTCATTCATTCAACAAGTATTATTATTAATATAACATCTTAAGACTCTGTCTCCTTCTGTGTGTTTTTCAGGACTTCCCCCTTCAAACCCAGTCCAGTCTAAAAGGAAGGAAGTCACATCCCTGGCTGTAACTGTGCAGACTCAGGCTGCAGTTCAGCTGTCGACCACTGGGCCGCACTACAGCACCACAGAAAGAAGAAGAAGGCCAAGTGAGGAGGGAACAACATGGAGACCCGAGTTCAGGTTGGATTTGACAAACTATCAACATGAAGCTTGAGCCTTTAAATGTGAGTAACGGGACCTGGGAATGCATGAAGGAAAATGTCAGCAGTAAATGTGTGTAAGAGCAAAATCACGGTAAGATTTAGATGTATATATTTAAAGGTTTTGAATTTAAAACAGACCTTTTTCACAGAAGACATTTGGATATGTCACAGTAGGAAAAACACAGGCCTAAATGAGAATGAATGGTTCAGTGATACAACGCAAGTAAATACCAATAAAAAAAAAAAGTAGAATCAACAATCAACAAAAAACAGCAGTCACCAGTACGGTACGTGTGTTTGGTACAAATAATGTAAAAACTACTGATATCATCTCAATAATGATGAGGCCACATTAACTCTGGAGTGACTGTTGGATGTTTAAAGATGAAAGATAAAACGACTAAATCCTAGCTTTGCATTCAGAACCAAAACAGTGAAGTGAGACCAATAAAGCCTGAGCTAAAGGTTGTATTCATACGACCATGTCAACCAAACTCCGCTATGCTACGTACATTAAATAAACTGTAGCTTCCGCATCCAGTTCCCCTCTCAGGATCTGATAATACAACAGAAGCAGAACAGAATGATCATCACTCAATGAAGAACAGGGTGTTCCTGGCTTTTGCAGTAGCTCGTGTGTGTGTGTGTGTGTGTGTGTGTGTGTGTGTGTGTGTGTGTGTGTGTGTGTGTGTGTGTGTGTGTGTGTGTGTGTGTGTGTGTGTGTGTGTGTGTGTGTGTGTGTGTGTGTGTGTGTGTGTGTGTGTGTGTGGGTTGACAGAGAGTGACAGGGACAGTTGGGATGGTGGCTGAGGAGAAAAGGCCTTGAATGTTCCTGGGAGTGAACAGGATCAGGACAGAGGAGGAAGAGGTTTTAGCAGAGAAGCCGAGGAGGAGGAAGAGGGGGAGGAGGAGGAGGAGAGGGGTTATAGCTTCAGAAGAGAGCGACTGGAGAGATGGGGCTTAGAAGTTGGCAGAGTTTGGTATTCGTGACTGTGGGGCTCAGTCAGCAGGAGTTATAGTCCCACTGAGACCTCAGTCTGTTTAATTCACTTCTATATAAATGGCAGTAGTCATTGCTTGCATTTCTGGTTTGAAGACATTCATTTTTACTGTGTGTTCTGCATGTTAAACCTCACTCCCCATGTTTAAATATATGCACTGCACTGAAGTGATTCAGACACATAATTGGATAAAAATCACCAAATAAACAATATTGCATGTGCTGAAGGCTGAGCAGGAGAATAGTGAAGTAGAAAATCTGCTCTGATGCTTAATGTGGTGATAACAGAGCGTTGCATTGTAATACGATCAATAGCCTGTGTGAATAATGCATCGGCCGCCCCATCACATTATGCGTTGCTGATGTCAAACTTGTGATTCATTCTTGTCCGTTTGTCAATTTTACAGCAACTCCGGCAGAGGCAATGTATTGATTTCATTTTCCAGCTCATTTTGATCAGGCTGCTTATTATTCTAATGCAGGGTCAGCAGGGACGCCTTTCGCAGGGATTACATGTTCATCACGCCAGTAATAAACAAAAGTGCGATTAAGTTACTTTCTCTGAGTGTATGTTCGCATGCGTGTGCCTGTGTGTTGTGCTCGTGCTCATTTGTTGCAGCTCATATACCCTCCAGTGAGATGCAGCAACCATCAAAGAGCCAATTTAGAAAGCTGCTTCGCTTCATACACATCACTCGGTTACATCTTCACACACACTGGTGGAGATACACGGGTTTGATTACACATCAGGCTGATTCCGCCATATGAATGAAGTTCCTCCCAAACAGCTGACAGTAAAAATTCAAACATGTCATTAAAAAAAAAAGAAGAAAAAAGAAAATCAAAAGATTAGGATCTGCCTATAAATATATTATGTCACTTAGCAGCTACCTTAAAAATGTGGGGAAATTATTTTAGTTTTTACATTTTATTTTAAGTATGAACTCAACCATCCAAATAACCAAATGCTGCATTCAAGTCACATTGGAATTTCTGTAACTGAGTAGATGACAAGTAAATCGACCTCCATCATGAAGTGTTTCAGTGCACGAAGCAAATCTATCCAGGAATCTGCCAAACAAATGATTGTATTCTATATAGTGTAACTCTATAAACTCCTTGGTTATAGTTTTAAAATATCTTTTTTTTTTCAAACAATGAAGCAAATTTAAAAGAAAAAGTTCTTGTTTCTTCTGACAGAACCTGAATGTGGGAAAGAAACACAAAGTGGAAAAGGAGTGTGCATTATTTGCAAATGAATATTATAAGCAAAATAATGGCTGTGACGGACGACATTCATGATGAAATAATAATTGCATTATGTTTTCAATCAACCATTTAATCTATAAAACGGAAAACAAATCTTCACCTTGTTGTTTTTTCTTTTTCTGACCACCAGTCAAAAACCCAAAACAGAATTTGCAGTGACATGAAGCAGCAGGTCGTCACATCTGAGAAGCTAGAACAAGTGAATGTTTGGTATTTTTGCTTTTTTAAATGACTCAAACAATTATCAAAATGGTTGACTCGTTTTCTATCCATAAACTCATCAATTAATCAACTAATTGTCTCAGCACTGAGGCGAAATACTGTGATCACCGCTTGATGGCAGGTGTGTAAACGTAGGTTGGTTGTGTTTTTAATCGAGTCGTTCCTAGTTGTTGCTTTGGTCCTTTATTTTCTTCCTGTAATGGATGAAACACTGTTGTTTATCGTGCTGCTGTATTGTAGGTATCAGTCTTCAAAAAGCCACATCACTGAAGCCCCACAGTAAATGGTTGTAGACAGCATCGTGTTGCTGTTGTGCATCTCTGTAAAGGCTAAAAGAAAAATACCCGAGGGAAAACTGTATTTACTGTTTGTCGTCAGCGCATTTTTTTGGACATTTCCCCCCCAATGCATTATCAATGGTTCAGCATTGTCCCCAGCATCATTAAACATTGACTGCATGTGTGTATATTTGGGGGGGTGGTGGTTGTGGTTGTAACACCACCTGTCAAACACCAGCCCAAACAATAACAGCAACACTGGAATTCACTTGCGTCTTCCTTTACATCACTCTGTACTACTTTCCCCCACCTGAGGCTTCACCTGCATTAATTCAGTGCGAGACTGTAAATGCTTCCTGTTTGATTGTGTACTTTTGTGTTATGCAGTGGACGTGACCTCCTTTTCAAATGACTGGAATATTAAAGAGTAAACAGAACCTACAGAGCCCGGATGGAGACGCCAGCAGGCAGCTGCTCCTCTCTCTGTTTTATCATCACATATTTTTTTCATTTTTTTTTTTTTTTTGAAATATAAATAAGCAGAAAACCTGATAGAAGTCACTCAAACTGAAAGAAAACACACATGCTTGTGCACACAAAGGAGGCGTTTGAACTTTTCTGTAGGTAGAGCCTCCTCTCACAACATTAGAGAGGAACTCTGACTTCTTATAATTTTAACACTGTGAACTCGTATGGATAATTCACAGTTGCCGGCTTTGATCTGCGCTGCTTCTCTTTAGTCTCTCTTTGCTCTGTTGCCTCCTTCTCTGTGTATGTATGTTTATATATGCCGTGTGTGTGTGTGTGTGTGTGTGTGTGTGTGTGTGTGTGTGTGTGTGTGTGTGTGTGTGTGTGTGTGTGCGTGTGTGTGCGTGCGTGCGTGTGTGTGCGTGCGTGCGTGCGTGCAGTACATCTTAAAGCCAAGAGTAAATAGTAGAACACGTAGCAACTGTCTTTATTGAACACCAGCATTTTAGAAGGTAGGGATTTAACATATATATAGTTAAAGCCTACAAGAAAAGTAATTTAAATATTTATATATATCTTTACAAATGTTCATGAGCGAGTCAGAGAGCTCGTGTCGGCTAAACTTGCGATCTGGGGAGTGTACAAAGATAGACATGCACAGGGAAGAGGAACGACGGCAACCGCAAAGTCACCTTTTACAAAATGGCTGAGTTGGACCCTTCTCTCTCTCTCTCTCTCTCACTGTCACTCTCTTTATCTCTCACTCACACTCACACACACACACACACACACACACACAGACCAAAGCGTATCCTACCCCAGGCGGTGGCGTCACACCAGTCTCACATCCAGAAACAGTCTCTTTTTCTCTGTCGTCCACATGGTAAACACACTGGTTGCTATGGCACTGATTGTAGAGCGTAGAAATAAAAAATAAAAATATGGTGTGGTTCAAGTGCTCTCAGAGGTACAGGTGGGTTTGCAAAAAAGACTGTGTGTGTGTTTGTGAGAGAGTGTGTGTGTGTGTGTGTGTGTGTGTGTGCATGTGTCTGGGTTTGGGTTTTCTTTTTGTTAGGTAAATAATTTCAATTCAATTGACAGAGAATTCAAGCAAAACTGGAACTTTTGTAGTTAGTATGAGAGATTTTTCAAAATAATTTAATACAAACAGATAAAATGAAGCTTCAGAGGATAAAAAAATGTTTCAGCTTTTGTATTTCTGCAGAAAATCCAAACCTGAATCAAATTCATTCACATCAAATTACCCAAAAACCCCTTAATGTGTGTGTGTGCGTGTGTGTGTGCGTGCGTGCATGCGTGCGTGTGTGTGTGTGTGTGCGTGTGTGTGTGCGTGTGTGTGTGCGTGTATAATATGTATATAATATGTTATGTTGGCAGTTAACCACCCCTGTCCTGGAGAACTTTGATGTCAGCACGTCCATGTTTACTTCCTGTTTTCAAAATTAATAAATAAAGAAATAAAAGTCTTGGATGAGTCACAGCCGTCTCCATGGCGAGGCTCCTCCTTGTCATGACACACACACACACACACACGCACACACATTAACACACACACACACTCCCACATCAGGGTGTCTTGTTTGGGACACTTCAGGTTAGTGTTACGTTTCAACAGAAGATAAATAAATAACAATAAATATGAAATGTCCCAATATAGACGCAGTGATGCGTGGGAATTGACAAATCCTGTCTGAGTACACACACACACACACACACACACACACACACACACACACACACACACACACTCCTAAATGCAGCGCTCCAAGGCACGGGGACCGGGTGGGTGGGGGCTACTCAGTCTTTTCTGTTTTCCCGTCTTTGCTCTGGGGCTCGGCTGTTTTCCGGAGCTGCGTCTTTTCCGAGCTGTTGTTGATCTGTTGGTCGGTGGGCCCGCTTGTTTTCCCGCTCGAGTTTTTGTCCAGGTAGTTGAGCATCTCGCTCAGGACCGTCTGGAAGGTGCTGAGAGCCGCGCAGACCGCCGGCGTGCCGAACCCGTGAGTGATCAGACTGTCGGGAGAAACAGAAACAATCATCAGAACAGCGACAAACCAAAACCTTTTGTTCCGTCAATGGTTCACTTGAGGGTGATGCAGGTTTCCTTTGCTTCACCTCAGTCTGTACACTGCAGTGAAACCTGCCTCTCCCTTCTAATCCTCCTAAAAGAGTTTCTTTAGTCAGACTAACCCCTGTCAGAGAGTTTTAAATGTCCTGATGGTCTAAATGCTGTTTCCAGAGGAAACACTCAGGTTTTAGTAAATTCGATGCCTGAATATTGTCACATTTGAACAAATGACATACAGATCAGAGCTAAAACGATCACTCAACTTAATCAATAGATATGAAAGCCATTTTTCAATCAAACATGTCAAATATTCCCATCATCTCTACACTCTCAACTGTGAGGATTTTTATTTTGTGGATTGTTGTCAGGGGAAATGATTTGATTTGATTTGATTTGATTTGATTTGATGATGTCACCATAGGCTTTAAGAAAATCTTATGGATATTTTTCACCATTTTCTGACCTTTTTTAAACTAAATCATTAATAATCATCAACGAGAATAATGTTTAGTTGCAGGCCTGGAACAGACAGTGTCCTACTTTAAAAACATACAGCAACTGTGTGAGTCGGTCAACAGTCACAATCAGCCATGTTTTTATGTCGTTCCTTAAAGCTCACCCAAATCCTCTTTACCACAGCGCTCTTAACTCTTAACTGTGATTCTCAAACAAAGTTCACTGTCCAATCAAATTAAAGCGCACACACTAGTAATAATATGAAACAATACAAGGCTGCAGAATAAAAATAGTTAAGATAAAAAAAGAAATGGCCATAAAATAGATCCTCTATAAGATCCTCAGGCACGTTCTCACGGGGCCTAAATACCCGGTCACCTTTCAAACCAGGCTGTTAAACTGCCAGAGGGACGCTGTTGTTCAATCTGTCACATCCCCGTTGATGCATCCGAGCTCGTGTCTCGTTTCTCGGCCCGGCGCTCGACATACAGAACATTTCCCTTTGGAGGTTTGATAAAAACTCTGTATATTCTGGAATGGATGACGCCATAGATGTGACATTTCTGCTAACAAGCCGCTGTTCCCTCCTCCTCCTCCTCCTCCTCCTCCTCCTCCTCCTCCTCCTCCTCCTCCTCTGTCGCTTGTGCCAAACAACAAACTGCACAGCTGCATCTTTCGCAAAATGGCAAAGAGGTCAGAGCCAAAACGGAGCAGGAGAGCTGTCTCGCCTCAGTGGCTTTAATCGTACAGAGCCAGAGTCTAGGATTTGCATGATTGTCCATGATTTGTTACATGCAGCAAAATGTGTGTGTTACCTGAAGTGTGTGAGGTGTCTTTGGATGTCCAAGTCCAGGATGGGGGTCGGTCTGGAGGAGCCCAAAGGAGAGCGATCTTGGCTCAATAAGTCCTGGAACTCCTTACAGATTTGCCTGACAGACAGAAGGAGGGAGGGACTGAGGGTTTACCATCTGTCTCCAACACAACCGTTGCAATTTGTTTTTCATTCTTTTCTTTTTTTTCCTGCACCCATCCTCATCGTTTTCAATCAACCCCCCACCCCCCCCACCCCCCCCACCCCCCCCACCCCCCCCACCCCCACATACATTCAAGTAACTTCGTCTTAGCGCACAAATGAAAGCTCAACGTCAGTGCAAAAAGAAGCAAAACATTTTCACATGATACCAAACATTCTGCAGATGCAAAGTCAGGCTGTCTTTTTGGATTTCACTCACTTTTGAAAAATCATTGTTAGGATGACTTTATTAGGGAAAAAAAAATCTGCTCAGCTGGAAAAGAGTGGGAGCAGTTTCCCCTCAGCACCGTCAGTACTCAGTGTGCAGCAGTGCTTGTAGGAATGTAATATAAATATAGCTCTTACTGATAAATAAATACGAGCCCTGTAATGTGGAATATCTTAAAATTTAAAACGCAATACATGCTTTATGCATGAAAAGTGCGTTTGTGCATTTGAATTTGAGTGTGAACGTGTCCCTATAGTCACAACACAAACTTTTTATAATTCTGTGAGAAGGTTACAAACCGCTCCTTAACATTAATTTGCTTGACTCAGTTTCCTCGCTGCAGAACATGTTGGTCCGGGCACTTTTGATCAGAGATTTACCTCAGGATGGACGGTTAGTGGTGTGCTCGTTCAGTAGCAGCTATAAAGTGACAAATAAATTGGCTTCAAAATGCAAAATGCTCTAGGCCCCTGCTGAACATCTGGAACTGATCCTGACTGTCACCTAAATGTATCGACTTGTATCCAAACACTAACTTGAACTAGAAGTTGTGACCTGAAGACTCCATCATTGCCAAGAAAGGAAAACAACGACATTGGGAAAATTTCAGAATAAAACATACTGCATCTTGCCGAGAATAGTTGAAGCCATAGACTGCTTCAGCATGCCTCCCTTTCTATTTTATTCATGTGTATGGTGTATCTGTGCGTGCACATCACCGTGTGTGTGTGTGTGTGTGTGTGTGTGTGTGTGTGTGTGTGTGTGTGTGTGTGTGTGTGTGTGTGTGTGTGTGTGTGTGTGTGTGTGTTTCTGTTCTTACTTTGTAGCCAGAACCATTTTCTTGCGTGCGCTGGTTTCTTTCGGCTCACTGTGCTGCCTCGCCAAATGCTCCCCCACCGCCTTGCTGGGAAACTCTGTCTCACAGGTGTAGCCAAAGTCCCTCGCCAGGTGGAGCGCCTCACCTGAACACAAATGAGAAAAAAAAAAAAAGACGGATGAAACAAACGCTGGAGAGGATTGGATAAAAAAAAAAACTAGTGTATGAAACTATAACTAAAACATTTTGGAAAGTCTTTTGGACCCACACCTTCCACCAGGGAGGTGAGCAGTGTGACGTTGGCAGCTTTCCTCCGTCCTGCCGGCAAGTTGAGGCCTAGACGGTCTAATTTCTCTCGAAGACACCGGCCTCCGTTCTTAGACTTCGCTCTGTGGGAAAAGAAATAACTTTACATCATCAAACAACAATTTTTTTTTTTAAATATAAAACCCAAAAAAATAACAGAATATCTGGATCACACATCATCATCACTGTACATAGTGATGAGCTTGAGCCATAGTACAAATCAAATCATCTGGCGTCCTTGTTCTACAAAGACACGTGTGTTTAATCAAGTTAGGATGGAGGAATATAGACAAAGCCATGAAATTAATCATATAATCAAAGAGTATAAAATTAAAACATGTCAACTCATTATGTATTAAATATGCTTCCTGGTCACTAGTTCCCACGAGTTCCCTCTTTTTTATTGTTTGAGCATTTATTTATGTCTTTCTATACCCAGAGTGAGAGGTTCTATTTTGGAAAACAGTAACAACCGTCCCTGTCATTTCTGATTTAATCTTGAAACGTATGTGCAAACTTCTCATCACATAAAACTTTAAAGATCCTTCTGGGATATTCTGGTTGAAATTACTGATGGTTTTTTTATCATTCTGGAAAAAAACAAACAAACAAAAAAAAAAACGCAACAAAAAACAGTTTGACTTGGTTAAAAAAACAGGAAGAAAAAAAAAAAAACTTTGGCAAACGACACAAATCCAACAGTAATGTGAAACCACGACTCACATTCAACATTTCTGTGACGTGGACGTGATTTATTTGACTCCAGACGAGCATCATCACCTCTATTTGCACTTTTTTATTTTATTCTATTTTTTAAACTTTGTTGATGCCTCATCTTGTAGGACGAGCCATACCCTATCTCTGCCCCCCCCCCCCCCCATCCCTTCTTTTTCTCTCCACCTCATCAATAATACAGCGCTGGCAACTCTTGCCTTCCTCTGGTTCCTCTGATCCTGGCATGCTTTGGCCTGGTCTCGCCTCCCTCTGGCTCCCTGGGCATGGCGGCGCGTGCAGCCCCGGCCCCCTCGTTCGCCTACAATAGTCTTTGTGGACGCTACTGTATATCCTCTGTTTCATCTGAGGGCTGCAAAGACTCAGGCAGCCGCTCTCCGACGTTCACCAGCCAGATTTACGCTTGTAAACTTGCGTTTTCACTTTTAAAAGCCCCCTCTGTCACACTCTCCTCTTACTTCACTATTATTTTGTAAGTTTGGGAATATTTTGAGAGTCCAATAGAACCTTTCTAAGTCTTTTAATGTTAGATTTTTTTAAAAACACTACCAGGTTGACTCTTTACTATCACAGTTTTAAAAACCACACAATGCTTTTTAGTTTGACTTGTCTTTAAGTCATCAAATCAGATGCATTAAAGACGCTGTGATCACCCTTGTTTTTCCTGGGTGTACAGTAACATGTCTGCCCTGTGTGTGCGTGTGTGTGTGTGTGTGTGTGCATGCATGCTGACCTGCGCAATATGCCGCCCAGTAAGGAGGCGTTGAGGCACTCTGGCGGGGACAGTCTTCTTTTCACCTCGGCGATGGTCACTTTGTACTTGGAGGTGGAGCTGAGCAGCGACAGGCGGCCCGGTACCGAGCAGAACAGATCTGTAGGATTCACCACACATGTCCCCCCTGCACACAAACAACAACAACACCTGCTACAGCGAGTCTCAGCATCCACAAACGTTCCACATCCACAAATGTTGAGGCGTTACAGGAATAGTTGAAGCACTGGATGAGGTTTTATGGCCTCATTACAAATTACAAGTACAGGGAGTTTAGCTGTACCTGCTCCATGTTAGCTTTGTGTAAGACGACTACAGCTAAACTTATAAAGTGACCATGGCTGCATTATCAAAGTGTCAGAGATGGGAGTGTAAATAACTACTTCAAGTGATTTGAAGAAGCTGTGCTAGATAACTGACTGTGTGGGAAGATGGAGGACAGACTTGGCCTATATCTTGAAAGTTGCTCTGTGTATTAATTTTGACAAAGCTGAAATGATAAAGCACAACGGTGGAACTGAATAAACTTTCACCGCTGCAAAATGTTAACCAAAGAGCCGTGGACCAGTCCAGCAGATTTCCAACCTACTTTAGCCTGATAAATGCTTTTTTATATATTCTTTATTAATGTTTTGGTGCTACATGTAGCGCCATGTGTCTGAGTAGTCCTGCAGGGGTTCAGGTTGATAACAGTTTGTTTTAGCAGTGCAGACTTTTGACCAACTTTTGTGCTATTTCAGGAGAGTTCCTCTGTAGACACACACTGGAATATGTCAGGCAGGTTTATCATCTGGGATTTTTTTTAAATATTTAGATGTGTTATGCCAATATGCCTCTCTGCTTATTAAGGATTAAAGGTATATTAGAATTAAAAAAAAAAAAATAAAAACCCAAACTTCTGTCAGTGCTCGTACACTGCTCTGGCCTTCACATGTTTATACAATACACAGCCATTATCATCAGTTATAGCCTGAAGATTTAAAGATGTGCTTTCACATTTGATTAGAAACTGATCAATAATCTATCAACAAAACAAGGATCTTCTCAAGTTCTATACAGATGCCAACAGAAATATCCCTCAACATACTACTACTACTATACTATGTAATAACAACAACAAACACTGCACTTAGTAGAGCACACACACCAGGAACTGACCATGTGCAGAAAGTTACATACACATCTGTGCAACATACCTCATGCTGCTTTTTTTGTAAATATGCGGTTTAACATATTATATTATTATCTATTATTTATCTTTCTAAGTATTTGTTACTGACATTTTGCAGGTTTTTTTCCCATTTCCATAATAATATTAATAATAATAACGATAATACAATTTATTCTATCAAAGAGCTAGATAAGTAAAAATGTAAATTCCCTCTCAAAAGAAAACAAAGTGTAAAAATGACTGCACTGAAAAGTATTATGGGGTCTGTAGTTCGATAGGTACCTCATTTTGCAGTGACTGCTGCCGCAGGTGATGAGAGGCTGCTGTATTTTTTATTACAAGGGCTGCAGGAGATCCTTTTCTTTACTTGTAGCGCAGGCACTTTGAGGTCTTTAGTGGATGTTTCGAATAAAAATCCACTTAGACCTCGAAAAGCCTTGAGTCGCAGAAAATACATTAAAGTATAACCGTGTCCTCGACCTTAACCCCGTACCTGTCGGAGCTGTGGAGCTGTGGCTCAGCATTGTTCAGTCTGGAACATGTACTTTTTGTAGAAAACATGCTAATTTGTTGTTACATGGAGAAGTTCCAGTGAATGAACCCTCAGTGAATCCTGCCTCAGGGGCAGGTGTGCAGATGCTGAGGCTGTTTTGCACCTCTGTTCTTAGAGGGTGGCTTTAGCATGAGGTCTCCCTGCTTCTTATTTAAAACAATAGCACATATCAGGGCAGGATACAAGGAATACAAATCAACTGTGTGTCTGTGAGCAGAGCAAACAGGAAGTCTCTTGCAGTAACCAAATTCAAAAACTTTACTGAAGCTTTTCCACATGTTATAAAAGATGATAAATCTGAATTGATGTGTTTTCATATTAACCGCCTTTTATATCGTCATGAACTGTAGTTTAATCCACATTTCTGTTTACACTGCCTCAAAAATCCCCTCCAAACTTAACACAAATTAAAAATGCAGCCCATGAAAACCACGTATCTCCAGCTATGAGCTAATAAAACAGCCCTGTGTTCAGCTTGGTGACAAAATATTTTTTCACATAAAACTATGGGTTTTTTAATGGTTTATTCATTTTAATAGCAGGAGAATTTTCTTAGTCCATCAGCCAGTTTATCTGGAAAAAAAGTCTACATTAACAAAACTGGAGATGCGTGGTTTTCACTGAACAGTGATCTCCAGCTTGTACTACACTCTCCACTGTATAGCTGTAAACAAAATATGTTTAAATATTGTTTGAATCCTAAATCAATCCAGAAATGATTGTGATAGCAGCTCGGTGCAAACTCAGCCCATAAAAATACATATGATCAAGTATCATTAATCCTCCCTGGCATGATCAATGCTTTTCTTCTCAGCGCTTCATCAGACTCCTTTTAGGCTACTTAAATATTCCATTTTTTTTTTTTTTCTTCTATGTACATATATTTATATTTCAGTTTCAGCTCAATATTTGTCTGTATGTACGAACTGTCTGCTCTAACCCCAGGAGGCCAAAACAAAAACCTTCCTTTAATCACCTTCCACCAAGTTGATTTCATTGTGTACTTGAGGTTCCTGAGTGTGTGAATAAATGATTGTGGTTGTGATAGTGAAGGCTCTTTCACATTATTAATTGCATCTGAATCAGTCTAGCTGGATCCTCCTGGAATATATCGACTGCTCTGAGTAGGCCTATTATTATTAAACTTTCACTTGAACTAACGTCTCAAGCAGCTGAAACGCAAGGTTTTCTGTCTGATGTACTGTAGGCTATATTCTATTATTCATCTGCCTCATTATCAAATCTAACAGCAGGGTGTGTCGCTTTGTTATTAGGCCGCGCTGGATATGATGGAATGAAGAAAAAGGGATGCCATTTAGGCCAAATACAGCAACGCTGCAGGCGAAGATTGCGCTCATCTTTTCGTGGCATTTTGGACAATTTGGCCACCAGCTAGGCCTCATATTTAATCTGTATTTTTTTTTTCTCTGAGAAGCTGTTGTTAAAAAAAAAAAAACGGAAAATGTGCTAGATTGGCGCCATTTTTCTGGCCGCAGGGAGGCCGTAAGACCTGTAGCTTCAGAGACATGTCACCCAGAATCAGCACCATGGACAGCGGCTCGTGCCCACAGCACACCTGTGACATCACGACGGTGTGGAAACAAAAGCGTGTTGTAGTCCAGCGGACAGCACTTTTGTACAAGGCAGTATGGGACTTGTATTTCACTCAGGCTGTCAAAAATGGGCGACTTCAAGTCGAGGGAATCGATTGATAGGGCTACTATTGGTTTGGCTCCTGTGTCTTTGTGTGTGTGTGTGTGTGTGTGTGTGTGTGTGTGTGTGTGTGTGTGTGTGTGTGTGTGTGTATATGCGCACGCGTGTGGTGTGCGCGTGTGAAGTCCGTGTCTACATGTGACACAAACCGGGCAGACCTGTCTGTCAGACTCACGCGCTCTGACAGGGGCGCGCGTCTCTGAAAGCCGCGGGTTCACATCATATTAATTCCCCTAAAAATGTTTTGATTCAAAGTAGTTTGTATTTTATGTTGCCAAGGGCAATCGAAAAGAGCTATTGCCGGTAGTGCAGTCAGTGGAGCGCGCGGGCCCAGAGGCGATAACGGTATTTAAGCAACGGAGAGTAGCCTCGGGCTGCGGCGCGAGCGGCGGGCGGGATCACACGCGGAATCAAGCGCCTTTTACGAGTTTGCCACGAAAATTAAAGAAAAAGAGACACGGGCCAAATGTCATTCTCCTCATATTTTAACAACAATGTTTATAGCTCTAGAAAAAAAAGCCCGCCAATGTCTTGACAGAAAAGAGAGAGAGAGAGAGAGAGAGACAGAGAGAGAGAGAGGCGCGTGCACGGGCTGTAGTGGCGGGGGCGCGCGTCTGACAGATCAGCTTGATCTGTGAGGCTGCTGCTGGAGCTGAACTGGAAAAGGGATAGCAGGGTGATTAAAAACACAGACGACTCCTCCTAAGTAGGATCCGCGTTTCTTGAGTGATTTTCTTTTGAAAAAGGTTATGTGAATATTCATGCCGCCAAAGCCGCAGTCAGAAAGAACAACATTAATATGATCTCGGCTGAATCCGGGGCCCCGCTCGGCATTAGCATATCAAAGCGTCCGCCCGAGGCGAGAGAAGCTATCGATACGGGAGCGGGAGGTAAAGCAAAGATTATTGGTTGTGATGGTTGCAGCGGCTGAGCTCAGGGCCAAATATGGCGCACCATTAACCGAAAGTGATAGCGAAGGGATTCCCGCGTCAATCCGAGAGAAAAGCCCCAACACCTAGGCAGAGCTGATGAAAAATTAAACCCGAGACACAGCCTTCCTCTCTGTGTGGAAAACTACACATAGTCCCGACTAAGAAAAAAAAAAAAAAACAGGAGCAGGCTTTGATGG
The DNA here is from genome assembly GCF_021018895.1 of Seriola aureovittata. Taxonomy (NCBI): domain Eukaryota; kingdom Metazoa; phylum Chordata; class Actinopteri; order Carangiformes; family Carangidae; genus Seriola; species Seriola aureovittata. Next base: position 18,453,605 of record NC_079382.1, on the reverse strand, counting down.
AGCAAAAGCAGATGCACAGCGTGTTTAAACCCACTAGCGAGGAAATAGGCTGGTCTGCTGTGTGCTGCTGCAGACCGAGTCCACATCCTCATCCTCACCTGAAGAGTCGACCTGAGCCCTTCAACACCAGGGTTCACGCTGCTGCTGGCTCTCATTAAACATACAAGTAACAATAATACTGAGATATGGTTGAGCCTACATTACAGCCCACAAATAAATAGCTATGATAAAAGAAAAGAAATAATAAAGGAATAGAATTTGCCCAGAAGCAATCAAATGTCTGGTAAATACTGAAAACTGCTAAATGAAAATTATATTTAAATTTTTATTGGCTTTTTTTAGTTAGCTATTCTTTAATATAGCGTTAACTCCTTTTTTTATTAGCCTATACCATATTAATCTTGCTTTATAAAAAAAAAACATAATGTATTTCGTCAACAGAGCTATAATTTAATGATAGTCCTTTTTTGACATAAATTATTTTACAGTTTGCTATTTGTTTATAGGCAGCTAAAATATAATTAACTGGGTTAAACGCCTACAGTTTAATCGTAGGCTTATACCCGTGTTTTCAAAGGCCTATTTAAATTTCATTACAGAAGAGAGGATATCACCAGCAGTGTTTGAGGATTATAACCATTTTATGATCTCAAAATAAACATTAATATTACATTATAGTAGTCTGTTTGTTTTGTGGAAGCCGTCAGTCTGCACTGTTAAAATGTCGCCTACAGGTTTGACTTCAAAAAGGAAGCGTGTTGTAATGTAATGTAATGACTGCTGTGTGACACACTACAGCTGGGTGTATACATTTCACTACTAGGTCATGTTGGCTGCACTATAGTGTGTAGCATATATATTAAATCAATGCCGAATTAATTCCTGACATTGCTGACACTTTATTTAATTTAAACTCAGAGACAAGTTGACTGCTGGGTGTTTGAGTGACGGGGAGCAGCGTCTCTGCGCTTGTTCAACAGTGTGTTAGTGTTTAAACAGGCGAGAGCACGCGGAGCCCGCTCCGGCTGTAACATGTTGACAGCAGACAAGAGAGGAGTGTTCCGCCTGTTTTGTCTGTCTGCTCTCTGTCTTGTCGCGTCGAAGCCGTGGAGTGTGCGCGGCCTCAGGTATATAGCTACTGTAGCTACAGCAGCAGAGAGTATTTGAACGGGGCCTTACCTCTCCGGATGACGCCCCCTTGTCCGTTCAGCACGAGCCCACACTGCGCTTCCACGGAGCCCTGCGGAGACACGCACTCATTAGGAACTAGCAGGGAGGTGAAATCACTTTACCCACATTTTTTACACTGCTGAGGCGCAGTTTAGCCAGCTGTCAGGCTGCAGGTACAGCACACAATAAGAACTGCTTCTTCCCAACGTGGGAGCTGTGGTGCTTTATGGTCTGAATGCAGCACATACAGAAAACCCATAAGCTGCACATAAATCAAACTAAAACCTAAATTTAATAGGGTATACCAGAATAAAGAGAACTATAACATTTAGTAATAATAGTCATAATAATAATAATAATAGCATTGTAGCTGAGCTAAAGGCCTTTCTAAATGTTTCAGACCATAACATTATAAAACTCAAGAAAATATAATAGAAAAGTCAGTTTTTTAATCTTTCCTATCACAACAATCATCTCATGACCCCTAAGATTTAGCTAGGCCTATAGGCTTCCTTGTGAACCCTTTGGTTGGAAACCACTGCTTACACATCCTTTATGTGTCTGTGCAGCACTGTAAAGTTTGGCAGTGAGAGTGTAAAAAAAGAAGTGCACCTATAGAGTCCAAAAAAACACACACAAAAAAACTGGCCCTGTTGCGCGCCCTTTGAACAGTTTTCTAGTGGTGGAAGCCTTTTTGTTAGAAAGTGTACATCACTTAGCAGGCTTTGAGTAAAACTGAGGGCACAGTAGTATAAAGGATGCAGCTCACGGCTCACCCAGAAACGAGCTTAATTTGAAAGGCTTCGGGCTATAAAGCGAGGACACCACAACTCACCCAGACTCAGAAATGAGCTGAAGTGTCCAGAATTACTTGCAGCCACCAACCTGTTGGCGGGTTAGCTATAGCCTACTCTATGGGCCGCACACAACAAGCACACTGCGACAGCCTCTATAGGCTAAATATATATGGAAACCTGTTACCGCCGCCATTTTGCTCCAGATCAGACTCGCGTGCTATCAACAATGTCATCAAGAAAGGAGAACACGCGCCTTTTTATTCAGAAAACACTTAATCCCTCGTGCGAGCCTCCAGGCCTGGTCCACACCAGAAGCCCCCTTGCCCTGATTAAAATAAACTGGGAGAAAAAAGGAGCTTGTTGCAGCTTTCTTAACCAGCTCCTGCCTCTGTTTCTTTTCTTCTATTCCGAAGCTAAAGTGATTATAAAATCAATATACAAAACGCAGAGGTCTTGCATGAATTAGCTTAGTGACGGGAGAAAGGTGTGGCAGCTGCTTTTGTTCAGCATGAAAATCTCTTTAGCGCGCTCAAAGATGCGACCGGGCTGCACGAGACCATAGGCGCATCTGTTCCCGTTCATGCATCCGCCGCGTGCAAGCTCAGGTTCACGGGCCGTTTCTTTCTTCGGCTCAATAGAGGGTCAAACCTGCGCCGATTGAATGTCCCGACAGCTTAAAATAATATTTGCTATAGCAACGAGCAGCTATGAGCCAATGTGGTTTGAAAAATAAAATAAATTAAAATGAAATAAACCGGCTGTTGGTTTTAGTAAAATAAATTACATATTTTTGGTATCAAGGAATTCAAATAGCCTAATCAAATTATTCAAAAATAAAACAGTGAGGACATACAGAACAATAAAAATATAACAATAATAATAATAGACATGCAGGCACACCAATAATTCCCTAAACTTGATGCTATATTTAGGGACAATTCACTTTATTTATTCTAATACACATCATCATCCTGAAGCAAAACTGCCACACCCTTTAAATTAAAGTAAAATTAATTCAAGTAAATTGGCCTGTTGTTTTTTTTTTTTTAAACATCTCATTACTCTTCGGATTTATCGTCGTTAGAATAATAATTTTAAAAAAAAAAACTATTTTATGATTGTTGCTATTTAGTGAAAATGTCATTGTTTGTCCATCTATGTAGCGTAATGACATTAAAAAAATGTCCATAAAAGCGAAGTGGAGTTGGTAAATAGTTAACGTGACTGAAATGATGTGTCACTGTGTTAAATTGTGTTTAACTAGAGACGTGTTTTAACCAGCTCAGATGTCGCTGCATAAGCAACAAAGTTGATTGACGTTAAGTCGGTAATTGGATAAACTACGGTGCTTTATGGTGCTCGAGCTGGGCATTGTGCCCTGAACCCCGATCCGTTAATCCGCCCTTTACCGGAGAATAGAGCAACCAGCGGCTTTTCTTTGCTTCAACAGACAGCCGGACACACACACTCAAACACACATGCACACACGCTCAAGCACCGTGCGAATCCGTTTTCATCTCGACCATTTCTTTACATCGAAAAGAATTATGCAAAATATGGGTCACGTGCGCGCTTGGAAAAATAAAGGGCGGCTTTCACAATGGGATTGTATAGACTGCCAGTCAATTAACCTTTAGAACAGGCCTGCCTCTCAGAGCCACGGTGCCGGGTGGACTTGACATTTACTCAGTCTGTTGTACAGTCACGTTTGGTTTGGCAACAAAATGATCTCAAGATGATGATATCCAATATTATTTACTCCGGAGTAGGACACAGTCGTGTGCTGGAGATAACCTACAGGCCGAATGTAGATGCAGCCATGTCAGTGTCACAGACAACAGACATCTGGCGCTGTCTTTCTGTTCAATATTTTGGAATCGCTGTGTGTGTACGAAAGGGGGGGGGGGGGGGGTTTTCAATAGTAGGCCAGTGGGGCAGGGGTACTGGGGCACTGGGGCTCTGACAGCTATAAGGGTCTGTTATCCTGTCCTGTCTTATCTTATGTCTGATCTTATCTTACTGTTAATAAACCAGAGGAGAGCAGCCGGAGGAAATGGAAAGGGGAGACAATGAGGTGCTGGATCTCAGGCGTTGAGGTGAAGGGAGACTGTGTGTGAGCGGGGAAAGAGACACGTAGGCCGCCGGTACCTGCAGGTCGTCTGCCGCGGGCGGAGGGAGGCCCAGGCCGGCGGCGGGCAGCAGCCTCTGGTCCGGGTGGTGCATACCGACGCCGTAGGCCTGGGAGCCGTGTGACGTCATCAGCGACAGGTCATGGCGCCGGTAAGCGTCGAGGCAGCCCAGCTCGCGCCGCTGCTGCTCGTCCAGGCACGAGGACTTGAGGGCCGAGCGCGCGTTGTGCAGGTTGATGAAGTCGGCGGGCTCTCCGTGGTGGATCTGCTGGTAGTACTGGCCCGAGTGCAGCGAGTTCAGCCCGTAGGCCTCCGGGGCCACGGCTGGGTGGGAGTGCTGGAACTCGTAGTGGAAGGACTGGTGGTGGAGGGGCGTGTACTGGTGGTTGGCCGAGAAGTAGGGCGAGGCGAACTCCGTCCCCGCCGGCGCTGGGTAGGTGAGCGGGGAGGAGGAGGAGTATGCGACCGAGGAGTTGGCCACGGACTCCAGGCAACCGAGCTGCATGAGCCGGTAGCTGTTTGATCCGTCGTGACGTATCTACAAGATAATAAAGAGACGGTGAAATATATGAGCCGTGTCATTTAGCATCAGCCGGTGTCTCCTCTCTCTGCCTCCCAAACACACTCAAAAACACAACTCACACATTCAAAGCGTTTTTTTTCCCACTTTAAACCACCTGAAGGAGATGTCATTTCCACACGCCCGGGAGGGGAACGGCAACAGGAGCCATCGGTATTTTTTTTCCCTCCCTTTGGCATGCCTGTCACTCTGCTTGCAGCGCTTTAAAAGGCGTGCTGTTATATATTATTATTATTACCGAGCTGCCGGCAAATTTACTGTCCCAGCTCTCTCGCTCACACTGGATGGGGAGGTAAGCAGAGTGAGACACAGCGGAGTGTTCCGCCCTAAAATGTTCTAATCACACTGTTACCGGCTCACACACGAGCCTCATTTGCTTCCACACACTAATAAAAAGCCCCGTTTTTACCGGCAAGCTCCAGTGAGATGCTCGAATCTTTTCTCCCTCCATGCATATATATATATAGCCTGTATATATTTATATTTTTAAATCCATGCGATGCAGTATATTGCAGTGAGAGACTTCTTGAGAGCAGACCTCGAAATGCCTCCGTATCTCAGTTTAAAGCAAAGAATATTTCTTCCAGCACACTCCTTCTATAATTTCATAAATTCAAGGATGTTAAGTGAATAAATTCGCCTACCTCTGCGTCGTGGACAAGTCCGGGGAAGGTCGCTGACATTGTGCTTTCTCCAAAGTAACCCGTGTTTTTTTTTTCTCTCCTCTCTGGCCTGATCGAATAATAATAAAAATGCGTTAAAATCCCCAAAAAGCGAGAGAAATGGAAAAGTCCCCCCTCGCGCGCTCTCGGTAACGGCAGAAAGCTGGCGGAACGCGAGCGTCTCCCCTCTGCACGGACGGGGCTGGCTCACGGATTTTGTACTTGCAGGGTATTTCTCGGCTGATGTCGTAGGTCCCTTGGTAATATAGAAGTTTTGAAAATTAAGCATCAGCACTGAGGAATGGGAGGACAATAGACGGAGCGGAGCATCCCAGGAGACAAGGAATAAATATTGTATCTTCGCCTTAATAAGGAACCAAGTGCTTCTTTCAACATTTTCTACGCTTTTTTGTGGACATTTTCCTTTTTGAGCCGTTTGTATTTTCACAAGCTTCTTCTGCTGCGTTTCGTCGTATTATTATTTTTAGCTTTATTCACACCGGCTAAAGTCGTTTTTCAAAAATGTTCGGATTTTCAACGGAAATGTAAGTTTGCTTTGAAATATTCTACAGCTAATTTCGATAATTATCAGCAGAATAACTATAATAAAAAAAGGATTTTCTTTTGTTTCCAGAACAAAGATTGTGATCAGCTCAGTCAGCTTCGATGAGGATTTTCTTTTGGAATGGGGATCATTTCGAAGCTGTGTTCATGCATTTAGCTGAATTTTCATTATTGCTGTTTTAGGCACTTTTAACAGTGAGGTAAACCTGGCGATTTCACAATGAAACAATCACACATGTTTACATATTTTTCAGTGCACGTTCATTCGATGTAATAACAGCGAGATGGATAAAAATATTATCATTATGAATTAAAATGGCTACATTTAAAAATATTTTTCAGTAATGTTTATTATTAAGATTTTCAATGTTTGCTTTGTATGTGCAATTGTGCTAAATTAAATTAAATCGATAATTCTAACCTTATAGGCTATTTTTTTATTTTTTTTTAAAAATAGATTTTTATGCCTGGAAAACAGCGTTATTTAATTTTGTTTTTATAGGGGGAGGGGGGATGGAGGGGGTTCAGGCTACTATGAGTGTTGCCTTTGTGAAAAACAGCATTGTGTATGTGCATGGTTGGATGGAATAATTGATTATGTATTGTGTTGTTTTTACCATTATTATTATTATTATTATTATGCTATTATTTTGTTTTATTATCCTTATTATTATTATTATTATTATTGGCATATGAGAACTGGGACTTTTTTCGGTCAGTCGGTCAGCCTTGTGACCCCTCTCTCTCTTCCTCTCTCTCTCTCTCTCTCTCTCTCTCTCTCTCTCTCTCTCTCTCTCTCTTTTTTTTCTGTCTTTCTCCTGGTGCTGTAACTCACCTGAGCACGCGCCCTCGGGGTGGTCCTGCCCAGCTGAACGGGCGCCGTTGTGGCGTCGTAAAGATGTTGAGGAGGGGTTTTTTTTTTGTTTACATTTTTTTTGTTGCCTTTATTATAAGCTGCAGGGAAAAAAGAACAATCTTTTGTGGATATTTAATGGGCTGATAACGAAGTGTCGAAATAGTAACAGGTGTAGTTAGAGAGCCACACAGTGAGCTCCAGTCAAAACACCCAGCCTATATAATAAGAATAAATACACAGAAACACGCAGGCTGCTGCCTTGCCCTTAGGCCACCGGCAAGCAACAGAAATAAAATGAAAAAAAAAAACCGTAAAAGCAGAAGCCAAAGCTCGTGGTCACAGCCTGAAGAGGAGCAAGGGGAAATAAAGGAGAAGGGGAGGAGAGGGGAGTTATACTGTCTCTCAGATTTCCTGCCATTCAAAACAAACCAGCACACAGAAACAGAGGGAGAGAGAGAGAGAGAGGGAGAGGGAGAGAGCGACCAGTAGCTCTAACCCAGAGATAAGCCCTAATCATTCTTGTTTTGGATGTTTTTTTTTCCAGCTCAGCTGTAACTGTAACCAAAGCGACTCCATGATATTATTAAAGTGCAGACTGTGACCGTGCTGACGCCGGGACGCCGGGACGCCGGGATTGACTCTGCACTTTAATTAAGCAACTATTTCCCCTCCCATCTGTTACTGCATGCGTCTGTTTCTCTGTCCTCACCGGTTACATTAATAATAATAATAATAATAATAATAATGACAATAACAACAACAACAACAATAATAATAATGAAAATAATAATAGTAATAATATGCATTTATAAATAACTCTTTTGATTCATTATTAGGTAACTTTTTCTCTTTTGACAGTACTTCTTATTGATTTTTCTTCATATGCTGCTGGAATTACATTTTCCACTTCATCACTTCTCTTATAGCTGAAAAAAAATGCCCCTAAAACGAGCTTAAATATTCTCCAACATCTTTCCTCTTTCTTCTTGATCAAGACTATTTAGCCCATATAGTCTCGCAGTATCATATCTGAATAAAAGTCCTCATGAAGAAATAGCAACGGCCCGGGCGGAGACACACAGGCGGTGCAGGGGCTACGCGTTGACTAGCCTCCTTTTATAAAACTTCTCAAGGCCTTTTATATTTTAATTAACCGTTACCGATTGTTTTGCCTCGAGGCTCGACGTGAAACCTCTGCACGACGAGACCGGTGAAGGCCGGTTGTCGCGCGCCAGGTATTAAAAAAGGAAAGAGAGAGAGAGAGAGGGAGGAAGAGGGAGAGAGAGAGAGACAGAGGGAGGGTGAGGGTGGGGTGAGGGAAGGAGGAGGGATGAATGGGAAGGCCACAAGGCAAAGAGAGATGGAAAGAGCTTTGGTGTCAATTAAGGAACCTTAAGTGATTCTAAATGGGATCATATGATCATGATTTTCAGATTTTTGTGCAGTTTTGGACAAAAAATATGAAGAAAAACTTACATAGATTACATTTTAAAACCACAACAAAAGGTGGGTGCAAGGGTGTAGGTGTAATTAGATTTTTTTTTTTTTTTTTTCAAAGGTGGGAGGGGGGGACAAGGTGGATCAACCTCTGGGCAGGAAATCATGCTGACACATATAGAGGCCTGCAGTGGATAGTAGCTCCTGTCACATCATTATCAAGACCGGATCACAGGAGGGAAACTTACCTGAGAATATACATGTAGCTTGAAGGTCTGAGAGATGATCTTATGTGGAAGTCAAGCATGCATGAAAATATGAAACCTGGCTTGTTTGTTTTTTTAACCCCTTTATAGTCGTTCAGCGAGTTTCCTACAGCTTCAATCCCCCCCATCCAAACTCTGCACACTCCATTGACCAGTGTCCTAACACATCTGTGAGCGCATGAGTCAGATCTACTTTATTTATGTCAGGAAGTTTTGGTTGTGAACTCTCGCTGTTGCCTGCATGAGACAGACGTATATGTATGCAGGGAGCGCAGCCACCGTCGCCGCCAACCCGAGGCACCAGTTGCACGGTAGACGGTCCTAATGGGGCTTAATGTCGATGAGTAGCCCCGCTTTACCGGGGGCTGGGAGCGCCGCACCAGATGCGCACTGATCTCCGGACAGGAGCCAGTCCATCTGCCGCCTGACGAGGCAGGGAAAGGCCCGAAAACCCCGCACAGTACAGCCCAGAGGCGAGAATTTAGATCAGCCTCAAGGTTTGTGGATGGACCGCTGCTCCTGCAGAGAGCAGGGGGCCCTGTTGTCATATTTCTAGGGCGAGTGTCAGGAAGTGAGACAGCACGGACAGGCAGAAGATTAGGATTTGAGCTCACAGACCTTGACTCACTGACTCATAATGTGACCTTAACTGTTGTAACAGAAGACACATTTGACATTGGCATAAATGTATTTAGAGGAAACATCTAAACAATCATATCATGAAGCATTAAGGCCTCAAAGCTAAATTTAGTAATACATCTACTACCTTTTTGACCATATCAGCCATCAGAGCCAGTCTACTCCTAGAAAGTGATGATTTTAGAGGAAAAAATCTACTGATCATCAGTTTTTGGCAAAATCCACAGCACATAACATTACATCGATTTAACTGCACCTCTCAAACAACTCAAACAACAAACTCCAGTCAAACATATTGTGTTCAACACACCCCAGTTTAAAGTTCATACTGTGAGAAAAGAACCACATTTCCCACGTGTTACCAAGAGGGATGCCCCCCCCCCTCTATTTGTTTACTACCAAACCCGATTGGTTTAAATTGGTTCAGTGAGCCACCACTTATTTAGCCTATATTAGATCACTGTATAGCCTGCAGACATTTAGCCCATTGCTACCAGTGTTAACAGTAATCCCCTTATAGGCTTTAAGGCTATACTATATTGTGTCAGTTAGAGCAAGTGATGATGCGTTTAGTGGGTGTGGGGATCCATGCTGGGTTTTTAATGGGCCCACATATACTGGTGTCCTATACATGAGTTTGTTACCAAACTGATGTTACAAATGAGAATCGGATCTTTTCTTCAGTTAGAGGAAAAACACAACTAAAAACTCACGAGACTGTGTGTGTGTGCGCGCGTGCGCGTGCGCGTGTGTTGGCCTTGTTTATGAGTCTGCTTTGGTTTTAATAAGCACCGGTCAGACACCGACCTCATATGGCCAAGAGCGTCCGTTAACTCCGTCCTTTAGCCTGTGTGTGTGTGTGTGTGTGTGTGTGTGTGTGTGTGTGTGTGTGTGTGTGTGTGTGTGTGTGTAGGCCTGCACCTTTCCAGCCCAAATAACGACTGGCATAATGAAGGCAACCATAACAAACGGCCCAGAAGATGTTTGTCCTCCATCAACAGCAAAAGCAATTAAGAAAATGGTGTCTGACCTACATAGAAGATGCGCCTCGGAAGGAAGCACAGGTTAATATGCTAATATGGATCTGCTAATTGTGGGGATTTACTTGTCGGTTTGCGGAGGGGAGGAGGGGGGCGGGGGGCGGATGGGAGGGGGCCGGGGCGTCACTGCCTTGTTTAAGCCTTCAAGATCTACTGCAAATTAATTTCTCCCCATGCAGTGCGTGAGGTGAGGAGAGCGGAGAGGGCAGGAAACAGGTGGTCGCTGTTAAATGAACAGTCAGAGAGAAGCAAACACAGAAAAGTCCAGACTGACTACACAAACAAAAAAACAAAAAAAACAGGATTATTTTTCCCTCTTTTTTTCCAAAATTCCCTGATATTAACTTTTGTTCTCAAGGGTTCAAACAAATATCATATAAAATACATCTACGTCCTGTCAAGTGCATACATCATATTAATTATTCTCGCCCCGGGGTGACACCCCACCCCCCAAAAAACTTCACCCCACCCACACAGCCACAGAGCCGCAGGACATTTAGGCTACTTCAAGGACCCTCCATCTCTCCAGGAAACACTTATGAAAAAAAAAAAAATAAAAGTCCCTAAAATGTAGAAATAAGGTGGGTGCTATATACCTGTCATAGCAGGCAGCCACTGGGTATCATTGCCGGTTTGTGTTGCCAATTAGCGCGTTTAATTGTTGTTCTTTGTTGCTGTAATTACTCCTGGAGTCAATGCAGGGGTTCAGCTCAGGGCAGACACGTGTCAGCTGCTGCGAAAACAGTAAAGAAAAGGCCAATCTGCTGCCAACGGACAGTCACCCACAAACATATTGGACATATATATATGTGTATACTAATCCTCCGGCCCGGACATGGCAGTAATGGTTATAAACAACAAGCCCTGTGGGGTTTGAGATCACGGCCTTTGTTGTGTGTTATAGCTTACTGCACTTTTTCCTTTTGATTTCTGAATTGAACATAAAGACAGTTTCTAAGAAGAGTTAGAAGAAACAAAAAAAAATCTCCTTAATTTTTTTTCTTTCTTTCTTGGAGAAGAAAATAGACAAATAAAATAAAAGCTATAAGCCATGAAGTGATGGTCGATTAAAACGTCGTCTGTTGAGGGTTTTCTCGTCAATTAACGGTGAATAATTAACAATATCTTTAATAGACTATTGCAGCCATCACTCGGCCATAACCGAAGCTATAAAATTGATCCCCAAAACTTAACTTCAGCAGCTGTTGGATCAGTAAAGCCTAGTGTGTGTGTGTGTGTGTGTGTGTGTGTGTGTGTGTGTGTGTGTGTGTGGTGTGTGTGTGTGTGACTGTGCACGTCGATCGATGTTCATTAACTTCTCTTTTCAAGAGTTTCTGAAATGCTCCTGAAGATCACACGAAAGCTAAAAGTCTTTTGACTATTTCCCATCCAGTATATATTTTTTGTATGTTTGTGTGTGTGTGTGTGTGTGTGTGTGTGTGTGTGTGTGTGTGTGTGTGTGTGTAATGCACAGATGGGAGCAAAGAGCAAAATATACTTTCAGATTTTCATCATCTCTTCTTCCTCCTCCTCCTCTTCCTCTGTGTTTTATTTCTTTTAAGATCTTGCAGCTTTTTTTTTTTTTTTTTTTTTTTTAATGCAGACATGCAACAGGCAGTAAAAAGCAGATTCTTAAATTAATCAATCATCTCACTGGGTTTTTTGTTTTCGGCTGTTTGTTTAGATGGAGGATTCATCTCAGTTGTGTCTGCAGGGTTTTAAATTTGATTAAATAATTGCCAGGCTGAAAAAAAAAACAAAAACAGAATAATGGTAAATTACATGTGTGATTATTTTAGATATGGCTCCAGGCTCTATAATGGAGGCTTTTTATTGCATGCTGAGTTCAATGCCAAGAGTCAAGTTGACTCTTTGACTTTTATTCTCACTGCAGCCACTTTCAACTGATGTCAAAGTTTGTCTGGAAGACGCTTTAATTGGAATATTGGCAGATATGTACATCAGGCCTATAAACGTTATTCAACACATGAGGGGAAGGTTGCTAAAGCGCCACAACTGGCTGGACCTGGGAGGTAGCTGCATGCTAGTGTTAGAGTCCCTGAATATACAGCATGACTCCAGCCTGGTTGACTGAGGCCTATAGACTCCTGTTTGTCTGTGTAGGGATGACTTGCATGTCAATGTAGTTATTCAGTTCTCGTGTCAGTCTTGTCTGCAGCTTCTTCATGTGTGGAAATGTGGACGATATCATCTATTACTGTCTCCGGCTTCTTCGCCACCTGCTGAATTTACACTTAACAACTAAAACTAATGTCAGGAACTGCAAGAAATTCTAACTTCATTAAAGACTTGAATGTTCAGTTTTTGTTAACACCGTTTTTAAAGAAGTGTCCATTCAACTTTAGTATGAACACACTGCAGGTGTACTTAATAAATGGGCAGATCATGTTTATATGTGTCAACACTTTGCCAGGAAATCAAACTGTAAGGCAGTGCCTGGCAAACCCTTTACAATGACGGGATGCTTCCTCTCACCATGTATGTTCACTGGCTGTGACCAGTCAGCCAGTGTTTATATATTTATTATTACTACTATTTCATTTAAATGATGATTTCAGAGTAAGAACAGGTAAACTGGTCGAGTCATTCACAAGGTGAAAGCAAAGATTAGAGGAAAACCTGAAAATATCATCACAAGTTAGTTGTTTTCTCGCTGTAACCGTCCTGCAAACCCTTGTGAAGGGCTGAGGCCTCTTTAACAAGGTTGCCTATAACTCATAAGCATTAATGTCAGATTAAACTACTGCAATGAAACAGGTTTTGCACATGAGCTGGTCATTTCTTTCCTTGAAATCATCTCGTCTCTCCAGGCTCCTCCCTGCCTCCTCTTCACCAACTTTTGTTTCAGGTCTTATTCAATCTCTGATGATTTCCAACTTTTTTCTCTCTCGCTCTATATCTCAGGTTCATAGTGTTTCTCATTCTCAGCTCAACATGTGTTTAACAGCTGACACGTTCTGGCTGTTAGACCAGTCGACATGTACATCTTGACCGCACACTGTGGTGAAACCAACATGAGATCCGATGTCTCTGCAACCGGGCAAGACAAGATCAGCAAAGAACGGAACACCTTTTCAGAGTTTGATCACACCAACATCTTTCTGTGGATAGATAATAAATGCATTTTAACCACAAGTAAAAACCCTGTTTGTGCGCTATCAACACATGTTCATTTAAAGGGACTTTTCTTGTTGTTTTCATGCATGAAAAATGTTTCCCCTTCTTTGTTGTTCTTGTCCCAGCCAGCAGAGTGCGCCGCTCTGGCAGAGCAGCCTGAGGGAAGATTAACCTGCAGGTCTCAGGAAAAAAAAAAAGAGAGGGCCTGCACACACACATACTCACACACATATACACACACACACACACATGGATTCACACCCTCTCTCACTTTCAAAGCTGGAAAGTATACACATGCAAAGGGGGTGACGCAGGTTCAATGACTTTGATCGTGTAATTCCTGTGTAATCTCTGTAATCTTTTAAAGCAGAGCTGTTTGAATGTATGTTGTATGTGTGCATGTGTGAGTGAGTGAGTGAGGGTGTGTGTGTGTGAGTGGGGATGTGCGTTATGTACATTGGATTAACAAGATGAAGTAGAGGCCGAGACTACCGCGAAAAGAAAATCTTTAAGTATCAAACGATCTGGCCAGTTGCTCTTTTTTTTTTTTTTTTTTTACAGCTTTTTAATCCAGTACAATTTAGAGCTGCAGATACTGAAGCCGTAAAAGAAAAAATGTCAGAAAGACATGGACACAGAGAGGAAGAGAGTTTAGTTGTTTCTATACTCTTTCTATTGTGTGGATGTGGGTGCCACTGGACAGTTGGATGGATATTTTTGCTTAGACAACAGGAGCAGAGACATGAATACCTGAAACAGAAGATCCTACAAACTCCACACTCAGCTGGAAGACAATAACCCCTTTTACCCAGCCTGTTCAGGTCGGGAATGTTGTGCTGTTCTGTGTAAAAGGTACGAACATGGACTGGGAGGGCACTGTTGTTCCGCCTTTAAGCTGGCAACGGACGTAGTAATCTAGTCGGATTGATGTCTGTGTAAACGGCTGAGCTGATATTTTAGAACGGGACATCACGCCTCAGATGCCGTTTCTGTGTCAAAGTCTGTTTCTCTGTTGATATTTGTATCCCCCATTTCCTTAACCTGAACCGAACCTTATCCTAACCTTAACCACAGAGGAAACACATCAAAAAAACAGACCACAACATCAGCACGCTTTCTAAAATCACACTCTGGGCCAGCGTCAGACCGGCTCTGTTTGGTTCAGTGTAAAAAGCAAAGCCAGCACAATGAGGGGTCTGCTTAACGGCAAATATAGCAAGATCTCTGTTTAAAAGGGGTGACTGCTAACAGGACATCACGCAGCTCTCTTTGACCTTTCGACCTTTTTTTTTATTACCGTTTTTAATGTGGAACGATGTTTCACAGTTTGTAAGTCACCAATGTTCCTTCTGCTGTTGCATAATCAAATGAGTTTGGCCTGTGTGTGGAATAAATTCAAAATAAATCCTAATCATGAGAACTTGAACTTTGAGCTTTGTTTGTTGTCGTTCTTTCTGTTTCGGGGGAATTACGTGTTGTACATACAAAGCCGTATAGTTGGCTCATCCAGTTCTTTACATGATGTAGTCGCAATCTTATGTATCTGGTGTATCCTGTATTATGGCAGATTATAGTTGTTATTGTCGTGCTTTAGCAATGTATTGTTACCCTGTGATAGGAAAAGAAAGCCATTGTCTGATTAAAGCCTATTAAAGAATGATGTTTTAAAATAGAAAAGTAATGCTGTAAGGCCAAAACCCTCGGTGCCCAGCCGACATATGAAACCTTCACTGCAGTGCCGCCGTCGGACGATGCAGCCGACACCACTCAGCTTTTACACAGAATGAAAAAGAGGTTACACAATGTGACCTCAACATACTCCATATTTCTGAGTATCAAACACTCCCTGTAGACTTGAACTGTGACTATCAAAGGTTAGTAGTTTTGTCCTTAATGAAGCACATCAGCAGCTGTGGCCATCTTGAATCATGCCCAGATTTCATGATAGATAATTCATGACGAAAACTGTATGCACCTCTACCTTTACACTACCAGAGCACCCTCAAAAATCAACACTTTTACACTTCGAGTTTTGAGCTGCTGCTAGACTGAAACTGTTGGCTTTGGAGAGAGCCAGGCTAGCAGTTTCCCCCTGTTTCCAGTTTTTGTGCTAAGCTAAGCTAAGCGGCTGCTGGCTCTAGGTACCGTAGTTCCCAAAATGCCGAACTATTCCTTTAAACTGCATCAGAGGAACAACATGTTCATAGTGGGTTCCCACCAAAATAAGTGATTGTTTCTTTCACTTTTACTACTGTCAGGTCTTATTGTGCAGAAAGCTCAGCAATAAACAACACTGCAGCAACACCAACACAAAATTTGTCATCAATGTAGTGACAAAATCATCTGCACCAAAAATTTATTTATTATGTTTCGGTTTTTTTCAAAAATAACCAAGGATTTTCATTTTGTCCCCCACAGGCCACCATTAGCCATATTGATTTCCCCCCACTGTCAAACTCAACCGCCTCACACTTTTGTCTTTTTAGCCTCTAATGCTTTTGTTTATCCTCAAATGCAATAGAGGCAGATCTGAAACAGAAAAATTTGTAGATGAAACAACACCCAAACCGAGCAGCGAGGACCGAGAGAGACGCTGCAAAAAGTTGAAAGCAGAGTTGGTCAATTATAACAGACTCCTCCGGCTTTGAGCCTTTGGTCGCCCATAAGCTCATACGCTGTTTTCTTAAGTCATCCGCTGGCAGAGAAATCCTGTTTACTGTGTAACAACCAGCGTGGATGTCAACTGCAGTGAACACGTATGCACCTGAGATCACAGACCTGCTGCTTTATGGCAAGACAAACACCCACATTACACACTCGCACACCG